>NC_138728.1:25977043-26032043 GCF_965113295.1 Leuciscus leuciscus | reverse complement strand
TTGAAGAAACTAAGACTATTTCAGGCTTTTTGAACAAATTCTTAGACTCTTTTTTTTTTTATTTTTTTTTTACATAAAATGCTTCCAGCACCTGGTATTCCCAGGCGGTCTCCCATCCAACAAAGCCCGACCATGCTTCCGAGATCAGACGAGATCGGGCGTTTTTTTTTTTTTTTTTGACTTTCTGAAGAAACTCTGCGCCCAAGACTGGGCTTCTTGAAGAAACTAAGACTATTTCAGGCTTTTTGAACAAATTCGTAGACTTTTTTTTTTTTTTTTTTTTTTTTTTGACTTTCTGAAGAAACTAAGAGTATTTCAGGCTTTTTGAACACATTCTTAGACTCTTTTTTTTTTGTTTTTTTTTTGACTTTCTGAAGAAACTCTGCTCCCAAGACTGGGCTTCTTGAAGAAACTAAGACTATTTCAGGCTTTGAACACATTCTTAGACTTTTTTTTTTTCTTTTTTTTTTTTTTGACTTTCTGAAGAAACTAAGAGTATTTCAGGCTTTTTGAACACATTCTTAGACTCTTTTTTTTTCTTTTTTTTTTTTTTTACATAAAATGCTTCCAGCACCTGGTATTCCCAGGCGGTCTCCCATCCAACAAGGCCCGACCATGCTTCCGAGATCACACGAGATCGGGCGTTTTTTTTTTTTTTTTTTACTTTCTGAAGAAACTCTGCTCCCAAGACTGGGCTTCTTGAAGAAACTAAGACTATTTCAGGCTTTTTGAACAAATTCTTAGACTTTTTTTTATTTTTTTATTTTTTTAAAAATGTTTCCAGAACCTGGTATTCCCAGGCGGTCTCCCATCCAACAAGGCCCGACCATGCTTCCGAGATCAGACGAGATCGGGCGTTTTTTTTTTTTTTTTGACTTTCTGAAGAAACTCTGCGCCCAAGACTGGGCTTCTTGAAGAAACTAAGACTATTTCAGGCTTTTTGAACAAATTCTTAGACTTTTTTTTTTTTTTATTTTTTTTTTTGACTTTCTGAAGAAACTAAGAGTATTTCAGGCTTTTTGAACACATTCTTAGACTCTTTTTATTTTTTTTTTTTGGACTTTCTGAAGAAACTCTGCTCCCAAGACTGGGCTTCTTGAAGAAACTAAGACTATTTCAGGCTTTTTGAACACATTCTTAGACTCTTTTTTTTTCTTTTTTTTTTTTTTACATAAAATGCTTCCAGCACCTGGTATTCCCAGGCGGTCTCCCATCCAACAAGGCCCGACCATGCTTCCGAGATCAGACGAGATCGGGCGTTCTTTTTTTTTTTTTTTACTTTCTGAAGAAACTCTGCTCCCAAGACTGGGCTTCTTGAAGAAACTAAGACTATTTCAGGCTTTTTGAACAAATTCTTAGACTTTTTTTTTTTTTTTTTTTTTTTTTTTGACTTTCTGAAGAAACTAAGAGTATTTCAGGCTTTTTGAACACATTCTTAAACTCTTTTTTTTCCTTTTTTTTTTTTTTACATAAAATGCTTCCAGCACCTGGTATTCCCAGGCGGTCTCCCATCCAACAAGGCCCGACCATGCTTCCGAGATCAAACGAGATCGGGCGTTTTTTTTTTTTTTTTTGACTTTCTGAAGAAACTCTGCTCCCAAGACTGGGCTTCTTGAAGAAACTAAGACTATTTCAGGCTTTTTGAACACATTCTTAGACTCTTTTTTTTTTTTTTTTTTTGGACTTTCTGAAGAAACTCTGCTCCCAAGACTGGGCTTCTTGAAGAAACTAAGACTATTTCAGGCTTTTTGAACACATTCTTAGACTCTTTTTTTTTCTTTTTTTTTTTTTTACATAAAATGCTTCCAGCACCTGGTATTCCCAGGCGGTCTCCCATCCAACAAGGCCCGACCATGCTTCCGAGATCAGACGAGATCGGGCGTTCTTTTTTTTTTTTTTTACTTTCTGAAGAAACTCTGCTCCCAAGACTGGGCTTCTTGAAGAAACTAAGACTATTTCAGGCTTTTTGAACAAATTCTTAGACTTTTTTTTTTTTTTTTTTTTTTTTTTTGACTTTCTGAAGAAACTAATGGCGCGTTTCCACCGAGCGGTACGGTACGGTACGGTACGGGTCGGTACCCTTTTATTTGCGTTTCCACTGCCAAAAGTTGAGAATGGTACCAAAAAGCCGAACCGTACCGTACCACTTTTTGGGTACCCTTCCGTTGGGGTACCTAGCACAGTGGTACGGTACTAAAAGGTGGAGCTAGACTCACTGCAGGACGTTGATTGGTTGACAGAGAATCGTCACTTGCGCGTGCTACGAGGGGAATGACAACATAAGAAGCGCCATTTTTTAATATACAGTTTAATATAATACTACTGTTACTGTGTCACGAAATGTAATTTTAAGAGTTTTTCAGGCGAGAATGTAGTTGTTTAAAGCTCAAATCTGTGGTTTATTTATAAAGATGATTTGTTTTTCCCCGGTTGTGAGATCCATGCGATCAGCGGGCGCTCGGCGCTCATGTTTCCCGGCTGGATGAGCCTTTCCTCGGCTATAGTTCTTCTGACGTTCGCCGATGACTCCGACGGTAGTGGTTAAACATGAGATATAATTCGTCTTGTGTAGACCTAACGGAACGAATATATAATTCGTTCCCTGTCAATCGTTTTGGCTGAGCTAAGTTTAGTTTCATATTATAGGCTATTTGTATTTAACTTTACTGTTGTAATGTTAGACTAGAGCGCAGCATTTGGACATTTGACTGAATTGTTTGCTTTATTTCTTATTGTATAGCTTCTTGTACCTTTTACTTAAACTTTTATATTGGCTATTATTGATAAAACTGAAATTTTACAAAAAGAAATATGGTTTCTTGTCATTTTCTTATTACAAGATTATCACTGATGTTTATTGCAACATTTGTACAAATGCATATATTGCCTGTAATATGTGTAATTTTTTTTTGTATTTAAACGAAAAGAGGTAACGTTAGGGTTGTGTTTTAAATTTCGTTTTGTTATAAATAGAATAACGTATAACGTGCAGTGAATAATCAATATGCGTTGCGCATGAACCACATTTGTGTCCCTATAATGTTTAATTTATTTAAATGAAAACGAAAAGAGGCAGAGTAGTGTTTTATAACATATTTCGTTTTATTGTTGCTTAAAATGTACATACAGAGTAACAGAGATAACCGGAGTAGCAGATCGCGAGCTGAGTGACGCTTTTAAGAACGCGCTGTACCATTTGCATGTAGGAGTCGCACATGGCAAGTACAAACTTTGCGTAGTTAATATTGAGAAAAGCCTAATGTCGGCGCTTGTCTTCTTGTGACAAACATGTCGAGGAGCAAGAACAAGATCTGCTGTAGGCCTATATGTCATCCATTGTAGTTTACTATGTTCTTCTTCGCGCGAAAATGACGTCGATCGAAACACCACGCCTATCAAGTAAGGGTACTGTTGGCAGTGGAAACGCTAGCCAGATCATGGTTAACAGACCCGAACCGTACCGTACTGTACCGTACCGTACTGTACTGCTCAGTGGAAACGAGCCATAAGAGTATTTCAGGCTTTTTGAACACATTCTTAAACTCTTTTTTTTCCTTTTTTTTTTTTTTACATAAAATGCTTCCAGCACCTGGTATTCCCAGGCGGTCTCCCATCCAACAAGGCCCGACCATGCTTCCGAGATCAAACGAGATCGGGCGTTTTTTTTTTTTTTTTTGACTTTCTGAAGAAACTCTGCTCCCAAGACTGGGCTTCTTGAAGAAACTAAGACTATTTCAGGCTTTTTGAACAAATTCTTAGACTTTTTTTTTTTTTTTTTTTGACTTTCTGAAGAAACTAAGAGTATTTCAGGCTTTTTGAACACATTCTTAGACTCTTTTTTTTTTTTTTTTTTTTTTTTTTTTGACTTTCTGAAGAAACTACGAGTATTTCAGGCTTTTTGAACACATTCTTAGACTCTTTTTTTTTTTTTTTTTTTTTTTTTGACTTTCTGAAGAAACTCTGCTCCCAAGACTGGGCTTCTTGAAGAAACTAAGACTATTTCAGGCTTTTTGAACAAATTCTTAGACTTTTTTTTTTTTTTTTTTTTTTTTTTTTTTTTTAAATGTTTCCAGAACCTGGTATTCCCAGGCGGTCTCCCATCCAACCAGGCCCGACACTGCTTAGCTTCCAAGATCAGACGAGATCGGGCATTCTTTTTTTTTTTTTTGACTTTCTGAAGAAACTCTGCTCCCAAGACTGGGCTTCTTGAAGAAACTAAGACTATTTCAGGCTTTTTGAACAAATTCTTAGACTCTTTTTTTTTTTTTTTTTTTTTTACATAAAATGCTTCCAGCACCTGGTATTCCCAGGCGGTCTCCCATCCAACAAGGCCCGACCATGCTTCCGAGATCAAACGAGATCGGGCGTTTTTTTTTTTTTTTTTGACTTTCTGAAGAAACTCTGCTCCCAAGACTGGGCTTCTTGAAGAAACTAAGACTATTTCAGGCTTTTTGAACACATTCTTAGACTCTTTTTTTTTTTTTTTTTTTTTTTTTTTTTACCAAAAATGCTTCCAGCACCTGGTATTCCCAGGCGGTCTCCCATCCAACAAGGCCCGACCATGCTTCCGAGATCAGACGAGATCGGGCGTTTTTTTTTTTTTTTTGACTTTCTGAAGAAACTCTGCGCCCAAGACTGGGCTTCTTGAAGAAACTAAGACTATTTCAGGCTTTTTGAACAAATTCTTAGACTTTTTTTTTTTTTTTGACTTTCTGAAGAAACTCTGCTCCCAAGACTGGGCTTCTTGAAGAAACTAAGACTATTTCAGGCTTTTTGAACAAATTCTTAGACTTTTTTTTTTTTTTTTTTTTTTTTTTTTGACTTTCTGAAGAAACTAAGAGTATTTCAGGCTTTTTGAACACATTCTTAGACTCTTTTTTTTTTTTTTTTTTTTTTTGACTTTCTGAAGAAACTCTGCTCCCAAGACTGGGCTTCTTGAAGAAACTAAGACTATTTCAGGCTTTTTGAACAAATTCTTAGACTTTTTTTTTTTTTTTTTTTTTTTTTTTTTTTTTAAATGTTTCCAGAACCTGGTATTCCCAGGCGGTCTCCCATCCAACCAGGCCCGACACTGCTTAGCTTCCAATATCAGACGAGATCGGGCATTCTTTTTTTTTTTTTTGACTTTCTGAAGAAACTCTGCTCCCAAAACTGGGCTTCTTGAAGAAACTAAGACTATTTCAGGCTTTTTGAACAAATTCTTAGACTCTTTTTTTTTTTTTTTTTTTTTTTACATAAAATGCTTCCAGCACCTGGTATTCCCAGGCGGTCTCCCATCCAACAAGGCCCGACCATGCTTCCGAGATCAGACGAGATCGGGCGTTTTTTTTTTTTTTTTGACTTTCTGAAGAAACTCTGCGCCCAAGACTGGGCTTCTTGAAGAAACTAAGACTATTTCAGGCTTTTTGAACAAATTCTTAGACTTTTTTTTTTTTTTTTTTTTTTTTGACTTTCTGAAGAAACTCTGCTCCCAAGACTGGGCTTTTTGAAGAAACTAAGACTATTTCAGGCTTTTTGAACACATTCTTAGACTCTTTTTTTTTTTTTTTTTTTTTTTTTTTACCAAAAATGCTTCCAGCACCTGGTATTCCCAGGCGGTCTCCCATCCAACCAGGCCTGACACTGCTTAGCTTCCGAGATCAGACGAGATCGGGCGTTTTTTTTTTTTTTTTTTTGAACGTCTGAAGAAACTCTGCTCCCAAGACTGGGCTTCTTGAAGAAACTAAGACTATTTCAGGCTTTTTGAACAAATTCTTAGACTTTTTTTTTATTTTTATTTTTTTTTGACTTTCTGAAGAAACTAAGAGTATTTCAGGCTTTTTGAACACATTCTTAGACTCTTTTTTTTATTTATATTTTTTTTACATAAAATGCTTCCAGCACCTGGTATTCCCAGGCGGTCTCCCATCCAACAAGGCCCGACCATGCTTCCGAGATCAGACGAGATCGGGCGTTTTTTTTTTTTTTTTGACTTTCTGAAGAAACTCTGCTCCCAAGACTGGGCTTCTTGAAGAAACTAAGACTATTTCAGGCTTTTTGAACAAATTCTTAGACTTTTTTTTTTTTTTTTTTTTTTTGACTTTCTGAAGAAACTCTGCTCCCAAGACTGGGCTTTTTGAAGAAACTAAGACTATTTCAGGCTTTTTGAACACATTCTTAGACTCTTTTTTTTTTTTTTTTTTTTTTTTTACCAAAAATGCTTCCAGCACCTGGTATTCCCAGGCGGTCTCCCATCCAACCAGGCCTGACACTGCTTAGCTTCCGAGATCAGACGAGATCGGGCGTTTTTTTTTTTTTTTTTTTGAACGTCTGAAGAAACTCTGCTCCCAAGACTGGGCTTCTTGAAGAAACTAAGACTATTTCAGGCTTTTTGAACAAATTCTTAGATTTTTTTATTTTTTATTTTTTTATTTTTTTTAAATGTTTCCAGAACCTGGTATTCCCAGGCGGTCTCCCATCCAACCAGGCCCGACACTGCTTAGCTTCCGAGATCAGACGAGATCGGGCGTTTTTTTTTTTTTTTTTTGACTTTCTGAAGA
Organism: Leuciscus leuciscus; assembly: GCF_965113295.1. Lineage (NCBI taxonomy): Eukaryota > Metazoa > Chordata > Actinopteri > Cypriniformes > Leuciscidae > Leuciscus > Leuciscus leuciscus. The sequence continues at coordinate 26,025,504 of NC_138728.1, read as the reverse complement.
AACTCTGCTCCCAAGACTGGGCTTCTTGAAGAAACTAAGACTATTTCAGGCTTTTTGAACAAATTCTTAGACTATTTTTTTTTTTTTTTTTTTTTTTTGACTTTCTGAAGAAACTAAGAGTATTTCAGGCTTTTTGAACACATTCTTAGACTCTTTTTTTTATTTATTTTTTTTTACATAAAATGCTTCCAGCACCTGGTATTCCCAGGCGGTCTCCCATCCAACAAGGCGCGACCATGCTTCCGAGATCAGACGAGATCGGGCGTTTTTTTTTTTTTTTTGACTTTCTGAAGAAACTCTGCGCCCAAGACTGGGCTTCTTGAAGAAACTAAGACTATTTCAGGCTTTTTGAACAAATTCTTAGACTTTTTTTTTTTTTTTTTTTTTTTTGACTTTCTGAAGAAACTCTGCTCCCAAGACTGGGCTTTTTGAAGAAACTAAGACTATTTCAGGCTTTTTGAACACATTCTTAGACTCTTTTTTTTTTTTTTTTTTTTTTTTTTACCAAAAATGCTTCCAGCACCTGGTATTCCCAGGCGGTCTCCCATCCAACAAGGCCCGACCATGCTTCCGAGATCAGACGAGATCGGGCGTTTTTTTTTGACTTTCTGAAGAAACTCTGCTCCCAAGACTGGGCTTTTTGAAGAAACTAAGACTATTTCAGGCTTTTGGAACACATTCTTAGACTCTTTTTTTTTTGTATTTTTTGTATTTTATTTTTTTTATTTTTTTACCAAAAATGCTTCCAGCACCTGGTATTCCCAGGCGGTCTCCCATCCAACCAGGCCCGACACTGCTTAGCTTCCGAGATCAGACGAGATCGGGCGTTTTTTTTTTTTTTTTGGACTTTCTGAAGAAACTCTGCTCCCAAGACTGGGCTTCTTGAAGAAACTAAGACTATTTCAGGCTTTTTGAACAAATTCTTAGACTTTTTTTTTTTTTTTTTTTTTTTTTTTTTTTTTAAATGTTTCCAGAACCTGGTATTCCCAGGCGGTCTCCCATCCAACCAGGCCCGACACTGCTTAGCTTCCAAGATCAGACGAGATCGGGCATTCTTTTTTTTTTTTTTGACTTTCTGAAGAAACTCTGCTCCCAAGACTGGGCTTCTTGAAGAAACTAAGACTATTTCAGGCTTTTTGAACAAATTCTTAGACTCTTTTTTTTTTAATTTTTTTTTTACATAAAATGCTTCCAGCACCTGGTATTCCCAGGCGGTCTCCCATCCAACAAGGCCCGACCATGCTTCCGAGATCAGACGAGATCGGGCGTTTTTTTTTTTTTTTTTGACTTTCTGAAGAAACTCTGCGCCCAAGACTGGGCTTCTTGAAGAAACTAAGACTATTTCAGGCTTTTTGAACAAATTCGTAGACTTATTTTTTTTTTTTTTTTTTTTTTTTGACTTTCTGAAGAAACTAAGAGTATTTCAGGCTTTTTGAACACATTCTTAGACTCTTTTTTTTTTTTTGACTTTCTGAAGAAACTCTGCTCCCAAGACTGGGCTTCTTGAAGAAACTAAGACTATTTCAGGCTTTGAACACATTCTTAGACTTTTTTTTTTTCTTTTTTTTTTTTTTGACTTTCTGAAGAAACTAAGAGTATTTCAGGCTTTTTGAACACATTCTTAGACTCTTTTTTTTTCTTTTTTTTTTTTTTTACATAAAATGCTTCCAGCACCTGGTATTCCCAGGCGGTCTCCCATCCAACAAGGCCCGACCATGCTTCCGAGATCACACGAGATCGGGCGTTTTTTTTTTTTTTTTTGACTTTCTGAAGAAACTCTGCTCCCAAGACTGGGCTTCTTGAAGAAACTAAGACTATTTCAGGCTTTTTGAACAAATTCTTAGACTTTTTTTTATTTTTTTATTTTTTTTAAAATGTTTCCAGAACCTGGTATTCCCAGGCGGTCTCCCATCCAACCAGGCCCGACACTGCTTAGCTTCCAAGATCAGACGAGATCGGGCGTTCTTTTTTTTTTTTTTTACTTTCTGAAGAAACTCTGCTCCCAAGACTGGGCTTCTTGAAGAAACTAAGACTATTTCAGGCTTTTTGAACAAATTCTTAGACTTTTTTTTTTTTTTTTTTTTTTTTTTTGACTTTCTGAAGAAACTAAGAGTATTTCAGGCTTTTTGAACACATTCTTAGACTCTTTTTTTTTTTTTTTTTTTTACTTTCTGAAGAAACTCTGCTCCCAAGACTGGGCTTCTTGAAGAAACTAAGACTATTTCAGGCTTTTTGAACAAATTCTTAGACTTTTTTTTTTTTTTTTTTTTTTTTTTTTTTTTAAATGTTTCCAGAACCTGGTATTCCCAGGCGGTCTCCCATCCAACCAGGCCCGACACTGCTTAGCTTCCAAGATCAGACGAGATCGGGCATTCTTTTTTTTTTTTTTGACTTTCTGAAGAAACTCTGCTCCCAAGACTGGGCTTCTTGAAGAAACTAAGACTATTTCAGGCTTTTTGAACAAATTCTTAGACTCTTTTTTTTTTTTTTTTTTTTTTTACATAAAATGCTTCCAGCACCTGGTATTCCCAGGCGGTCTCCCATCCAACAAGGCCCGACCATGCTTCCGAGATCAGACGAGATCGGGCGTTTTTTTTTTTTTTTTGACTTTCTGAAGAAACTCTGCGCCCAAGACTGGGCTTCTTGAAGAAACTAAGACTATTTCAGGCTTTTTGAACAAATTCTTAGACTTTTTTTTTTTTTTTTTTTTTTTTTCGACTTTCTGAAGAAACTAAGAGTATTTCAGGCTTTTTGAACACATTCTTATGGCTCGTTTCCACTGAGCAGTACAGTACGGTACGGTACAGTACGGTACGGTTCGGGTCTGTTAACCATGATCTGGCTAGCGTTTCCACTGCCAACAGTACCCTTACTTGATAGGCGTGGTGTTTCGATCGACGTCATTTTCGCGCGAAGAAGAACATAGTAAACTACAATGGATGACATATACAGCAGATCTTGTTCTTGCTCCTCGACATGTTTGTCACAAGAAGACAAGCGCCGACATTAGGCTTTTCTCAATATTAACTACGCAAAGTTTGTACTTGCCATGTGCGACTCCTACATGCAAATGGTACAGCGCGTTCTTAAAAGCGTCACTCAGCTCGCGATCTGCTACTCCGGTTATCTCTGTTACTCTGTATGTACATTTTAAGCAACAATAAAACGAAATATGTTATAAAACACTACTCTGCCTCTTTTCGTTTTCATTTAAATAAATTAAACATTATAGGGACACAAATGTGGTTCATGCGCAACGCATATTGATTATTCACTGCACGTTATACGTTATTCTATTTATAACAAAACGAAATTTAAAACACAACCCTAACGTTACCTCTTTTCGTTTAAATACTAAAAAAAATTACACATATTACAGGCAATATATGCATTTGTACAAATGTTGCAATAAACATCAGTGATAATCTTGTAATAAGAAAATGACAAGAAACCATATTTCTTTTTGTAAAATTTCAGTTTTATCAATAATAGCCAATATAAAAGTTTAAGTAAAAGGTACAAGAAGCTATACAATAAGAAATAAAGCAAACAATTCAGTCAAATGTCCAAATGCTGCGCTCTAGTCTAACATTACAACAGTAAAGTTAAATACAAATAGCCTATAATATGAAACTAAACTTAGCTCAGCCAAAACGATTGACAGGGAACGAATTATATATTCGTTCCGTTAGGTCTACACAAGACGAATTATATCTCATGTTTAACCACTACCGTCGGAGTCATCGGCGAACGTCAGAAGAACTATAGCCGAGGAAAGGCTCATCCAGCCGGGAAACATGAGCGCCGAGCGCCCGCTGATCGCATGGATCTCACAACCGGGGAAAAACAAATCATCTTTATAAATAAACCACAGATTTGAGCTTTAAACAACTACATTCTCGCCTGAAAAACTCTTAAAATTACATTTCGTGACACAGTAACAGTAGTATTATATTAAACTGTATATTAAAAAATGGCGCTTCTTATGTTGTCATTCCCCTCGTAGCACGCGCAAGTGACGATTCTCTGTCAACCAATCAACGTCCTGCAGTGAGTCTAGCTCCACCTTTTAGTACCGTACCACTGTGCTAGGTACCCCAACGGAAGGGTACCCAAAAAGTGGTACGGTACGGTTCGGCTTTTTGGTACCATTCTCAACTTTTGGCAGTGGAAACGCAAATAAAAGGGTACCGACCCGTACCGTACCGTACCGTACCGCTCGGTGGAAACGCGCCATAAGACTCTTTTTTTTTTTTTTTTTTGGACTTTCTGAAGAAACTCTGCTCCCAAGACTGGGCTTCTTGAAGAAACTAAGACTATTTCAGGCTTTTTGAACACATTCTTAGACTCTTTTTTTTTCTTTTTTTTTTTTTTACATAAAATGCTTCCAGCACCTGGTATTCCCAGGCGGTCTCCCATCCAACAAGGCCCGACCATGCTTCCGAGATCAGACGAGATCGGGCGTTCTTTTTTTTTTTTTGACTTTCTGAAGAAACTCTGCTCCCAAGACTGGGCTTCTTGAAGAAACTAAGACTATTTCAGGCTTTTTGAACAAATTCTTAGACTTTTTTTTTTTTTTTGACTTTCTGAAGAAACTCTGCTCGCAAGACTGGGCTTCTTGAAGAAACTAAGACTATTTCAGGCTTTTTGAACAAATTCTTAGACTTTTTTTTTTTTTTTTTTTTTTTTTTTTGACTTTCTGAAGAAACTAAGAGTATTTCAGGCTTTTTGAACACATTCTTACACTCTTTTTTTTTTTTTTTTTTTGACTTTCTGAAGAAACTCTGCTCCCAAGACTGGGCTTCTTGAAGAAACTAAGACTATTTCAGGCTTTTTGAACAAATTCTTAGACTTTGTTTTTTTTTTTTTTTTATTTTTTTTTTTTAAATGTTTCCAGAACCTGGTATTCCCAGGCGGTCTCCCATCCAACCAGGCCCGACACTGCTTAGCTTCCAAGATCAGACGAGATCGGGCATTCTTTTTTTTTTTTTTGACTTTCTGAAGAAACTCTGCTCCCAAGACTGGGCTTCTTGAAGAAACTAAGACTATTTCAGGCTTTTTGAACAAATTCTTAGACTCTTTTTTTTTTTTTTTTTTTTTTTACATAAAATGCTTCCAGCACCTGGTATTCCCAGGCGGTCTCCCATCCAACAAGGCCCGACCATGCTTCCGAGATCAGACGAGATCGGGCGTTTTTTTTTTTTTTTTGACTTTCTGAAGAAACTCTGCGCCCAAGACTGGGCTTCTTGAAGAAACTAAGACTATTTCAGGCTTTTTGAACAAATTCTTAGACTTTTTTTTTTTTTTTTTTTTTTTTTTGACTTTCTGAAGAAACTCTGCTCCCAAGACTGGGCTTTTTGAAGAAACTAAGACTATTTCAGGCTTTTTGAACACATTCTTAGACTCTTTTTTTTTATTTATTTTTTTTTTTTTACCAAAAATGCTTCCAGCACCTGGTATTCCCAGGCGGTCTCCCATCCAACCAGGCCTGACACTGCTTAGCTTCCGAGATCAGACGAGATCGGGCGTTTTTTTTTTTTTTTTTTTGAACGTCTGAAGAAACTCTGCTCCCAAGACTGGGCTTCTTGAAGAAACTAAGACTATTTCAGGCTTTTTGAACAAATTCTTAGACTTTTTTTTTTTTTTTTTTTTTTTTTGACTTTCTGAAGAAACTAAGAGTATTTCAGGCTTTTTGAACACATTCTTAGACTCTTTTTTTTATTTATATTTTTTTTACATAAAATGCTTCCAGCACCTGGTATTCCCAGGCGGTCTCCCATCCAACAAGGCCCGACCATGCTTCCGAGATCAGACGAGATCGGGCGTTTTTTTTTTTTTTTTGACTTTCTGAAGAAACTCTGCTCCCAAGACTGGGCTCCTTGAAGAAACTAAGACTATTTCAGGCTTTTTGAACAAATTCTTAGACTTTTTTTTTTTTTTTTTTTTTTTGACTTTCTGAAGAAACTCTGCTCCCAAGACTGGGCTTTTTGAAGAAACTAAGACTATTTCAGGCTTTTTGAACACATTCTTAGACTCTTTTTTTTTTTTATTTTTTTTTTTTACCAAAAATGCTTCCAGCACCTGGTATTCCCAGGCGGTCTCCCATCCAACCAGGCCTGACACTGCTTAGCTTCCGAGATCAGACGAGATCGGGCGTTTTTTTTTTTTTTTTTTTGAACGTCTGAAGAAACTCTGCTCCCAAGACTGGGCTTCTTGAAGAAACTAAGACTATTTCAGGCTTTTTGAACAAATTCTTAGATTTTTTATTTTTTTATTTATTTTTTTTTTTTAAATGTTTCCAGAACCTGGTATTCCCAGGCGGTCTCCCATCCAACCAGGCCCGACACTGCTTAGCTTCCGAGATCAGACGAGATCGGGCGTTTTTTTTTTTTTTTTTTTGACTTTCTGAAGAAACTCTGCTCCCAAGACTGGGCTTCTTGAAGAAACTAAGACTATTTCAGGCTTTTTGAACAAATTCTTAGACTATTTTTTTTTTTTTTTTTTTTTTTTGACTTTCTGAAGAAACTAAGAGTATTTCAGGCTTTTTGAACACATTCTTAGACTCTTTTTTTTATTTATTTTTTTTTACATAAAATGCTTCCAGCACCTGGTATTCCCAGGCGGTCTCCCATCCAACAAGGCGCGACCATGCTTCCGAGATCAGACGAGATCGGGCGTTTTTTTTTTTTTTTTGACTTTCTGAAGAAACTCTGCGCCCAAGACTGGGCTTCTTGAAGAAACTAAGACTATTTCAGGCTTTTTGAACAAATTCTTAGACTTTTTTTTTTTTTTTTTTTTTTTTTGACTTTCTGAAGAAACTCTGCTCCCAAGACTGGGCTTTTTGAAGAAACTAAGACTATTTCAGGCTTTTTGAACACATTCTTAGACTCTTTTTTTTTTTTTTTTTTTTTTTTTTACCAAAAATGCTTCCAGCACCTGGTATTCCCAGGCGGTCTCCCATCCAACAAGGCCCGACCATGCTTCCGAGATCAGACGAGATCGGGCGTTTTTTTTTTGACTTTCTGAAGAAACTCTGCTCCCAAGACTGGGCTTTTTGAAGAAACTAAGACTATTTCAGGCTTTTGGAACACATTCTTAGACTCTTTTTTTTTTGTATTTTTTGTATTTTATTTTTTTTATTTTTTTACCAAAAATGCTTCCAGCACCTGGTATTCCCAGGCGGTCTCCCATCCAACCAGGCCCGACACTGCTTAGCTTCCGAGATCAGACGAGATCGGGCGTTTTTTTTTTTTTTTTGGACTTTCTGAAGAAACTCTGCTCCCAAGACTGGGCTTCTTGAAGAAACTAAGACTATTTCAGGCTTTTTGAACAAATTCTTAGACTTTTTTTTTATTTATTTATTTATTTTTTTTTTAAAATGTTTCCAGAACCTGGTATTCCCAGGCGGTCTCCCATCCAACCAGGCCCGACACTGCTTAGCTTCCAAGATCAGACGAGATCGGGCATTCTTTTTTTTTTTTTTGACTTTCTGAAGAAACTCTGCTCCCAAGACTGGGCTTCTTGAAGAAACTAAGACTATTTCAGGCTTTTTGAACAAATTCTTAGACTTTTTTTTTTTTTTTTTTTTTTTTTTTTGACTTTCTGAAGAAACTAAGAGTATTTCAGGCTTTTTGAACACATTCTTAGACTCTTTTTTTTTTTTTTTTTTTTACTTTCTGAAGAAACTCTGCTCCCAAGACTGGGCTTCTTGAAGAAACTAAGACTATTTCAGGCTTTTTGAACAAATTCTTAGACTTTTTTTTTTTTTTTTTTTTTAAATGTTTCCAGAACCTGGTATTCCCAGGCGGTCTCCCATCCAACCAGGCCCGACACTGCTTAGCTTCCAAGATCAGACGAGATCGGGCATTCTTTTTTTTTTTTTTGACTTTCTGAAGAAACTCTGCTCCCAAGACTGGGCTTCTTGAAGAAACTAAGACTATTTCAGGCTTTTTGAACAAATTCTTAGACTCTTTTTTTTTTTTTTTTTTTTTTTACATAAAATGCTTCCAGCACCTGGTATTCCCAGGCGGTCTCCCATCCAACAAGGCCCGACCATGCTTCCGAGATCAGACGAGATCGGGCGTTTTTTTTTTTTTTTTGACTTTCTGAAGAAACTCTGCGCCCAAGACTGGGCTTCTTGAAGAAACTAAGACTATTTCAGGCTTTTTGAACAAATTCTTAGACTTTTTTTTTTTTTTTTTTTTTTTTTGACTTTCTGAAGAAACTCTGCTCCCAAGACTGGGCTTTTTGAAGAAACTAAGACTATTTCAGGCTTTTTGAACACATTCTTAGACTCTTTTTTTTTTTTTTTTTTTTTTACATAAAATGCTTCCAGCACCTGGTATTCCCAGGCGGTCTCCCATCCAACAAGGCCCGACCATGCTTCCGAGATCAGACGAGATCGGGCGTTTTTTTTTTTTTTTTGACTTTCTGAAGAAACTCTGCGCCCAAGACTGGGCTTCTTGAAGAAACTAAGACTATTTCAGGCTTTTTGAACAAATTCTTAGACTTTTTTTTTTTGTATTATTTTTTTTTTGACTTTCTGAAGAAACTAAGAGTATTTCAGGCTTTTTGAACACATTCTTAGACTCTTTTTTTTTTTTTTTTTTGGACTTTCTGAAGAAACTCTGCTCCCAAGACTGGGCTTCTTGAAGAAACTAAGACTATTTCAGGCTTTTTGAACACATTCTTAGACTCTTTTTTTTTCTTTTTTTTTTTTTTACATAAAATGCTTCCAGCACCTGGTATTCCCAGGCGGTCTCCCATCCAACAAGGCCCGACCATGCTTCCGAGATCAGACGAGATCGGGCGTTCTTTTTTTTTTTTTGACTTTCTGAAGAAACTCTGCTCCCAAGACTGGGCTTCTTGAAGAAACTAAGACTATTTCAGGCTTTTTGAACAAATTCTTAGACTGTTTTTTTTTTTTTTTTTTTTTTTTTTGACTTTCTGAAGAAACTAAGAGTATTTCAGGCTTTTTGAACACATTCTTAGACTCTTTTTTTTTCTTTTTCTTTTTTTTTACATAAAATGCTTCCAGCACCTGGTATTCCCAGGCGGTCTCCCATCCAACAAGGCCCGACCATGCTTCCGAGATCAAACGAGATCGGGCGTTTTTTTTTTTTTTTTTGACTTTCTGAAGAAACTCTGCTCCCAAGACTGGGCTTCTTGAAGAAACTAAGACTATTTCAGGCTTTTTGAACAAATTCTTAGACTTTTTTTTATTTTTTTATTTTTTTTTAAATGTTTCCAGAACCTGGTATTCCCAGGCGGTCTCCCATCCAACCAGGCCCGACACTGCTTAGCTTCCAAGATCAGACGAGATCGGGCGTTCTTTTTTTTTTTTTACTTTCTGAAGAAACTCTGCTCCCAAGACTGGGCTTCTTGAAGAAACTAAGACTATTTCAGGCTTTTTGAACAAATTCTTAGACTTTTTTTTTTTTTTTTTTTTTTTTTGACTTTCTGAAGAAACTAAGAGTATTTCAGGCTTTTTGAACACATTCTTAGACTCTTTTTTTTATTTTTATTTTTTTTTACATAAAATGCTTCCAGCACCTGGTATTCCCAGGCGGTCTCCCATCCAACAAGGCCCGACCATGCTTCCGAGATCAGACGAGATCGGGCGTTTTTTTTTTTTTTTTTGACTTTCTGAAGAAACTCTGCTCCCAAGACTGGGCTTCTTGAAGAAACTAAGACTATTTCAGGCTTTTTGAACAAATTCTTAGACTTTTTTTTTTTTTTTTTTTATGTTTCCAGAACCTGGTATTCCCAGGCGGTCTCCCATCCAACCAGGCCCGACACTGCTTAGCTTCCAAGATCAGACGAGATCGGGCATTCTTTTTTTTTTTTTTTGACTTCCTGAAGAAACTCTGCTCCCAAGACTGGGCTTCTTGAAGAAACTAAGACTATTTCAGGCTTTTTGAACAAATTCTTAGACTCTTTTTTTTTTTTTTTTTTTTTTACATAAAATGCTTCCAGCACCTGGTATTCCCAGGCGGTCTCCCATCCAACAAGGCCCGACCATGCTTCCGAGATCAGACGAGATCGGGCGTTTTTTTTTTTTTTTTTGCCTTTCTGAAGAAACTCTGCGCCCAAGACTGGGCTTCTTGAAGAAACTAAGACTATTTCAGGCTTTTTGAACAAATTCTTAGACTTTTTTTTTTTTATTATTTTTTTTTTGACTTTCTGAAGAAACTAAGAGTATTTCAGGCTTTTTGAACACATTCTTAGACTCTTTTTTTTTTTTTTTTTTTGACTTTCTGAAGAAACTCTGCTCCCAAGACTGGGCTTCTTGAAGAAACTAAGACTATTTCAGGCTTTTTGAACACATTCTTAGACTCTTTTTTTTTCTTTTTTTTTTTTTACATAAAATGCTTCCAGCACCTGGTATTCCCAGGCGGTCTCCCATCCAACAAGGCCCGACCATGCTTCCGAGATCAGACGAGATCGGGCGTTCTTTTTTTTTTTTTGACTTTCTGAAGAAACTCTGCTCCCAAGACTGGGCTTCTTGAAGAAACTAAGACTATTTCAGGCTTTTTGAACAAATTCTTAGACTTTTTTTTTTTTTTTTTTTTTTTTTTTGACTTTCTGAAGAAACTAAGAGTATTTCAGGCTTTTTGAACACATTCTTAGACTCTTTTTTTTTCTTTTTCTTTTTTTTTACATAAAATGCTTCCAGCACCTGGTATTCCCAGGCGGTCTCCCATCCAACAAGGCCCGACCATGCTTCCGAGATCAAACGAGATCGGGCGTTTTTTTTTTTTTTTTTGACTTTCTGAAGAAACTCTGCTCCCAAGACTGGGCTTCTTGAAGAAACTAAGACTATTTCAGGCTTTTTGAACAAATTCTTAGACTTTTTTTAATTTTTTTATTTTTTTTTAAATGTTTCCAGAACCTGGTATTCCCAGGCGGTCTCCCATCCAAGGCCCGACCATGCTTCCGAGATCAGACGAGATCGGGCGTTTTTTTTTTTTTTTTTTTGACTTTCTGAAGAAACTCTGCTCCCAAGACTGGGCTTTTTGAAGAAACTAAGACTATTTCAGGCTTTTTGAACACATTCTTAGACTCTTTTTTTTTTTTTTTTTTTTTTTTTTTTTTACCAAAAATGCTTCCAGCACCTGGTATTCCCAGGCGGTCTCCCATCCAACAAGGCCCGACCATGCTTCCGAGATCAGACGAGATCGGGCGTTTTTTTTTTTTTTTTTGACTTTCTGAAGAAACTCTGCGCCCAAGACTGGGCTTCTTGAAGAAACTAAGACTATTTCAGGCTTTTTGAACAAATTCTTAGACTTTTTTTATTTTTTATTTATTTTTTTGACTTTCTGAAGAAACTCTGCTCCCAAGACTGGGCTTCTTGAAGAAACTAAGACTATTTCAGGCTTTTTGAACAAATTCTTAGACTTTTTTTTTTTTTTTTTTTTTTTTTTTGACTTTCTGAAGAAACTCTGCTCCCAAGACTGGGCTTCTTGAAGAAACTAAGACTATTTCAGGCTTTTTGAACAAATTCTTAGACTCTTTTTTTTTTTTTTTTTTTTTTACATAAAATGCTTCCAGCACCTGGTATTCCCAGGCGGTCTCCCATCCAAGGCCCGACCATGCTTCCGAGATCAGACGAGATCGGGCGTTTTTTTTTTTTTTTTGACTTTCTGAAGAAACTCTGCGCCCAAGACTGGGCTTCTTGAAGAAACTAAGACTATTTCAGGCTTTTTGAACAAATTCTTAGACTTTTTTTTTTTTTTTTTTTTTTTTTGACTTTCTGAAGAAACTCTGCTCCCAAGACTGGGCTTTTTGAAGAAACTAAGACTATTTCAGGCTTTTTGAACACATTCTTAGACTCTTTATTTTTTTTTTATTTTTTTTTTTTACCAAAAATGCTTCCAGCACCTGGTATTCCCAGGCGGTCTCCCATCCAACAAGGCCCGACCATGCTTCCGAGATCAGACGAGATCGGGCGTTTTTTTTTTTTTTTTTGACTTTCTGAAGAAACTCTGCGCCCAAGACTGGGCTTCTTGAAGAAACTAAGACTATTTCAGGCTTTTTGAACAAATTCTTAGACGTTTTTTTTTTTTTTTTTTTTTTTTTTGACTTTCTGAAGAAACTCTGCTCCCAAGACTGGGCTTTTTGAAGAAACTAAGACTATTTCAGGCTTTTTGAACACATTCTTAGACTCTTTTTTTTTTTTTTTTTTTTTTTTTTTTACCAAAAATGCTTCCAGCACCTGGTATTCCCAGGCGGTCTCCCATCCAACAAGGCCCGACCATGCTTCCGAGATCAGACGAGATCGGGCGTTTTTTTTTTTTTTTTGACTTTCTGAAGAAACTCTGCGCCCAAGACTGGGCTTCTTGAAGAAACTAAGACTATTTCAGGCTTTTTGAACAAATTCTTAGACTTTTTTTTTTTTTTTTTTTTTTTTTTGACTTTCTGAAGAAACTCTGCTCCCAAGACTGGGCTTCTTGAAGAAACTAAGACTATTTCAGGCTTTTTGAACAAATTCTTAGACTTTTTTTTTTTTTTTTTTTTTTTTTTTGACTTTCTGAAGAAACTAAGACTATTTCAGGCTTTTTGAACAAATTCTTAGACTTTTTTTTTTTTTTTTGACTTTCTGAAGAAACTCTGCTCCCAAGACTGGGCTTCTTGAAGAAACTAAGACTATTTCAGGCTTTTTGAACAAATTCTTAGACTTTTTTTTATTTTTTTTTTATTTTTTTAAATGTTTCCAGAACCTGGTATTCCCAGGCGGTCTCCCATCCAACCAGGCCCGACACTGCTTAGCTTCCAAGATCAGACGAGATCGGCGTTCTTTTTTTTTTTTTTGACTTTCTGAAGAAACTCTGCTCCCAAGACTGGGCTTCTTGAAGAAACTAAGACTATTTCAGGCTTTTTGAACAAATTCTTAGACTTTTTTTAATTTTTTTTTAATTTTTTTAAATGTTTCCAGAACCTGGTATTCCCAGGCGGTCTCCCATCCAACCAGGCCCGACACTGCTTAGCTTCCAAGATCAGACGAGATCGGCGTTCTTTTTTTTTTTTTTGACTTTCTGAAGAAACTTTGCTCCCAAGACTGGGCTTCTTGAAGAAACTAAGACTATTTCAGGCTTTTTGAACACATTCTTAGACTCTTTTTTTTTTCTTTTTTTTTTTTTTACATAAAATGCTTCCAGCACCTGGTATTCCCAGGCGGTCTCCCATCCAACCAGGCCCGACACTGCTTAGCTTCCAAGATCAGACGAGATCGGGCGTTCTTTTTTTTTTTTTTTACTTTCTGAAGAAACTCTGCTCCCAAGACTGGGCTTCTTGAAGAAACTAAGACTATTTCAGGCTTTTTGAACAAATTCTTAGACTTTTTTTTTTTTTTTTTTTTTTTTTTGACTTTCTGAAGAAACTAAGAGTATTTCAGGCTTTTTGAACACATTCTTAGACTCTTTTTTTTTTTTTTTTTTTTTTTACATAAAATGCTTCCAGCACCTGGTATTCCCAGGCGGTCTCCCATCCAACAAGGCCCGACCATGCTTCCGAGATCAGACGAGATCGGGCGTTTTTTTTTTTTTTTTGACTTTCTGAAGAAACTCTGCTCCCAAGACTGGGCTTTTTGAAGAAACTAAGACTATTTCAGGCTTTTGGAACACATTCTTAGACTCTTTTTTTTTTTTATTATTTTTTTTTTTTTACCAAAAATGCTTCCAGCACCTGGTATTCCCAGGCGGTCTCCCATCCAACCAGGCCCGACACTGCTTAGCTTCCGAGATCAGACGAGATCGGGCGTTTTTTTTTTTTTTTTTGACTTTCTGAAGAAACTCTGCTCCCAAGACTGGGCTTCTTGAAGAAACTAAGACTATTTCAGGCTTTTTGAACAAATTCTTAGACTTTTTTTTTTTTTTTGACTTTCTGAAGAAACTCTGCTCCCAAGACTGGGCTTCTTGAAGAAACTAAGACTATTTCAGGCTTTTTGAACAAATTCTTAGACTTTTTTTTTTTTTTTTTTTTTTGACTTTCTGAAGAAACTAAGACTATTTCAGGCTTTTTGAACAAATTCTTAGACTTTTTTTTTTTTTTTGACTTTCTGAAGAAACTCTGCTCCCAAGACTGGGCTTCTTGAAGAAACTAAGACTATTTCAGGCTTTTTGAACAAATTCTTAGACTTTTTTTAATTTTTTTTAATTTTTTTTTAATGTTTCCAGAACCTGGTATTCCCTGGCGGTCTCCCATCCAACCAGGCCCGACACTGCTTAGCTTCCAAGATCAGACGAGATCGGCGTTCTTTTTTTTTTTTTTGACTTTCTGAAGAAACTCTGCTCCCAAGACTGGGCTTCTTGAAGAAACTAAGACTATTTCAGGCTTTTTGAACACATTCTTAGACTCTTTTTTTTTCTTTTATTTTTTTTTACATAAAATGCTTCCAGCACCTGGTATTCCCAGGCGGTCTCCCATCCAACAAGGCCCGACCATGCTTCCGAGATCAGACGAGATCGGGCGTTCTTTTTTTTTTTTTTGACTTTCTGAAGAAACTCTGCTCCCAAGACTGGGCTTCTTGAAGAAACTAAGACTATTTCAGGCTTTTTGAACAAATTCTTAGACTTTTTTTTTTTTTTTTTTTTTTTTTTTGACTTTCTGAAGAAACTAAGAGTATTTCAGGCTTTTTGAACACATTCTTAGACTCTTTTTTTTTCTTTTTTTTTTTTTTACATAAAATGCTTCCAGCACCTGGTATTCCCAGGCGGTCTCCCATCCAACAAGGCCCGACCATGCTTCCGAGATCAAACGAGATTGGGCGTTTTTTTTTTTTTTTTTGACTTTCTGAAGAAACTCTGCTCCCAAGACTGGGCTTCTTGAAGAAACTAAGACTATTTCAGGCTTTTTGAACAAATTCGTAGACTTTTTTTTTTTTTTTTTTTTTTTTTTGACTTTCTGAAGAAACTAAGAGTATTTCAGGCTTTTTGAACACATTCTTAGACTCTTTTTTTTTTTTTTTTTTTTTGACTTTCTGAAGAAACTCTGCTCCCAAGACTGGGCTTCTTGAAGAAACTAAGACTATTTCAGGCTTTGAACACATTCTTAGACTCTTTTTTTTTCTTTTTTTTTTTTTTACATAAAATGCTTCCAGCACCTGGTATTCCCAGGCGGTCTCCCATCCAACAAGGCCCGACCATGCTTCCGAGATCAGACGAGATCGGGCGTTCTTTTTTTTTTTTTTGACTTTCTGAAGAAACTCTGCTCCCAAGACTGGGCTTCTTGAAGAAACTAAGACTATTTCAGGCTTTTTGAACAAATTCTTAGACTTTTTTTTTTTTTTTTTTTTTTTTTTTGACTTTCTGAAGAAACTAAGAGTATTTCAGGCTTTTTGAACACATTCTTAGACTCTTTTTTTTTCTTTTTTTTTTTTTTTACATAAAATGCTTCCAGCACCTGGTATTCCCAGGCGGTCTCCCATCCAACAAGGCCCGACCATGCTTCCGAGATCACACGAGATCGGGCGTTTTTTTTTTTTTTTTTGACTTTCTGAAGAAACTCTGCTCCCAAGACTGGGCTTCTTGAAGAAACTAAGACTATTTCAGGCTTTTTGAACAAATTCTTAGACTTTTTTTAATTTTTTTTTTTTTTTTTTAAATGTTTCCAGAACCTGGTATTCCCAGGCGGTCTCCCATCCAACCAGGCCTGACACTGCTTAGCTTCCGAGATCAGACGAGATCGGGCGTTTTTTTTTTTTTTTTTTGACTGTCTGAAGAAACTCTGCTCCCAAGACTGGGCTTCTTGAAGAAACTAAGACTATTTCAGGCTTTTTGAACAAATTCTTAGACTTTTTTTTTTTTTTTTTTTTATGTTTCCAGAACCTGGTATTCCCAGGCGGTCTCCCATCCAACCAGGCCTGACACTGCTTAGCTTCCGAGATCAGACGAGATCGGGCGTTTTTTTTTTTTTTTTTTTGACTTTCTGAAGAAACTCTGCGCCCAAGACTGGGCTTCTTGAAGAAACTAAGACTATTTCAGGCTTTTTGAACAAATTCTTAGACTTTTTTTTTTTTTTTTTTTTTTTTTTGACTTTCTGAAGAAACTCTGCTCCCAAGACTGGGCTTTTTGAAGAAACTAAGACTATTTCAGGCTTTTTGAACACATTCTTAGACTCTTTTTTTTTTTTTTTTTTTTTTTTTTTACCAAAAATGCTTCCAGCACCTGGTATTCCCAGGCGGTCTCCCATCCAACCAGGCCTGACACTGCTTAGCTTCCGAGATCAGACGAGATCGGGCGTTTTTTTTTTTTTTTTTTTGAACGTCTGAAGAAACTCTGCTCCCAAGACTGGGCTTCTTGAAGAAACTAAGACTATTTCAGGCTTTTTGAACAAATTCTTAGACTTTTTTTTTTTTTTTTTTTTTTTTTGACTTTCTGAAGAAACTAAGAGTATTTCAGGCTTTTTGAACACATTCTTAGACTCTTTTTTTTATTTATATTTTTTTTACATAAAATGCTTCCAGCACCTGGTATTCCCAGGCGGTCTCCCATCCAACAAGGCCCGACCATGCTTCCGAGATCAGACGAGATCGGGCGTTTTTTTTTTTTTTTTGACTTTCTGAAGAAACTCTGCTCCCAAGACTGGGCTTCTTGAAGAAACTAAGACTATTTCAGGCTTTTTGAACAAATTCTTAGACTTTTTTTTTTTTTTTTTTTTTTGACTTTCTGAAGAAACTCTGCTCCCAAGACTGGGCTTTTTGAAGAAACTAAGACTATTTCAGGCTTTTTGAACACATTCTTAGACTCTTTTTTTTTTTTTTTTTTTTTTTTTACCAAAAATGCTTCCAGCACCTGGTATTCCCAGGCGGTCTCCCATCCAACCAGGCCTGACACTGCTTAGCTTCCGAGATCAGACGAGATCGGGCGTTTTTTTTTTTTTTTTTTTGAACGTCTGAAGAAACTCTGCTCCCAAGACTGGGCTTCTTGAAGAAACTAAGACTATTTCAGGCTTTTTGAACAAATTCTTAGATTTTTTTTTTTATTATTTATTTATTTTTTTTAAATGTTTCCAGAACCTGGTATTCCCAGGCGGTCTCCCATCCAACCAGGCCCGACACTGCTTAGCTTCCGAGATCAGACGAGATCGGGCGTTTTTTTTTTTTTTTTTTGACTTTCTGAAGAAACTCTGCTCCCAAGACTGGGCTTCTTGAAGAAACTAAGACTATTTCAGGCTTTTTGAACAAATTCTTAGACTATTTTTTTTTTTTTTTTTTTTTTTTGACTTTCTGAAGAAACTAAGAGTATTTCAGGCTTTTTGAACACATTCTTAGACTCTTTTTTTTATTTATTTTTTTTTACATAAAATGCTTCCAGCACCTGGTATTCCCAGGCGGTCTCCCATCCAACAAGGCGCGACCATGCTTCCGAGATCAGACGAGATCGGGCGTTTTTTTTTTTTTTTTGACTTTCTGAAGAAACTCTGCGCCCAAGACTGGGCTTCTTGAAGAAACTAAGACTATTTCAGGCTTTTTGAACAAATTCTTAGACTTTTTTTTTTTTTTTTTTTTTTTTGACTTTCTGAAGAAACTCTGCTCCCAAGACTGGGCTTTTTGAAGAAACTAAGACTATTTCAGGCTTTTTGAACACATTCTTAGACTCTTTTTTTTTATTTTATTTTTTTTTTTACCAAAAATGCTTCCAGCACCTGGTATTCCCAGGCGGTCTCCCATCCAACAAGGCCCGACCATGCTTCCGAGATCAGACGAGATCGGGCGTTTTTTTTTTGACTTTCTGAAGAAACTCTGCTCCCAAGACTGGGCTTTTTGAAGAAACTAAGACTATTTCAGGCTTTTGGAACACATTCTTAGACTCTTTTTTTTTTGTATTTTTTGTATTTTATTTTTTTTTTTTTTTTACCAAAAATGCTTCCAGCACCTGGTATTCCCAGGCGGTCTCCCATCCAACCAGGCCCGACACTGCTTAGCTTCCGAGATCAGACGAGATCGGGCGTTTTTTTTTTTTTTTTGGACTTTCTGAAGAAACTCTGCTCCCAAGACTGGGCTTCTTGAAGAAACTAAGACTATTTCAGGCTTTTTGAACAAATTCTTAGACTTTTTTTTTTTTTTTTTTTTTTAAATGTTTCCAGAACCTGGTATTCCCAGGCGGTCTCCCATCCAACCAGGCCCGACACTGCTTAGCTTCCAAGATCAGACGAGATCGGGCATTCTTTTTTTTTTTTTTGACTTTCTGAAGAAACTCTGCTCCCAAGACTGGGCTTCTTGAAGAAACTAAGACTATTTCAGGCTTTTTGAACAAATTCTTAGACTCTTTTTTTTTTTATTTTTTTTTTACATAAAATGCTTCCAGCACCTGGTATTCCCAGGCGGTCTCCCATCCAACAAGGCCCGACCATGCTTCCGAGATCAGACGAGATCGGGCGTTTTTTTTTTTTTTTTGACTTTCTGAAGAAACTCTGCGCCCAAGACTGGGCTTCTTGAAGAAACTAAGACTATTTCAGGCTTTTTGAACAAATTCGTAGACTTTTTTTTTTTTTTTTTTTTTTTTTTTGACTTTCTGAAGAAACTAAGAGTATTTCAGGCTTTTTGAACACATTCTTAGACTCTTTTTTTTTTTTTTTTTTTTGACTTTCTGAAGAAACTCTGCTCCCAAGACTGGGCTTCTTGAAGAAACTAAGACTATTTCAGGCTTTGAACACATTCTTAGACTTTTTTTTTTTTTTTTTTTTTTTTTTTGACTTTCTGAAGAAACTAAGAGTATTTCAGGCTTTTTGAACACATTCTTAGACTCTTTTTTTTTCTTTTTCTTTTTTTTTACATAAAATGCTTCCAGCACCTGGTATTCCCAGGCGGTCTCCCATCCAACAAGGCCCGACCATGCTTCCGAGATCAAACGAGATCGGGCGTTTTTTTTTTTTTTTTTGACTTTCTGAAGAAACTCTGCTCCCAAGACTGGGCTTCTTGAAGAAACTAAGACTATTTCAGGCTTTTTGAACAAATTCTTAGACTTTTTTTTATTTTTTTATTTTTTTTTAAATGTTTCCAGAACCTGGTATTCCCAGGCGGTCTCCCATCCAACCAGGCCCGACACTGCTTAGCTTCCAAGATCAGACGAGATCGGGCGTTCTTTTTTTTTTTTTACTTTCTGAAGAAACTCTGCTCCCAAGACTGGGCTTCTTGAAGAAACTAAGACTATTTCAGGCTTTTTGAACAAATTCTTAGACTTATTTTTTTTTTTTTTTTTTTTTGACTTTCTGAAGAAACTAAGAGTATTTCAGGCTTTTTGAACACATTCTTAGACTCTTTTTTTTATTTTTATTTTTTTTTACATAAAATGCTTCCAGCACCTGGTATTCCCAGGCGGTCTCCCATCCAACAAGGCCCGACCATGCTTCCGAGATCAGACGAGATCGGGCGTTTTTTTTTTTTTTTTTGACTTTCTGAAGAAACTCTGCTCCCAAGACTGGGCTTCTTGAAGAAACTAAGACTATTTCAGGCTTTTTGAACAAATTCTTAGACTTTTTTTTTTTTTTTTTTTTATGTTTCCAGAACCTGGTATTCCCAGGCGGTCTCCCATCCAACCAGGCCCGACACTGCTTAGCTTCCAAGATCAGACGAGATCGGGCATTCTTTTTTTTTTTTTTTGACTTTCTGAAGAAACTCTGCTCCCAAGACTGGGCTTCTTGAAGAAACTAAGACTATTTCAGGCTTTTTGAACAAATTCTTAGACTCTTTTTTTTTTATTTTTTTTTTTTACATAAAATGCTTCCAGCACCTGGTATTCCCAGGCGGTCTCCCATCCAACAAGGCCCGACCATGCTTCCGAGATCAGACGAGATCGGGCGTTTTTTTTTTTTTTTTTGCCTTTCTGAAGAAACTCTGCGCCCAAGACTGGGCTTCTTGAAGAAACTAAGACTATTTCAGGCTTTTTGAACAAATTCTTAGACTTTTTTTTTTTTTTTTTTTTTTTTGACTTTCTGAAGAAACTCTGCTCCCAAGACTGGGCTTTTTGAAGAAACTAAGACTATTTCAGGCTTTTGGAACACATTCTTAGACTCTTTTTTTTTTTTTTTTTTTTTTTTTTTTTACCAAAAATGCTTCCAGCACCTGGTATTCCCAGGCGGTCTCCCATCCAACAAGGCCCGACCATGCTTCCGAGATCAGACGAGATCGGGCGTTTTTTTTTTTTTTTTTACTTTCTGAAGAAACTCTGCGCCCAAGACTGGGCTTCTTGAAGAAACTAAGACTATTTCAGGCTTTTTGAACAAATTCTTAGACTCTTTTTTTTTTTTATTTTTTTTTTACATAAAATGCTTCCAGCACCTGGTATTCCCAGGCGGTCTCCCATCCAACAAGGCCCGACCATGCTTCCGAGATCAGACGAGATCGGGCGTTTTTTTTTTTTTTTTTGACTTTCTGAAGAAACTCTGCGCCCAAGACTGGGCTTCTTGAAGAAACTAAGACTATTTCAGGCTTTTTGAACAAATTCTTAGACTTTTTTTTTTTTTTTTTTTTTTTTTTGACTTTCTGAAGAAACTCTGCTCCCAAGACTGGGCTTTTTGAAGAAACTAAGACTATTTCAGGCTTTTTGAACACATTCTTAGACTCTTTTTTTTTTTTTTTTTTTTTTTTTTTACCAAAAATGCTTCCAGCACCTGGTATTCCCAGGCGGTCTCCCATCCAACCAGGCCTGACACTGCTTAGCTTCCGAGATCAGACGAGATCGGGCGTTTTTTTTTTTTTTTTTTTGAACGTCTGAAGAAACTCTGCTCCCAAGACTGGGCTTCTTGAAGAAACTAAGACTATTTCAGGCTTTTTGAACAAATTCTTAGACTTTTTTTTTTTTTTTTTTTTTTTTTGACTTTCTGAAGAAACTAAGAGTATTTCAGGCTTTTTGAACACATTCTTAGACTCTTTTTTTTATTTATATTTTTTTTACATAAAATGCTTCCAGCACCTGGTATTCCCAGGCGGTCTCCCATCCAACAAGGCCCGACCATGCTTCCGAGATCAGACGAGATCGGGCGTTTTTTTTTTTTTTTTTTTGAACGTCTGAAGAAACTCTGCTCCCAAGACTGGGCTTCTTGAAGAAACTAAGACTATTTCAGGCTTTTTGAACAAATTCTTAGATTTTTTTTTTTTTTTTTTTTTTTTTTTTTTTAAATGTTTCCAGAACCTGGTATTCCCAGGCGGTCTCCCATCCAACCAGGCCCGACACTGCTTAGCTTCCGAGATCAGACGAGATCGGGCGTTTTTTTTTTTTTTTTTTGACTTTCTGAAGAAACTCTGCTCCCAAGACTGGGCTTCTTGAAGAAACTAAGGCTGAATCCCAATTCTCTGTCTTACCCCTTCCCCTACCCCTACCCCTTCGTCTTACCCCTAGCCCTTGTCCCTCGAAACCGAGTGGTAAGCGCTAGGGTTGAAAACATACCCCTATGAAATGAGACGCCACTTGGTTACGTCATCATACATCATACTCCGGCGTCCCTGTGTGATACAGGACAGTATATTGTAACGAGTGGAAATAAGTATGGCCCCTTTAAGAGCTGCGCGCTCTCTGTTGAACAGGCTGTAATGGTATTGTGCCGTGCGACTCGAACAACCCCATGTATGTGGGTCATTTCTGTGTTGATGCTCATTATTCTTGCTTTGTTTTATTGAGTGACGCTGTGGAAGTCAAGGTGGAGCGTGTGGCAGACAGTTGCAGGAGTTTGATTTGTCAATAAATTGCGAGTGAATAATCGCCTCCGTGAGTCTGTCTGGCCTAATACTTCAGCTGCGAGCTATCCTTATTTTGTTTCCCTCCTAACACAACGCGTTACAATATGTTAAGCACGTATCTTTTTCCCGGACATGTCGCCTGGATTTCGGGATCACCCAAAAATGTCCGGGATTCGGCTTTTGCTTTCTGCCGTCGCTATTCATTATGCACAGAGAGTGTTGTTTCAACCGGACTGAATTCATTCAAACCGTTGAATCTGAATGTAGTGTTTAACGTACATGAACGCTAAACAAGTGATCGGTTTATGTGCGTTTTAGCATTGCTTAAATTCCTGTGTTTTCGTATCAGTCGGGATCCGTTTGAAGCTGAATACATGACCTGCAAAGCTGGCACATACGTGTCAGTGTCAAATAATGAAACGTTACACATAATGAATGGCGACTGTAGAAAACAAAAGCCGAATCCCGGACATTAGTCAGAGAAATGCGGGACTGATTGTGCAAACCAGCAATGTATCGTTAGCATAGCCTAGCGTAGCAGACCAGCGATTTTTAAAAACGTTTAAAAACGTTTCAGTTAACAACATGGTTGCAAATATATATGTACATGACTGTGTAGAGTACAAAACACGACTGTCATAATTTTTCAATCAATCATTTAAGCCGAAAATGAGACTTTCTTGATGGTATGCCCGCCTTTGTTGCCGGTTGCGCAGTGCATTCTGGGTACCCCTTGGTTTCAAGTAAGCTCGCGAAAATTCTTGGTTTTAAGGGGTATCTACCCCTTCCCCTTAGCCCTACCCCTTGATCAAAATGAGAATTGGGATAGCCCTTACTCTCACGTGAACGAGCAAAACTAAGGGGAAGGGGTAAGGGGAAGGGGTAAGACAGAGAATTGGGATTCAGCCTAAGACTATTTCAGGCTTTTTGAACAAATTCTTAGACTATTTTTTTTTTTTTTTTTTTTTTTGACTTTCTGAAGAAACTAAGAGTATTTCAGGCTTTTTGAACACATTCTTAGACTCTTTTTTTTATTTATTTTTTTTTACATAAAATGCTTCCAGCACCTGGTATTCCCAGGCGGTCTCCCATCCAACAAGGCGCGACCATGCTTCCGAGATCAGACGAGATCGGGCGTTTTTTTTTTTTTTTTGACTTTCTGAAGAAACTCTGCGCCCAAGACTGGGCTTCTTGAAGAAACTAAGACTATTTCAGGCTTTTTGAACAAATTCTTAGACTTTTTTTTTTTTTTTTTTTTTTTTGACTTTCTGAAGAAACTCTGCTCCCAAGACTGGGCTTTTTGAAGAAACTAAGACTATTTCAGGCTTTTTGAACACATTCTTAGACTCTTTTTTTTTTTTTTTTTTTTTTTTTACCAAAAATGCTTCCAGCACCTGGTATTCCCAGGCGGTCTCCCATCCAACAAGGCCCGACCATGCTTCCGAGATCAGACGAGATCGGGCGTTTTTTTTTTGACTTTCTGAAGAAACTCTGCTCCCAAGACTGGGCTTTTTGAAGAAACTAAGACTATTTCAGGCTTTTGGAACACATTCTTAGACTCTTTTTTTTTTGTATTTTTTGTATTTTATTTTTTTTATTTTTTTACCAAAAATGCTTCCAGCACCTGGTATTCCCAGGCGGTCTCCCATCCAACCAGGCCCGACACTGCTTAGCTTCCGAGATCAGACGAGATCGGGCGTTTTTTTTTTTTTTTTGGACTTTCTGAAGAAACTCTGCTCCCAAGACTGGGCTTCTTGAAGAAACTAAGACTATTTCAGGCTTTTTGAACAAATTCTTAGACTTTTTTTTATTTTTTTATTTTTTTTAAAATGTTTCCAGAACCTGGTATTCCCAGGCGGTCTCCCATCCAACCAGGCCCGACACTGCTTAGCTTCCAAGATCAGACGAGATCGGGCGTTCTTTTTTTTTTTTTTTACTTTCTGAAGAAACTCTGCTCCCAAGACTGGGCTTCTTGAAGAAACTAAGACTATTTCAGGCTTTTTGAACAAATTCTTAGACTTTTTTTTTTTTTTTTTTTTTTTTTTTTGACTTTCTGAAGAAACTAAGAGTATTTCAGGCTTTTTGAACACATTCTTAGACTCTTTTTTTTTTTTTTTTTTTTACTTTCTGAAGAAACTCTGCTCCCAAGACTGGGCTTCTTGAAGAAACTAAGACTATTTCAGGCTTTTTGAACAAATTCTTAGACTTTTTTTTTTTTTTTTTTTTTTTTTTTTTTTTAAATGTTTCCAGAACCTGGTATTCCCAGGCGGTCTCCCATCCAACCAGGCCCGACACTGCTTAGCTTCCAAGATCAGACGAGATCGGGCATTCTTTTTTTTTTTTTTGACTTTCTGAAGAAACTCTGCTCCCAAGACTGGGCTTCTTGAAGAAACTAAGACTATTTCAGGCTTTTTGAACAAATTCTTAGACTCTTTTTTTTTTTTTTTTTTTTTTTTACATAAAATGCTTCCAGCACCTGGTATTCCCAGGCGGTCTCCCATCCAACAAGGCCCGACCATGCTTCCGAGATCAGACGAGATCGGGCGTTTTTTTTTTTTTTTTGACTTTCTGAAGAAACTCTGCGCCCAAGACTGGGCTTCTTGAAGAAACTAAGACTATTTCAGGCTTTTTGAACAAATTCTTAGACTTTTTTTTTTTTTTTTTTTTTTTTTGACTTTCTGAAGAAACTCTGCTCCCAAGACTGGGCTTTTTGAAGAAACTAAGACTATTTCAGGCTTTTTGAACACATTCTTAGACTCTTTTTTTTTTTTTTTTTTTTTTACATAAAATGCTTCCAGCACCTGGTATTCCCAGGCGGTCTCCCATCCAACAAGGCCCGACCATGCTTCCGAGATCAGACGAGATCGGGCGTTTTTTTTTTTTTTTTGACTTTCTGAAGAAACTCTGCGCCCAAGACTGGGCTTCTTGAAGAAACTAAGACTATTTCAGGCTTTTTGAACAAATTCTTAGACTTTTTTTTTTTTATTATTATTTTTTTGACTTTCTGAAGAAACTAAGAGTATTTCAGGCTTTTTGAACACATTCTTAGACTCTTTTTTTTTTTTTTTTTTGGACTTTCTGAAGAAACTCTGCTCCCAAGACTGGGCTTCTTGAAGAAACTAAGACTATTTCAGGCTTTTTGAACACATTCTTAGACTCTTTTTTTTTCTTTTTTTTTTTTTTACATAAAATGCTTCCAGCACCTGGTATTCCCAGGCGGTCTCCCATCCAACAAGGCCCGACCATGCTTCCGAGATCAGACGAGATCGGGCGTTCTTTTTTTTTTTTTTGACTTTCTGAAGAAACTCTGCTCCCAAGACTGGGCTTCTTGAAGAAACTAAGACTATTTCAGGCTTTTTGAACAAATTCTTAGACTTTTTTTTTTTTTTTTTTTTTTTTTTTTGACTTTCTGAAGAAACTAAGAGTATTTCAGGCTTTTTGAACACATTCTTAGACTCTTTTTTTTTCTTTTTCTTTTTTTTTACATAAAATGCTTCCAGCACCTGGTATTCCCAGGCGGTCTCCCATCCAACAAGGCCCGACCATGCTTCCGAGATCAGACGAGATCGGGCGTTTTTTTTTTTTTTTTGACTTTCTGAAGAAACTCTGCTCCCAAGACTGGGCTTTTTGAAGAAACTAAGACTATTTCAGGCTTTTGGAACACATTCTTAGACTCTTTTTTTTTTTTATTAATTTTTTTTTTTTACCAAAAATGCTTCCAGCACCTGGTATTCCCAGGCGGTCTCCCATCCAACCAGGCCCGACACTGCTTAGCTTCCGAGATCAGACGAGATCGGGCGTTTTTTTTTTTTTTTTTGACTTTCTGAAGAAACTCTGCTCCCAAGACTGGGCTTCTTGAAGAAACTAAGACTATTTCAGGCTTTTTGAACAAATTCTTAGACTTTTTTTTTTTTTTTTTTTTTTTTTTTGACTTTCTGAAGAAACTCTGCGCCCAAGACTGGGCTTCTTGAAGAAACTAAGACTATTTCAGGCTTTTTGAACAAATTCTTAGACTTTTTTTTTTTTTTTTTTTTTTTTGACTTTCTGAAGAAACTCTGCTCCCAAGACTGGGCTTCTTGAAGAAACTAAGACTATTTCAGGCTTTTTGAACAAATTCTTAGACTTTTTTTTTTTTTTTGACTTTCTGAAGAAACTCTGCTCCCAAGACTGGGCTTCTTGAAGAAACTAAGACTATTTCAGGCTTTTTGAACAAATTCTTAGACTTTTTTTAAATTTTTTTTTTTTTTTTTAAATGTTTCCAGAACCTGGTATTCCCAGGCGGTCTCCCATCCAACCAGGCCCGACACTGCTTAGCTTCCAAGATCAGACGAGATCGGCGTTCTTTTTTTTTTTTTTGACTTTCTGAAGAAACTCTTCTCCCAAGACTGGGCTTCTTGAAGAAACTAAGACTATTTCAGGCTTTTTGAACAAATTCTTAGACTTTTTTTTTTTTTTTTTTTTTTTTTTTGACTTTCTGAAGAAACTAAGAGTATTTCAGGCTTTTTGAACACATTCTTAGACTCTTTTTTTTTTTTTTTTTTTTACTTTCTGAAGAAACTCTGCTCCCAAGACTGGGCTTCTTGTAGAAACTAAGACTATTTCAGGCTTTTTGAACAAATTCTTAGCCTTTTTTTTTTTTTTTTTTTTTTTTTTTTTTTTTAATGTTTCCAGAACCTGGTATTCCCAGGCGGTCTCCCATCCAACCAGGCCCGACACTGCTTAGCTTCCAAGATCAGACGAGATCGGGCATTCTTTTTTTTTTTTTGGACTTTCTGAAGAAACTCTGCTCCCAAGACTGGGCTTCTTGAAGAAACTAAGACTATTTCAGGCTTTTTGAACAAATTCTTAGACTCTTTTTTTTTTTTTTTTTTTTTTTACATAAAATGCTTCCAGCACCTGGTATTCCCAGGCGGTCTCCCATCCAACAAGGCCCGACCATGCTTCCGAGATCAGACGAGATCGGGCGTTTTTTTTTTTTTTTTGACTTTCTGAAGAAACTCTGCGCCCAAGACTGGGCTTCTTGAAGAAACTAAGACTATTTCAGGCTTTTTGAACAAATTCTTAGACTTTTTTTTTTTTATTTTTTTTTTTTTTGACTTTCTGAAGAAACTAAGAGTATTTCAGGCTTTTTGAACACATTCTTAGACTCTTTTTTTTTTTTTTTTTTGGACTTTCTGAAGAAACTCTGCTCCCAAGACTGGGCTTCTTGAAGAAACTAAGACTATTTCAGGCTTTTTGAACACATTCTTAGACTCTTTTTTTTTCTTTTTTTTTTTTTTACATAAAATGCTTCCAGCACCTGGTATTCCCAGGCGGTCTCCCATCCAACAAGGCCCGACCATGCTTCCGAGATCAGACGAGATCGGGCGTTCTTTTTTTTTTTTTTGACTTTCTGAAGAAACTCTGCTCCCAAGACTGGGCTTCTTGAAGAAACTAAGACTATTTCAGGCTTTTTGAACAAATTCTTAGACTTTTTTTTTTTTTTTTTTTTTTTTTTGACTTTCTGAAGAAACTAAGAGTATTTCAGGCTTTTTGAACACATTCTTAGACTCTTTTTTTTTCTTTTTTTTTTTTTTACATAAAATGCTTCCAGCACCTGGTATTCCCAGGCGGTCTCCCATCCAACAAGGCCCGACCATGCTTCCGAGATCAAACGAGATCGGGCGTTTTTTTTTTTTTTTTTGACTTTCTGAAGAAACTCTGCTCCCAAGACTGGGCTTCTTGAAGAAACTAAGACTATTTCAGGCTTTTTGAACAAATTCTTAGACTTTTTTTTATTTTTTTATTTTTTTTTAAATGTTTCCAGAACCTGGTATTCCCAGGCGGTCTCCCATCCAACCAGGCCCGACACTGCTTAGCTTCCAAGATCAGACGAGATCGGGCGTTCTTTTTTTTTTTTTGACTTTCTGAAGAAACTCTGCTCCCAAGACTGGGCTTCTTGAAGAAACTAAGACTATTTCAGGCTTTTTGAACAAATTCTTAGACTTTTTTTTTTTTTTTTTTTTATGTTTCCAGAACCTGGTATTCCCAGGCGGTCTCCCATCCAACCAGGCCCGACACTGCTTAGCTTCCAAGATCAGACGAGATCGGGCATTCTTTTTTTTTTTTTTTGACTTTCTGAAGAAACTCTGCTACCAAGACTGGGCTTCTTGAAGAAACTAAGACTATTTCAGGCTTTTTGAACAAATTCTTAGACTCTTTTTTTTTTTTTTTTTTTTTTACATAAAATGCTTCCAGCACCTGGTATTCCCAGGCGGTCTCCCATCCAACAAGGCCCGACCATGCTTCCGAGATCAGACGAGATCGGGCGTTTTTTTTTTTTTTTTTGCCTTTCTGAAGAAACTCTGCGCCCAAGACTGGGCTTCTTGAAGAAACTAAGACTATTTCAGGCTTTTTGAACAAATTCTTAGACTTTTTTTTTTTTTTTTTTTTTTTTTGACTTTCTGAAGAAACTCTGCTCCCAAGACTGGGCTTTTTGAAGAAACTAAGACTATTTCAGGCTTTTGGAACACATTCTTAGACTCTTTTTTTTTTTTTTTTTTTTTTTTTTTTTTACCAAAAATGCTTCCAGCACCTGGTATTCCCAGGCGGTCTCCCATCCAACAAGGCCCGACCATGCTTCCGAGATCAGACGAGATCGGGCGTTTTTTTTTTTTTTTTGACTTTCTGAAGAAACTCTGCGCCCAAGACTGGGCTTCTTGAAGAAACTAAGACTATTTCAGGCTTTTTGAACAAATTCTTAGACTTTTTTTTTTTTTTTGACTTTCTGAAGAAACTCTGCTCCCAAGACTGGGCTTCTTGAAGAAACTAAGACTATTTCAGGCTTTTTGAACAAATTCTTAGACTTTTTTTTTTTTTTTTTTTTTTTTTTTTGACTTTCTGAAGAAACTCTGCTCCCAAGACTGGGCTTCTTGAAGAAACTAAGACTATTTCAGGCTTTTTGAACAAATTCTTAGACTTTTTTTTTTTTTTTTTTTTTTGACTTTCTGAAGAAACTAAGAGTATTTCAGGCTTTTTGAACACATTCTTAGACTCTTTTTTTTTCTTTTTTTTTTTTTTACATAAAATGCTTCCAGCACCTGGTATTCCCAGGCGGTCTCCCATCCAACAAGGCCCGACCATGCTTCCGAGATCAAACGAGATCGGGCGTTTTTTTTTTTTTTTTTGACTTTCTGAAAAAACTCTGCTCCCAAGACTGGGCTTCTTGAAGAAACTAAGACTATTTCAGGCTTTTTGAACAAATTCTTAGACTTTTTTTTATTTTTTTATTTTTTTTTTACATGTTTCCAGAACCTGGTATTCCCAGGCGGTCTCCCATCCAACCAGGCCCGACACTGCTTAGCTTCCAAGATCAGACGAGATCGGGCGTTCTTTTTTTTTTTTTTACTTTCTGAAGAAACTCTGCTCCCAAGACTGGGCTTCTTGAAGAAACTAAGACTATTTCAGGCTTTTTGAACAAATTCTTAGACTTTTTTTTTTTTTTTTTTTTTTTTTTGACTTTCTGAAGAAACTAAGAGTATTTCTTCTTGAAGAAACTAAGACTATTTCAGGCTTTTTGAACAAATTCTCAGACTTTTTTTTAATTTTTGTCATTTTTTTTAAATGTTTCCAGAACCTGGTATTCCCAGGCGGTCTCCCATCCAACCAGGCCCGACACTGCTTAGCTTCCAAGATCAGACGAGATCGGCGTTCTTTTTTTTTTTTTTGACTTTCTGAAGAAACTCTGCTCCCAAGACTGGGCTTCTTGAAGAAACTAAGACTATTTCAGGCTTTTTGAACAAATTCTTAGACTTTTTTTTTTTTTTTTTTTTTTTGACTTTCTGAAGAAACTCTGCTCCCAAGACTGGGCTTTTTGAAGAAACTAAGACTATTTCAGGCTTTTTGAACACATTCTTAGACTCTTTTTTTTATTTTATTTATTTTTTTACCAAAAATGCTTCCAGCACCTGGTATTCCCAGGCGGTCTCCCATCCAACCAGGCCCGACACTGCTTAGCTTCCGAGATCAGACGAGATCGGGCGTTTTTTTTTTTTTTTTTTGACTTTCTGAAGAAACTCTGCTCCCAAGACTGGGCTTCTTGAAGAAACTAAGACTATTTCAGGCTTTTTGAACAAATTCTTAGACTGTTTTTTTTTAATTTTTTAAAATGTTTCCAGAACCTGGTATTCCCAGGCGGTCTCCCATCCAACCAGGCCCGACACTGCTTAGCTTCCAAGATCAGACGAGATCGGGCGTTCTTTTTTTTTTTTTTTACTTTCTGAAGAAACTCTGCTCCCAAGACTGGGCTTCTTGAAGAAACTAA
Organism: Leuciscus leuciscus; assembly: GCF_965113295.1. Lineage (NCBI taxonomy): Eukaryota > Metazoa > Chordata > Actinopteri > Cypriniformes > Leuciscidae > Leuciscus > Leuciscus leuciscus. The sequence goes on along the minus strand of NC_138728.1, from coordinate 25,995,526 downwards.
GACTATTTCAGGCTTTTTGAACAAATTCTTAGACTTTTTTTTTTTTTTTTTTTTTTTTTTTTGACTTTCTGAAGAAACTAAGAGTATTTCAGGCTTTTTGAACACATTCTTAGACTCTTTTTTTTTCTTTTTTTTTTTTTTACATAAAATGCTTCCAGCACCTGGTATTCCCAGGCGGTCTCCCATCCAACAAGGCCCGACCATGCTTCCGAGATCACACGAGATCGGGCTTTTTTTTTTTTTTTTTTTGACTTTCTGAAGAAACTCTGCTCCCAAGACTGGGCTTCTTGAAGAAACTAAGACTATTTCAGGCTTTTTGAACACATTCTTAGACTCTTTTTTTTTCTTTTTTTTTTTTTTACATAAAATGCTTCCAGCACCTGGTATTCCCAGGCGGTCTCCCATCCAACAAGGCCCGACCATGCTTCCGAGATCAGACGAGATCGGGCGTTCTTTTCTTTTTTTTTGACTTTCTGAAGAAACTCTGCTCCCAAGACTGGGCTTCTTGAAGAAACTAAGACTATTTCAGGCTTTTTGAACAAATTCTTAGACTTTTTTTTTTTTTTTTGACTTTCTGAAGAAACTAAGAGTATTTCAGGCTTTTTGAACACATTCTTAGACTCTTTTTTTTTCTTTTTTTTTTTTTTACATAAAATGCTTCCAGCACCTGGTATTCCCAGGCGGTCTCCCATCCAACAAGGCCCGACCATGCTTCCGAGATCAGACGAGATCGGGCGTTTTTTTTTGTTTTTTTGACTTTCTGAAGAAACTCTGCTCCCAAGACTGGGCTTCTTGAAGAAACTAAGACTATTTCAGGCTTTTTGAACAAATTCTTAGACTTTTTTTATTTTTTTTTTTATTTTTTTGACTTTCTGAAGAAACTAAGAGTATTTCAGGCTTTTTGAACACATTCTTAGACTCTTTTTTTTTTTTATTTTTTTTTTTACATAAAATGCTTCCAGCACCTGGTATTCCCAGGCGGTCTCCCATCCAACAAGGCCCGACCATGCTTCCGAGATCAGACGAGATCGGGCGTTCTTTTCTTTTTTTTTGACTTTCTGAAGAAACTCTGCTCCCAAGACTGGGCTTCTTGAAGAAACTAAGACTATTTCAGGCTTTTTGAACAAATTCTTAGACTTTTTTTTTTTTTTTTGACTTTCTGAAGAAACTAAGAGTATTTCAGGCTTTTTGAACACATTCTTAAACTCTTTTTTTTTCTTTCTTTTTTTTTTACATAAAATGCTTCCAGCACCTGGTATTCCCAGGCGGTCTCCCATCCAACAAGGCCCGACCATGCTTCCGAGATCAGACGAGATCGGGCGTTTTTTTTTTTTTTTTTGACTTTCTGAAGAAACTCTGCTCCCAAGACTGGTCTTCTTGAAGAAACTAAGACTATTTCAGGCTTTTTGAACAAATTCTTAGACTTTTATTTATTTTTTTTTTTTTTTTTTTGACTTTCTGAAGAAACTAAGAGTATTTCAGGCTTTTTGAACACATTCTTAGACTCTTTTTTTTTTTTTTTTTTTTTTTACATAAAATGCTTCCAGCACCTGGTATTCCCAGGCGGTCTCCCATCCAACAAGGCCCGACCATGCTTCCGAGATCAGACGAGATCGGGCGTTTTTTTTTTTTTTTTGACTTTCTGAAGAAACTCTGCGCCCAAGACTGGGCTTCTTGAAGAAACTAAGACTATTTCAGGCTTTTTGAACAAATTCTTAGACTTTTTTTTTTTTTTTTTTTTTTTTTTGACTTTCTGAAGAAACTAAGAGTATTTCAGGCTTTTTGAACACATTCTTAGACTCTTTTTTTTTTTTTTTTTTGGACTTTCTGAAGAAACTCTGCTCCCAAGACTGGGCTTCTTGAAGAAACTAAGACTATTTCAGGCTTTTTGAACACATTCTTAGACTCTTTTTTTTTCTTTTTTTTTTTTTTTACATAAAATGCTTCCAGCACCTGGTATTCCCAGGCGGTCTCCCATCCAACAAGGCCCGACCATGCTTCCGAGATCAGACGAGATCGGGCGTTCTTTTTTTTTTTTTTTACTTTCTGAAGAAACTCTGCTCCCAAGACTGGGCTTCTTGAAGAAACTAAGACTATTTCAGGCTTTTTGAACAAATTCTTAGACTTTTTTTTTTTTTTTTTTTTTTTTTTTGACTTTCTGAAGAAACTAAGAGTATTTCAGGCTTTTTGAACACATTCTTAAACTCTTTTTTTTCCTTTTTTTTTTTTTTACATAAAATGCTTCCAGCACCTGGTATTCCCAGGCGGTCTCCCATCCAACAAGGCCCGACCATGCTTCCGAGATCAAACGAGATCGGGCGTTTTTTTTTTTTTTTTTGACTTTCTGAAGAAACTCTGCTCCCAAGACTGGGCTTCTTGAAGAAACTAAGACTATTTCAGGCTTTTTGAACACATTCTTAGACTCTTTTTTTTTTTTTTTTTTTTTTTTTTTTACCAAAAATGCTTCCAGCACCTGGTATTCCCAGGCGGTCTCCCATCCAACAAGGCCCGACCATGCTTCCGAGATCAGACGAGATCGGGCGTTTTTTTTTTTTTTTTGACTTTCTGAAGAAACTCTGCTCCCAAGACTGGGCTTCTTGAAGAAACTAAGACTATTTCAGGCTTTTTGAACAAATTCTTAGACTTTTTTTTTTTTTTTTTTGGACTTTCTGAAGAAACTAAGAGTATTTCAGGCTTTTTGAACACATTCTTAGACTCTTTTTTTTTTTTTTTTTTTTTTTTTTTTGACTTTCTGAAGAAACTACGAGTATTTCAGGCTTTTTGAACACATTCTTAGACTCTTTTTTTTTTTTTTTTTTTTTTTTTGACTTTCTGAAGAAACTCTGCTCCCAAGACTGGGCTTCTTGAAGAAACTAAGACTATTTCAGGCTTTTTGAACAAATTCTTAGACTTTTTTTATTTTTTTTTTTTAATTTTTTTTTTTAAATGTTTCCAGAACCTGGTATTCCCAGGCGGTCTCCCATCCAACCAGGCCCGACACTGCTTAGCTTCCAAGATCAGACGAGATCGGGCATTCTTTTTTTTTTTTTTGACTTTCTGAAGAAACTCTGCTCCCAAGACTGGGCTTCTTGAAGAAACTAAGACTATTTCAGGCTTTTTGAACAAATTCTTAGACTCTTTTTTTTTTTTTTTTTTTTTTACCAAAAATGCTTCCAGCACCTGGTATTCCCAGGCGGTCTCCCATCCAACAAGGCCCGACCATGCTTCCGAGATCAGACGAGATCGGGCGTTTTTTTTTTTTTTTTGACTTTCTGAAGAAACTCTGCGCCCAAGACTGGGCTTCTTGAAGAAACTAAGACTATTTCAGGCTTTTTGAACAAATTCTTAGACTTTTTTTTTTTTTTTGACTTTCTGAAGAAACTCTGCTCCCAAGACTGGGCTTCTTGAAGAAACTAAGACTATTTCAGGCTTTTTGAACAAATTCTTAGACTTTTTTTTTTTTTTTTTTTTTTTTTTTTGACTTTCTGAAGAAACTAAGAGTATTTCAGGCTTTTTGAACACATTCTTAGACTCTTTTTTTTTTTTTTTTTTTTTATTTGACTTTCTGAAGAAACTCTGCTCCCAAGACTGGGCTTCTTGAAGAAACTAAGACTATTTCAGGCTTTTTGAACAAATTCTTAGACTTTGTTTTTTTTTTTTTTTTTTTTTTTTTTTTTAAATGTTTCCAGAACCTGGTATTCCCAGGCGGTCTCCCATCCAACCAGGCCCGACACTGCTTAGCTTCCAATATCAGACGAGATCGGGCATTCTTTTTTTTTTTTTTGACTTTCTGAAGAAACTCTGCTCCCAAAACTGGGCTTCTTGAAGAAACTAAGACTATTTCAGGCTTTTTGAACAAATTCTTAGACTCTTTTTTTTTTTTTTTTTTTTTTTACATAAAATGCTTCCAGCACCTGGTATTCCCAGGCGGTCTCCCATCCAACAAGGCCCGACCATGCTTCCGAGATCAGACGAGATCGGGCGTTTTTTTTTTTTTTTTGACTTTCTGAAGAAACTCTGCGCCCAAGACTGGGCTTCTTGAAGAAACTAAGACTATTTCAGGCTTTTTGAACAAATTCTTAGACTTTTTTTTTTTTTTTTTTTTTTTTTGACTTTCTGAAGAAACTCTGCTCCCAAGACTGGGCTTTTTGAAGAAACTAAGACTATTTCAGGCTTTTTGAACACATTCTTAGACTCTTTTTTTTTTTTTTTTTTTTTTTTTTTACCAAAAATGCTTCCAGCACCTGGTATTCCCAGGCGGTCTCCCATCCAACCAGGCCTGACACTGCTTAGCTTCCGAGATCAGACGAGATCGGGCGTTTTTTTTTTTTTTTTTTTTGAACGTCTGAAGAAACTCTGCTCCCAAGACTGGGCTTCTTGAAGAAACTAAGACTATTTCAGGCTTTTTGAACAAATTCTTAGATTTTTTTATTTTTTATTTTTTATTTTTTTTTAAATGTTTCCAGAACCTGGTATTCCCAGGCGGTCTCCCATCCAACCAGGCCCGACACTGCTTAGCTTCCGAGATCAGACGAGATCGGGCGTTTTTTTTTTTTTTTTTTTGACTTTCTGAAGAAACTCTGCTCCCAAGACTGGGCTTCTTGAAGAAACTAAGACTATTTCAGGCTTTTTGAACAAATTCTTAGACTATTTTTTTTTTTTTTTTTTTTTTTGACTTTCTGAAGAAACTAAGAGTATTTCAGGCTTTTTGAACACATTCTTAGACTCTTTTTTTTATTTATTTTTTTTTACATAAAATGCTTCCAGCACCTGGTATTCCCAGGCGGTCTCCCATCCAACAAGGCGCGACCATGCTTCCGAGATTAGACGAGATCGGGCGTTTTTTTTTTTTTTTTGACTTTCTGAAGAAACTCTGCGCCCAAGACTGGGCTTCTTGAAGAAACTAAGACTATTTCAGGCTTTTTGAACAAATTCTTAGACTTTTTTTTTTTTTTTTTTTTTTTTGACTTTCTGAAGAAACTCTGCTCCCAAGACTGGGCTTTTTGAAGAAACTAAGACTATTTCAGGCTTTTTGAACACATTCTTAGACTCTTTTTTTTTTTTTTTTTTTTTTTTTTTACCAAAAATGCTTCCAGCACCTGGTATTCCCAGGCGGTCTCCCATCCAACAAGGCCCGACCATGCTTCCGAGATCAGACGAGATCGGGCGTTTTTTTTTTGACTTTCTGAAGAAACTCTGCTCCCAAGACTGGGCTTTTTGAAGAAACTAAGACTATTTCAGGCTTTTGGAACACATTCTTAGACTCTTTTTTTTTTGTATTTTTTGTATTTTATTTTTTTTATTTTTTTACCAAAAATGCTTCCAGCACCTGGTATTCCCAGGCGGTCTCCCATCCAACCAGGCCCGACACTGCTTAGCTTCCGAGATCAGACGAGATCGGGCGTTTTTTTTTTTTTTTTGGACTTTCTGAAGAAACTCTGCTCCCAAGACTGGGCTTCTTGAAGAAACTAAGACTATTTCAGGCTTTTTGAACAAATTCTTAGACTTTTTTTTTTTTTTTTTTTTTTTTTTTTTTTTTAAATGTTTCCAGAACCTGGTATTCCCAGGCGGTCTCCCATCCAACCAGGCCCGACACTGCTTAGCTTCCAAGATCAGACGAGATCGGGCATTCTTTTTTTTTTTTTTGACTTTCTGAAGAAACTCTGCTCCCAAGACTGGGCTTCTTGAAGAAACTAAGACTATTTCAGGCTTTTTGAACAAATTCTTAGACTCTTTTTTTTTTTATTTTTTTTTTACATAAAATGCTTCCAGCACCTGGTATTCCCAGGCGGTCTCCCATCCAACAAAGCCCGACCATGCTTCCGAGATCAGACGAGATCGGGCGTTTTTTTTTTTTTTTTTGACTTTCTGAAGAAACTCTGCGCCCAAGACTGGGCTTCTTGAAGAAACTAAGACTATTTCAGGCTTTTTGAACAAATTCGTAGACTTTTTTTTTTTTTTTTTTTTTTTTTGACTTTCTGAAGAAACTAAGAGTATTTCAGGCTTTTTGAACACATTCTTAGACTCTTTTTTTTTTGTTTTTTTTTTGACTTTCTGAAGAAACTCTGCTCCCAAGACTGGGCTTCTTGAAGAAACTAAGACTATTTCAGGCTTTGAACACATTCTTAGACTTTTTTTTTTTCTTTTTTTTTTTTTTGACTTTCTGAAGAAACTAAGAGTATTTCAGGCTTTTTGAACACATTCTTAGACTCTTTTTTTTTCTTTTTTTTTTTTTTTACATAAAATGCTTCCAGCACCTGGTATTCCCAGGCGGTCTCCCATCCAACAAGGCCCGACCATGCTTCCGAGATCACACGAGATCGGGCGTTTTTTTTTTTTTTTTTGACTTTCTGAAGAAACTCTGCTCCCAAGACTGGGCTTCTTGAAGAAACTAAGACTATTTCAGGCTTTTTGAACAAATTCTTAGACTTTTTTTTATTTTTTTATTTTTTTAAAAATGTTTCCAGAACCTGGTATTCCCAGGCGGTCTCCCATCCAACAAGGCCCGACCATGCTTCCGAGATCAGACGAGATCGGGCGTTTTTTTTTTTTTTTTGACTTTCTGAAGAAACTCTGCGCCCAAGACTGGGCTTCTTGAAGAAACTAAGACTATTTCAGGCTTTTTGAACAAATTCTTAGACTTTTTTTTTTTTTTTTTTTTTTTTTGACTTTCTGAAGAAACTAAGAGTATTTCAGGCTTTTTGAACACATTCTTAGACTCTTTTTTTTTTTTTTTTTTGGACTTTCTGAAGAAACTCTGCTCCCAAGACTGGGCTTCTTGAAGAAACTAAGACTATTTCAGGCTTTTTGAACACATTCTTAGACTCTTTTTTTTTCTTTTTTTTTTTTTTACATAAAATGCTTCCAGCACCTGGTATTCCCAGGCGGTCTCCCATCCAACAAGGCCCGACCATGCTTCCGAGATCAGACGAGATCGGGCGTTCTTTTTTTTTTTTTTTACTTTCTGAAGAAACTCTGCTCCCAAGACTGGGCTTCTTGAAGAAACTAAGACTATTTCAGGCTTTTTGAACAAATTCTTAGACTTTTTTTTTTTTTTTTTTTTTTTTTTTGACTTTCTGAAGAAACTAAGAGTATTTCAGGCTTTTTGAACACATTCTTAAACTCTTTTTTTTCCTTTTTTTTTTTTTTACATAAAATGCTTCCAGCACCTGGTATTCCCAGGCGGTCTCCCATCCAACAAGGCCCGACCATGCTTCCGAGATCAAACGAGATCGGGCGTTTTTTTTTTTTTTTTTGACTTTCTGAAGAAACTCTGCTCCCAAGACTGGGCTTCTTGAAGAAACTAAGACTATTTCAGGCTTTTTGAACACATTCTTAGACTCTTTTTTTTTTTTTTTTTTTGGACTTTCTGAAGAAACTCTGCTCCCAAGACTGGGCTTCTTGAAGAAACTAAGACTATTTCAGGCTTTTTGAACACATTCTTAGACTCTTTTTTTTTCTTTTTTTTTTTTTTACATAAAATGCTTCCAGCACCTGGTATTCCCAGGCGGTCTCCCATCCAACAAGGCCCGACCATGCTTCCGAGATCAGACGAGATCGGGCGTTCTTTTTTTTTTTTTTTACTTTCTGAAGAAACTCTGCTCCCAAGACTGGGCTTCTTGAAGAAACTAAGACTATTTCAGGCTTTTTGAACAAATTCTTAGACTTTTTTTTTTTTTTTTTTTTTTTTTTTGACTTTCTGAAGAAACTAATGGCGCGTTTCCACCGAGCGGTACGGTACGGTACGGTACGGGTCGGTACCCTTTTATTTGCGTTTCCACTGCCAAAAGTTGAGAATGGTACCAAAAAGCCGAACCGTACCGTACCACTTTTTGGGTACCCTTCCGTTGGGGTACCTAGCACAGTGGTACGGTACTAAAAGGTGGAGCTAGACTCACTGCAGGACGTTGATTGGTTGACAGAGAATCGTCACTTGCGCGTGCTACGAGGGGAATGACAACATAAGAAGCGCCATTTTTTAATATACAGTTTAATATAATACTACTGTTACTGTGTCACGAAATGTAATTTTAAGAGTTTTTCAGGCGAGAATGTAGTTGTTTAAAGCTCAAATCTGTGGTTTATTTATAAAGATGATTTGTTTTTCCCCGGTTGTGAGATCCATGCGATCAGCGGGCGCTCGGCGCTCATGTTTCCCGGCTGGATGAGCCTTTCCTCGGCTATAGTTCTTCTGACGTTCGCCGATGACTCCGACGGTAGTGGTTAAACATGAGATATAATTCGTCTTGTGTAGACCTAACGGAACGAATATATAATTCGTTCCCTGTCAATCGTTTTGGCTGAGCTAAGTTTAGTTTCATATTATAGGCTATTTGTATTTAACTTTACTGTTGTAATGTTAGACTAGAGCGCAGCATTTGGACATTTGACTGAATTGTTTGCTTTATTTCTTATTGTATAGCTTCTTGTACCTTTTACTTAAACTTTTATATTGGCTATTATTGATAAAACTGAAATTTTACAAAAAGAAATATGGTTTCTTGTCATTTTCTTATTACAAGATTATCACTGATGTTTATTGCAACATTTGTACAAATGCATATATTGCCTGTAATATGTGTAATTTTTTTTTGTATTTAAACGAAAAGAGGTAACGTTAGGGTTGTGTTTTAAATTTCGTTTTGTTATAAATAGAATAACGTATAACGTGCAGTGAATAATCAATATGCGTTGCGCATGAACCACATTTGTGTCCCTATAATGTTTAATTTATTTAAATGAAAACGAAAAGAGGCAGAGTAGTGTTTTATAACATATTTCGTTTTATTGTTGCTTAAAATGTACATACAGAGTAACAGAGATAACCGGAGTAGCAGATCGCGAGCTGAGTGACGCTTTTAAGAACGCGCTGTACCATTTGCATGTAGGAGTCGCACATGGCAAGTACAAACTTTGCGTAGTTAATATTGAGAAAAGCCTAATGTCGGCGCTTGTCTTCTTGTGACAAACATGTCGAGGAGCAAGAACAAGATCTGCTGTAGGCCTATATGTCATCCATTGTAGTTTACTATGTTCTTCTTCGCGCGAAAATGACGTCGATCGAAACACCACGCCTATCAAGTAAGGGTACTGTTGGCAGTGGAAACGCTAGCCAGATCATGGTTAACAGACCCGAACCGTACCGTACTGTACCGTACCGTACTGTACTGCTCAGTGGAAACGAGCCATAAGAGTATTTCAGGCTTTTTGAACACATTCTTAAACTCTTTTTTTTCCTTTTTTTTTTTTTTACATAAAATGCTTCCAGCACCTGGTATTCCCAGGCGGTCTCCCATCCAACAAGGCCCGACCATGCTTCCGAGATCAAACGAGATCGGGCGTTTTTTTTTTTTTTTTTGACTTTCTGAAGAAACTCTGCTCCCAAGACTGGGCTTCTTGAAGAAACTAAGACTATTTCAGGCTTTTTGAACAAATTCTTAGACTTTTTTTTTTTTTTTTTTTGACTTTCTGAAGAAACTAAGAGTATTTCAGGCTTTTTGAACACATTCTTAGACTCTTTTTTTTTTTTTTTTTTTTTTTTTTTTGACTTTCTGAAGAAACTACGAGTATTTCAGGCTTTTTGAACACATTCTTAGACTCTTTTTTTTTTTTTTTTTTTTTTTTGTGACTTTCTGAAGAAACTCTGCTCCCAAGACTGGGCTTCTTGAAGAAACTAAGACTATTTCAGGCTTTTTGAACAAATTCTTAGACTTTTTTTTTTTTTTTTTTTTTTTTTTTTTTTTTAAATGTTTCCAGAACCTGGTATTCCCAGGCGGTCTCCCATCCAACCAGGCCCGACACTGCTTAGCTTCCAAGATCAGACGAGATCGGGCATTCTTTTTTTTTTTTTTGACTTTCTGAAGAAACTCTGCTCCCAAGACTGGGCTTCTTGAAGAAACTAAGACTATTTCAGGCTTTTTGAACAAATTCTTAGACTCTTTTTTTTTTTTTTTTTTTTTTACATAAAATGCTTCCAGCACCTGGTATTCCCAGGCGGTCTCCCATCCAACAAGGCCCGACCATGCTTCCGAGATCAAACGAGATCGGGCGTTTTTTTTTTTTTTTTTGACTTTCTGAAGAAACTCTGCTCCCAAGACTGGGCTTCTTGAAGAAACTAAGACTATTTCAGGCTTTTTGAACACATTCTTAGACTCTTTTTTTTTTTTGTTTTTTTTTTTTTTTTACCAAAAATGCTTCCAGCACCTGGTATTCCCAGGCGGTCTCCCATCCAACAAGGCCCGACCATGCTTCCGAGATCAGACGAGATCGGGCGTTTTTTTTTTTTTTTTGACTTTCTGAAGAAACTCTGCGCCCAAGACTGGGCTTCTTGAAGAAACTAAGACTATTTCAGGCTTTTTGAACAAATTCTTAGACTTTTTTTTTTTTTTTGACTTTCTGAAGAAACTCTGCTCCCAAGACTGGGCTTCTTGAAGAAACTAAGACTATTTCAGGCTTTTTGAACAAATTCTTAGACTTTTTTTTTTTTTTTTTTTTTTTTTTTTGACTTTCTGAAGAAACTAAGAGTATTTCAGGCTTTTTGAACACATTCTTAGACTCTTTTTTTTTTTTTTTTTTTTTTTTGACTTTCTGAAGAAACTCTGCTCCCAAGACTGGGCTTCTTGAAGAAACTAAGACTATTTCAGGCTTTTTGAACAAATTCTTAGACTTTTTTTTTTTTTTTTTTTTTTTTTTTTTTTTTAAATGTTTCCAGAACCTGGTATTCCCAGGCGGTCTCCCATCCAACCAGGCCCGACACTGCTTAGCTTCCAATATCAGACGAGATCGGGCATTCTTTTTTTTTTTTTTGACTTTCTGAAGAAACTCTGCTCCCAAAACTGGGCTTCTTGAAGAAACTAAGACTATTTCAGGCTTTTTGAACAAATTCTTAGACTCTTTTTTTTTTTTTTTTTTTTTACATAAAATGCTTCCAGCACCTGGTATTCCCAGGCGGTCTCCCATCCAACAAGGCCCGACCATGCTTCCGAGATCAGACGAGATCGGGCGTTTTTTTTTTTTTTTTGACTTTCTGAAGAAACTCTGCGCCCAAGACTGGGCTTCTTGAAGAAACTAAGACTATTTCAGGCTTTTTGAACAAATTCTTAGACTTTTTTTTTTTTTTTTTTTTTTTTTGACTTTCTGAAGAAACTCTGCTCCCAAGACTGGGCTTTTTGAAGAAACTAAGACTATTTCAGGCTTTTTGAACACATTCTTAGACTCTTTTTTTTTTTTTTTTTTTTTTTTTTTACCAAAAATGCTTCCAGCACCTGGTATTCCCAGGCGGTCTCCCATCCAACCAGGCCTGACACTGCTTAGCTTCCGAGATCAGACGAGATCGGGCGTTTTTTTTTTTTTTTTTTTGAACGTCTGAAGAAACTCTGCTCCCAAGACTGGGCTTCTTGAAGAAACTAAGACTATTTCAGGCTTTTTGAACAAATTCTTAGACTTTTTTTTTATTTTTATTTTTTTTTGACTTTCTGAAGAAACTAAGAGTATTTCAGGCTTTTTGAACACATTCTTAGACTCTTTTTTTTATTTATATTTTTTTTACATAAAATGCTTCCAGCACCTGGTATTCCCAGGCGGTCTCCCATCCAACAAGGCCCGACCATGCTTCCGAGATCAGACGAGATCGGGCGTTTTTTTTTTTTTTTTTGACTTTCTGAAGAAACTCTGCTCCCAAGACTGGGCTTCTTGAAGAAACTAAGACTATTTCAGGCTTTTTGAACAAATTCTTAGACTTTTTTTTTTTTTTTTTTTTTTTGACTTTCTGAAGAAACTCTGCTCCCAAGACTGGGCTTTTTGAAGAAACTAAGACTATTTCAGGCTTTTTGAACACATTCTTAGACTCTTTTTTTTTTTTTTTTTTTTTTTTTACCAAAAATGCTTCCAGCACCTGGTATTCCCAGGCGGTCTCCCATCCAACCAGGCCTGACACTGCTTAGCTTCCGAGATCAGACGAGATCGGGCGTTTTTTTTTTTTTTTTTTTGAACGTCTGAAGAAACTCTGCTCCCAAGACTGGGCTTCTTGAAGAAACTAAGACTATTTCAGGCTTTTTGAACAAATTCTTAGATTTTTTTATTTTTTATTTTTTTATTTTTTTTAAATGTTTCCAGAACCTGGTATTCCCAGGCGGTCTCCCATCCAACCAGGCCCGACACTGCTTAGCTTCCGAGATCAGACGAGATCGGGCGTTTTTTTTTTTTTTTTTTGACTTTCTGAAGAAACTCTGCTCCCAAGACTGGGCTTCTTGAAGAAACTAAGACTATTTCAGGCTTTTTGAACAAATTCTTAGACTATTTTTTTTTTTTTTTTTTTTTTTGACTTTCTGAAGAAACTAAGAGTATTTCAGGCTTTTTGAACACATTCTTAGACTCTTTTTTTTATTTATTTTTTTTTACATAAAATGCTTCCAGCACCTGGTATTCCCAGGCGGTCTCCCATCCAACAAGGCGCGACCATGCTTCCGAGATCAGACGAGATCGGGCGTTTTTTTTTTTTTTTTGACTTTCTGAAGAAACTCTGCGCCCAAGACTGGGCTTCTTGAAGAAACTAAGACTATTTCAGGCTTTTTGAACAAATTCTTAGACTTTTTTTTTTTTTTTTTTTTTTTTGACTTTCTGAAGAAACTCTGCTCCCAAGACTGGGCTTTTTGAAGAAACTAAGACTATTTCAGGCTTTTTGAACACATTCTTAGACTCTTTTTTTTTTTTTTTTTTTTTTTTTTACCAAAAATGCTTCCAGCACCTGGTATTCCCAGGCGGTCTCCCATCCAACAAGGCCCGACCATGCTTCCGAGATCAGACGAGATCGGGCGGTTTTTTTTTGACTTTCTGAAGAAACTCTGCTCCCAAGACTGGGCTTTTTGAAGAAACTAAGACTATTTCAGGCTTTTGGAACACATTCTTAGACTCTTTTTTTTTTGTATTTTTTGTATTTTATTTTTTTTATTTTTTTACCAAAAATGCTTCCAGCACCTGGTATTCCCAGGCGGTCTCCCATCCAACCAGGCCCGACACTGCTTAGCTTCCGAGATCAGACGAGATCGGGCGTTTTTTTTTTTTTTTTGGACTTTCTGAAGAAACTCTGCTCCCAAGACTGGGCTTCTTGAAGAAACTAAGACTATTTCAGGCTTTTTGAACAAATTCTTAGACTTTTTTTTTTTTTTTTTTTTTTTTTTTTTTTTTAAATGTTTCCAGAACCTGGTATTCCCAGGCGGTCTCCCATCCAACCAGGCCCGACACTGCTTAGCTTCCAAGATCAGACGAGATCGGGCATTCTTTTTTTTTTTTTTGACTTTCTGAAGAAACTCTGCTCCCAAGACTGGGCTTCTTGAAGAAACTAAGACTATTTCAGGCTTTTTGAACAAATTCTTAGACTCTTTTTTTTTTTATTTTTTTTTTACATAAAATGCTTCCAGCACCTGGTATTCCCAGGCGGTCTCCCATCCAACAAGGCCCGACCATGCTTCCGAGATCAGACGAGATCGGGCGTTTTTTTTTTTTTTTTTGACTTTCTGAAGAAACTCTGCGCCCAAGACTGGGCTTCTTGAAGAAACTAAGACTATTTCAGGCTTTTTGAACAAATTCGTAGACTTTTTTTTTTTTTTTTTTTTTTTTTTGACTTTCTGAAGAAACTAAGAGTATTTCAGGCTTTTTGAACACATTCTTAGACTCTTTTTTTTTTTTTGACTTTCTGAAGAAACTCTGCTCCCAAGACTGGGCTTCTTGAAGAAACTAAGACTATTTCAGGCTTTGAACACATTCTTAGACTTTTTTTTTTTCTTTTTTTTTTTTTTGACTTTCTGAAGAAACTAAGAGTATTTCAGGCTTTTTGAACACATTCTTAGACTCTTTTTTTTTCTTTTTTTTTTTTTTTACATAAAATGCTTCCAGCACCTGGTATTCCCAGGCGGTCTCCCATCCAACAAGGCCCGACCATGCTTCCGAGATCACACGAGATCGGGCGTTTTTTTTTTTTTTTTTGACTTTCTGAAGAAACTCTGCTCCCAAGACTGGGCTTCTTGAAGAAACTAAGACTATTTCAGGCTTTGAACACATTCTTAGACTTTTTTTTTTTCTTTTTTTTTTTTTTGACTTTCTGAAGAAACTCTGCTCCCAAGACTGGGCTTCTTGAAGAAACTAAGACTATTTCAGGCTTTGAACACATTCTTAGACTTTTTTTTTTTCTTTTTTTTTTTTTTGACTTTCTGAAGAAACTAAGAGTATTTCAGGCTTTTTGAACACATTCTTAGACTCTTTTTTTTTCTTTTTTTTTTTTTTTACCAAAAATGCTTCCAGCACCTGGTATTCCCAGGCGGTCTCCCATCCAACAAGGCCCGACCATGCTTCCGAGATCAGACGAGATCGGGCGTTTTTTTTTTGACTTTCTGAAGAAACTCTGCTCCCAAGACTGGGCTTTTTGAAGAAACTAAGACTATTTCAGGCTTTTGGAACACATTCTTAGACTCTTTTTTTTTTGTATTTTTTGTATTTTATTTTTTTTATTTTTTTACCAAAAATGCTTCCAGCACCTGGTATTCCCAGGCGGTCTCCCATCCAACCAGGCCCGACACTGCTTAGCTTCCGAGATCAGACGAGATCGGGCGTTTTTTTTTTTTTTTTGGACTTTCTGAAGAAACTCTGCTCCCAAGACTGGGCTTCTTGAAGAAACTAAGACTATTTCAGGCTTTTTGAACAAATTCTTAGACTTTTTTTTTTTTTTTTTTTTTTTTTTTTTTTTTAAATGTTTCCAGAACCTGGTATTCCCAGGCGGTCTCCCATCCAACCAGGCCCGACACTGCTTAGCTTCCAAGATCAGACGAGATCGGGCATTCTTTTTTTTTTTTTTGACTTTCTGAAGAAACTCTGCTCCCAAGACTGGGCTTCTTGAAGAAACTAAGACTATTTCAGGCTTTTTGAACAAATTCTTAGACTCTTTTTTTTTTTTTTTTTTTTTTACATAAAATGCTTCCAGCACCTGGTATTCCCAGGCGGTCTCCCATCCAACAAGGCCCGACCATGCTTCCGAGATCAGACGAGATCGGGCGTTTTTTTTTTTTTTTTTGACTTTCTGAAGAAACTCTGCGCCCAAGACTGGGCTTCTTGAAGAAACTAAGACTATTTCAGGCTTTTTGAACAAATTCGTAGACTTTTTTTTTTTTTTTTTTTTTTTTTTGACTTTCTGAAGAAACTAAGAGTATTTCAGGCTTTTTGAACACATTCTTAGACTCTTTTTTTTTTTTTGACTTTCTGAAGAAACTCTGCTCCCAAGACTGGGCTTCTTGAAGAAACTAAGACTATTTCAGGCTTTGAACACATTCTTAGACTTTTTTTTTTTCTTTTTTTTTTTTTTGACTTTCTGAAGAAACTAAGAGTATTTCAGGCTTTTTGAACACATTCTTAGACTCTTTTTTTTTCTTTTTTTTTTTTTTTACATAAAATGCTTCCAGCACCTGGTATTCCCAGGCGGTCTCCCATCCAACAAGGCCCGACCATGCTTCCGAGATCACACGAGATCGGGCGTTTTTTTTTTTTTTTTTGACTTTCTGAAGAAACTCTGCTCCCAAGACTGGGCTTCTTGAAGAAACTAAGACTATTTCAGGCTTTGAACACATTCTTAGACTTTTTTTTTTTCTTTTTTTTTTTTTTGACTTTCTGAAGAAACTCTGCTCCCAAGACTGGGCTTCTTGAAGAAACTAAGACTATTTCAGGCTTTGAACACATTCTTAGACTTTTTTTTTTTCTTTTTTTTTTTTTTGACTTTCTGAAGAAACTAAGAGTATTTCAGGCTTTTTGAACACATTCTTAGACTCTTTTTTTTTCTTTTTTTTTTTTTTTACCAAAAATGCTTCCAGCACCTGGTATTCCCAGGCGGTCTCCCATCCAACAAGGCCCGACCATGCTTCCGAGATCAGACGAGATCGGGCGTTTTTTTTTTGACTTTCTGAAGAAACTCTGCTCCCAAGACTGGGCTTTTTGAAGAAACTAAGACTATTTCAGGCTTTTGGAACACATTCTTAGACTCTTTTTTTTTTGTATTTTTTGTATTTTATTTTTTTTATTTTTTTACCAAAAATGCTTCCAGCACCTGGTATTCCCAGGCGGTCTCCCATCCAACCAGGCCCGACACTGCTTAGCTTCCGAGATCAGACGAGATCGGGCGTTTTTTTTTTTTTTTTGGACTTTCTGAAGAAACTCTGCTCCCAAGACTGGGCTTCTTGAAGAAACTAAGACTATTTCAGGCTTTTTGAACAAATTCTTAGACTTTTTTTTTTTTTTTTTTTTTTTTTTTTTTTTTTTTTTTAAATGTTTCCAGAACCTGGTATTCCCAGGCGGTCTCCCATCCAACCAGGCCCGACACTGCTTAGCTTCCAAGATCAGACGAGATCGGGCATTCTTTTTTTTTTTTTTGACTTTCTGAAGAAACTCTGCTCCCAAGACTGGGCTTCTTGAAGAAACTAAGACTATTTCAGGCTTTTTGAACAAATTCTTAGACTCTTTTTTTTTTTTTTTTTTTTTTACATAAAATGCTTCCAGCACCTGGTATTCCCAGGCGGTCTCCCATCCAACAAGGCCCGACCATGCTTCCGAGATCAGACGAGATCGGGCGTTTTTTTTTTTTTTTTTGACTTTCTGAAGAAACTCTGCGCCCAAGACTGGGCTTCTTGAAGAAACTAAGACTATTTCAGGCTTTTTGAACAAATTCGTAGACTTTTTTTTTTTTTTTTTTTTTTTTTGACTTTCTGAAGAAACTAAGAGTATTTCAGGCTTTTTGAACACATTCTTAGACTCTTTTTTTTTTTTTGACTTTCTGAAGAAACTCTGCTCCCAAGACTGGGCTTCTTGAAGAAACTAAGACTATTTCAGGCTTTGAACACATTCTTAGACTTTTTTTTTTTCTTTTTTTTTTTTTTGACTTTCTGAAGAAACTAAGAGTATTTCAGGCTTTTTGAACACATTCTTAGACTCTTTTTTTTTCTTTTTTTTTTTTTTTACATAAAATGCTTCCAGTACCTGGTATTCCCAGGCGGTCTCCCATCCAACAAGGCCCGACCATGCTTCCGAGATCACACGAGATCGGGCGTTTTTTTTTTTTTTTTTTGACTTTCTGAAGAAACTCTGCTCCCAAGACTGGGCTTCTTGAAGAAACTAAGACTATTTCAGGCTTTTTGAACAAATTCTTAGACTTTTTTTTATTTTTTTATTTTTTTTAAAATGTTTCCAGAACCTGGTATTCCCAGGCGGTCTCCCATCCAACCAGGCCCGACACTGCTTAGCTTCCAAGATCAGACGAGATCGGGCGTTCTTTTTTTTTTTTTTTACTTTCTGAAGAAACTCTGCTCCCAAGACTGGGCTTCTTGAAGAAACTAAGACTATTTCAGGCTTTTTGAACAAATTCTTAGACTTTTTTTTTTTTTTTTTTTTTTTTTTTGACTTTCTGAAGAAACTAAGAGTATTTCAGGCTTTTTGAACACATTCTTAGACTCTTTTTTTTTTTTTTTTTTTTACTTTCTGAAGAAACTCTGCTCCCAAGACTGGGCTTTTTGAAGAAACTAAGACTATTTCAGGCTTTTGGAACACATTCTTAGACTCTTTTTTTTTTGTATTTTTTGTATTTTATTTTTTGTATTTTTTTACCAAAAATGCTTCCAGCACCTGGTATTCCCAGGCGGTCTCCCATCCAACCAGGCCCGACACTGCTTAGCTTCCGAGATCAGACGAGATCGGGCGTTTTTTTTTTTTTTTTTGGACTTTCTGAAGAAACTCTGCTCCCAAGACTGGGCTTCTTGAAGAAACTAAGACTATTTCAGGCTTTTTGAACAAATTCTTAGACTTTTTTTTTTTTTTTTTTTTTTTTTTTTTTTTTAAATGTTTCCAGAACCTGGTATTCCCAGGCGGTCTCCCATCCAACCAGGCCCGACACTGCTTAGCTTCCAAGATCAGACGAGATCGGGCATTCTTTTTTTTTTTTTTGACTTTCTGAAGAAACTCTGCTCCCAAGACTGGGCTTCTTGAAGAAACTAAGACTATTTCAGGCTTTTTGAACAAATTCTTAGACTCTTTTTTTTTTTTTTTTTTTTTTACATAAAATGCTTCCAGCACCTGGTATTCCCAGGCGGTCTCCCATCCAACAAGGCCCGACCATGCTTCCGAGATCAGACGAGATCGGGCGTTTTTTTTTTTTTTTTTGACTTTCTGAAGAAACTCTGCGCCCAAGACTGGGCTTCTTGAAGAAACTAAGACTATTTCAGGCTTTTTGAACAAATTCGTAGACTTTTTTTTTTTTTTTTTTTTTTTTTTGACTTTCTGAAGAAACTAAGAGTATTTCAGGCTTTTTGAACACATTCTTAGACTCTTTTTTTTTTTTTGACTTTCTGAAGAAACTCTGCTCCCAAGACTGGGCTTCTTGAAGAAACTAAGACTATTTCAGGCTTTGAACACATTCTTAGACTTTTTTTTTTTCTTTTTTTTTTTTTTGACTTT
>NC_138728.1:25942043-25972043 GCF_965113295.1 Leuciscus leuciscus | reverse complement strand
TTTTTTTTTATTTATTTATTATTATTTTTTTTTTAATGTTTCCAGAACCTGGTATTCCCAGGCGGTCTCCCATCCAACCAGGCCCGACACTGCTTAGCTTCCAAGATCAGACGAGATCGGGCATTCTTTTTTTTTTTTTTGACTTTCTGAAGAAACTCTGCTCCCAAGACTGGGCTTCTTGAAGAAACTAAGACTATTTCAGGCTTTTTGAACAAATTCTTAGACTCTTTTTTTTTTTATTTTTTTTTTACATAAAATGCTTCCAGCACCTGGTATTCCCAGGCGGTCTCCCATCCAACAAGGCCCGACCATGCTTCCGAGATCAGACGAGATCGGGCGTTTTTTTTTTTTTTTTGACTTTCTGAAGAAACTCTGCGCCCAAGACTGGGCTTCTTGAAGAAACTAAGACTATTTCAGGCTTTTTGAACAAATTCGTAGACTTTTTTTTTTTTTTTTTTTTTTTTTTTGACTTTCTGAAGAAACTAAGAGTATTTCAGGCTTTTTGAACACATTCTTAGACTCTTTTTTTTTTTTTTTTTTTTGACTTTCTGAAGAAACTCTGCTCCCAAGACTGGGCTTCTTGAAGAAACTAAGACTATTTCAGGCTTTGAACACATTCTTAGACTTTTTTTTTTTCTTTTTTTTTTTTTTTGACTTTCTGAAGAAACTAAGAGTATTTCAGGCTTTTTGAACACATTCTTAGACTCTTTTTTTTTCTTTTTTTTTTTTTTTACATAAAATGCTTCCAGCACCTGGTATTCCCAGGCGGTCTCCCATCCAACAAGGCCCGACCATGCTTCCGAGATCACACGAGATCGGGCGTTTTTTTTTTTTTTTTTGACTTTCTGAAGAAACTCTGCTCCCAAGACTGGGCTTCTTGAAGAAACTAAGACTATTTCAGGCTTTTTGAACAAATTCTTAGACTTTTTTTTATTTTTTTATTTTTTTTAAAATGTTTCCAGAACCTGGTATTCCCAGGCGGTCTCCCATCCAACCAGGCCCGACACTGCTTAGCTTCCAAGATCAGACGAGATCGGGCGTTCTTTTTTTTTTTTTTTACTTTCTGAAGAAACTCTGCTCCCAAGACTGGGCTTCTTGAAGAAACTAAGACTATTTCAGGCTTTTTGAACAAATTCTTAGACTTTTTTTTTTTTTTTTTTTTTTTTTTTGACTTTCTGAAGAAACTAAGAGTATTTCAGGCTTTTTGAACACATTCTTAGACTCTTTTTTTTTTTTTTTTTTTTACTTTCTGAAGAAACTCTGCTCCCAAGACTGGGCTTCTTGAAGAAACTAAGACTATTTCAGGCTTTTTGAACAAATTCTTAGACTTTTTTTTTTTTTTTTTTTTTAAATGTTTCCAGAACCTGGTATTCCCAGGCGGTCTCCCATCCAACCAGGCCCGACACTGCTTAGCTTCCAAGATCAGACGAGATCGGGCATTCTTTTTTTTTTTTTTGACTTTCTGAAGAAACTCTGCTCCCAAGACTGGGCTTCTTGAAGAAACTAAGACTATTTCAGGCTTTTTGAACAAATTCTTAGACTCTTTTTTTTTTTTTTTTTTTTTTTACATAAAATGCTTCCAGCACCTGGTATTCCCAGGCGGTCTCCCATCCAACAAGGCCCGACCATGCTTCCGAGATCAGACGAGATCGGGCGTTTTTTTTTTTTTTTTGACTTTCTGAAGAAACTCTGCGCCCAAGACTGGGCTTCTTGAAGAAACTAAGACTATTTCAGGCTTTTTGAACAAATTCTTAGACTTTTTTTTTTTTTTTTTTTTTTTTTGACTTTCTGAAGAAACTCTGCTCCCAAGACTGGGCTTTTTGAAGAAACTAAGACTATTTCAGGCTTTTTGAACACATTCTTAGACTCTTTTTTTTTTTTTTTTTTTTTTACATAAAATGCTTCCAGCACCTGGTATTCCCAGGCGGTCTCCCATCCAACAAGGCCCGACCATGCTTCCGAGATCAGACGAGATCGGGCGTTTTTTTTTTTTTTTTGACTTTCTGAAGAAACTCTGCGCCCAAGACTGGGCTTCTTGAAGAAACTAAGACTATTTCAGGCTTTTTGAACAAATTCTTAGACTTTTTTTTTTTGTATTATTTTTTTTTTGACTTTCTGAAGAAACTAAGAGTATTTCAGGCTTTTTGAACACATTCTTAGACTCTTTTTTTTTTTTTTTTTTGGACTTTCTGAAGAAACTCTGCTCCCAAGACTGGGCTTCTTGAAGAAACTAAGACTATTTCAGGCTTTTTGAACACATTCTTAGACTCTTTTTTTTTCTTTTTTTTTTTTTTACATAAAATGCTTCCAGCACCTGGTATTCCCAGGCGGTCTCCCATCCAACAAGGCCCGACCATGCTTCCGAGATCAGACGAGATCGGGCGTTCTTTTTTTTTTTTTGACTTTCTGAAGAAACTCTGCTCCCAAGACTGGGCTTCTTGAAGAAACTAAGACTATTTCAGGCTTTTTGAACAAATTCTTAGACTTTTTTTTTTTTTTTTTTTTTTTTTTTTGACTTTCTGAAGAAACTAAGAGTATTTCAGGCTTTTTGAACACATTCTTAGACTCTTTTTTTTTCTTTTTCTTTTTTTTTACATAAAATGCTTCCAGCACCTGGTATTCCCAGGCGGTCTCCCATCCAACAAGGCCCGACCATGCTTCCGAGATCAAACGAGATCGGGCGTTTTTTTTTTTTTTTTTGACTTTCTGAAGAAACTCTGCTCCCAAGACTGGGCTTCTTGAAGAAACTAAGACTATTTCAGGCTTTTTGAACAAATTCTTAGACTTTTTTTTATTTTTTTATTTTTTTTTAAATGTTTCCAGAACCTGGTATTCCCAGGCGGTCTCCCATCCAACCAGGCCCGACACTGCTTAGCTTCCAAGATCAGACGAGATCGGGCGTTCTTTTTTTTTTTTTACTTTCTGAAGAAACTCTGCTCCCAAGACTGGGCTTCTTGAAGAAACTAAGACTATTTCAGGCTTTTTGAACAAATTCTTAGACTTTTTTTTTTTTTTTTTTTTTTTTGACTTTCTGAAGAAACTAAGAGTATTTCAGGCTTTTTGAACACATTCTTAGACTCTTTTTTTTATTTTTATTTTTTTTTACATAAAATGCTTCCAGCACCTGGTATTCCCAGGCGGTCTCCCATCCAACAAGGCCCGACCATGCTTCCGAGATCAGACGAGATCGGGCGTTTTTTTTTTTTTTTTTTGACTTTCTGAAGAAACTCTGCTCCCAAGACTGGGCTTCTTGAAGAAACTAAGACTATTTCAGGCTTTTTGAACAAATTCTTAGACTTTTTTTTTTTTTTTTTTTATGTTTCCAGAACCTGGTATTCCCAGGCGGTCTCCCATCCAACCAGGCCCGACACTGCTTAGCTTCCAAGATCAGACGAGATCGGGCATTCTTTTTTTTTTTTTTTGACTTCCTGAAGAAACTCTGCTCCCAAGACTGGGCTTCTTGAAGAAACTAAGACTATTTCAGGCTTTTTGAACAAATTCTTAGACTCTTTTTTTTATTTATTTTTTTTTACATAAAATGCTTCCAGCACCTGGTATTCCCAGGCGGTCTCCCATCCAACAAGGCCCGACCATGCTTCCGAGATCAGACGAGATCGGGCGTTTTTTTTTTTTTTTTTGCCTTTCTGAAGAAACTCTGCGCCCAAGACTGGGCTTCTTGAAGAAACTAAGACTATTTCAGGCTTTTTGAACAAATTCTTAGACTTTTTTTTTTTTATTATTTTTTTTTTGACTTTCTGAAGAAACTAAGAGTATTTCAGGCTTTTTGAACACATTCTTAGACTCTTTTTTTTTTTTTTTTTTGGACTTTCTGAAGAAACTCTGCTCCCAAGACTGGGCTTCTTGAAGAAACTAAGACTATTTCAGGCTTTTTGAACACATTCTTAGACTCTTTTTTTTTCTTTTTTTTTTTTTTACATAAAATGCTTCCAGCACCTGGTATTCCCAGGCGGTCTCCCATCCAACAAGGCCCGACCATGCTTCCGAGATCAGACGAGATCGGGCGTTCTTTTTTTTTTTTTGACTTTCTGAAGAAACTCTGCTCCCAAGACTGGGCTTCTTGAAGAAACTAAGACTATTTCAGGCTTTTTGAACAAATTCTTAGACTTTTTTTTTTTTTTTTTTTTTTTTTTTGACTTTCTGAAGAAACTAAGAGTATTTCAGGCTTTTTGAACACATTCTTAGACTCTTTTTTTTTCTTTTTCTTTTTTTTTACATAAAATGCTTCCAGCACCTGGTATTCCCAGGCGGTCTCCCATCCAACAAGGCCCGACCATGCTTCCGAGATCAAACGAGATCGGGCGTTTTTTTTTTTTTTTTTGACTTTCTGAAGAAACTCTGCTCCCAAGACTGGGCTTCTTGAAGAAACTAAGACTATTTCAGGCTTTTTGAACAAATTCTTAGACTTTTTTTAATTTTTTTATTTTTTTTTAAATGTTTCCAGAACCTGGTATTCCCAGGCGGTCTCCCATCCAAGGCCCGACCATGCTTCCGAGATCAGACGAGATCGGGCGTTTTTTTTTTTTTTTTTTTGACTTTCTGAAGAAACTCTGCTCCCAAGACTGGGCTTTTTGAAGAAACTAAGACTATTTCAGGCTTTTTGAACACATTCTTAGACTCTTTTTTTTTTTTTTTTTTTTTTTTTTTTTACCAAAAATGCTTCCAGCACCTGGTATTCCCAGGCGGTCTCCCATCCAACAAGGCCCGACCATGCTTCCGAGATCAGACGAGATCGGGCGTTTTTTTTTTTTTTTTTGACTTTCTGAAGAAACTCTGCGCCCAAGACTGGGCTTCTTGAAGAAACTAAGACTATTTCAGGCTTTTTGAACAAATTCTTAGACTTTTTTTATTTTTTATTTATTTTTTTGACTTTCTGAAGAAACTCTGCTCCCAAGACTGGGCTTCTTGAAGAAACTAAGACTATTTCAGGCTTTTTGAACAAATTCTTAGACTTTTTTTTTTTTTTTTTTTTTTTTTTTGACTTTCTGAAGAAACTCTGCTCCCAAGACTGGGCTTTTTGAAGAAACTAAGACTATTTCAGGCTTTTTGAACACATTCTTAGACTCTTTATTTTTTTTTATTTTTTTTTTTTTACCAAAAATGCTTCCAGCACCTGGTATTCCCAGGCGGTCTCCCATCCAACAAGGCCCGACCATGCTTCCGAGATCAGACGAGATCGGGCGTTTTTTTTTTTTTTTTTGACTTTCTGAAGAAACTCTGCGCCCAAGACTGGGCTTCTTGAAGAAACTAAGACTATTTCAGGCTTTTTGAACAAATTCTTAGACGTTTTTTTTTTTTTTTTTTTTTTTTTTGACTTTCTGAAGAAACTCTGCTCCCAAGACTGGGCTTTTTGAAGAAACTAAGACTATTTCAGGCTTTTTGAACACATTCTTAGACTCTTTTTTTTTTTTTTTTTTTTTTTTTTTTACCAAAAATGCTTCCAGCACCTGGTATTCCCAGGCGGTCTCCCATCCAACAAGGCCCGACCATGCTTCCGAGATCAGACGAGATCGGGCGTTTTTTTTTTTTTTTTGACTTTCTGAAGAAACTCTGCGCCCAAGACTGGGCTTCTTGAAGAAACTAAGACTATTTCAGGCTTTTTGAACAAATTCTTAGACTTTTTTTTTTTTTTTTTTTTTTTTTGACTTTCTGAAGAAACTCTGCTCCCAAGACTGGGCTTCTTGAAGAAACTAAGACTATTTCAGGCTTTTTGAACAAATTCTTAGACTTTTTTTTTTTTTTTTTTTTTTTTTTTGACTTTCTGAAGAAACTAAGACTATTTCAGGCTTTTTGAACAAATTCTTAGACTTTTTTTTTTTTTTTTGACTTTCTGAAGAAACTCTGCTCCCAAGACTGGGCTTCTTGAAGAAACTAAGACTATTTCAGGCTTTTTGAACAAATTCTTAGACTTTTTTTTATTTTTTTTTTATTTTTTTAAATGTTTCCAGAACCTGGTATTCCCAGGCGGTCTCCCATCCAACCAGGCCCGACACTGCTTAGCTTCCAAGATCAGACGAGATCGGCGTTCTTTTTTTTTTTTTTGACTTTCTGAAGAAACTCTGCTCCCAAGACTGGGCTTCTTGAAGAAACTAAGACTATTTCAGGCTTTTTGAACAAATTCTTAGACTTTTTTTAATTTTTTTTTAATTTTTTTAAATGTTTCCAGAACCTGGTATTCCCAGGCGGTCTCCCATCCAACCAGGCCCGACACTGCTTAGCTTCCAAGATCAGACGAGATCGGCGTTCTTTTTTTTTTTTTTGACTTTCTGAAGAAACTTTGCTCCCAAGACTGGGCTTCTTGAAGAAACTAAGACTATTTCAGGCTTTTTGAACACATTCTTAGACTCTTTTTTTTTTCTTTTTTTTTTTTTTACATAAAATGCTTCCAGCACCTGGTATTCCCAGGCGGTCTCCCATCCAACCAGGCCCGACACTGCTTAGCTTCCAAGATCAGACGAGATCGGGCGTTCTTTTTTTTTTTTTTTACTTTCTGAAGAAACTCTGCTCCCAAGACTGGGCTTCTTGAAGAAACTAAGACTATTTCAGGCTTTTTGAACAAATTCTTAGACTTATTTTTTTTTTTTTTTTTTTTTTTTGACTTACTGAAGAAACTAAGAGTATTTCAGGCTTTTTGAACACATTCTTAGACTCTTTTTTTTTTTTTTTTTTTTTTTACATAAAATGCTTCCAGCACCTGGTATTCCCAGGCGGTCTCCCATCCAACAAGGCCCGACCATGCTTCCGAGATCAGACGAGATCGGGCGTTTTTTTTTTTTTTTTTGACTTTCTGAAGAAACTCTGCTCCCAAGACTGGGCTTTTTGAAGAAACTAAGACTATTTCAGGCTTTTGGAACACATTCTTAGACTCTTTTTTTTTTTTATTATTTTTTTTTTTTTACCAAAAATGCTTCCAGCACCTGGTATTCCCAGGCGGTCTCCCATCCAACCAGGCCCGACACTGCTTAGCTTCCGAGATCAGACGAGATCGGGCGTTTTTTTTTTTTTTTTTGACTTTCTGAAGAAACTCTGCTCCCAAGACTGGGCTTCTTGAAGAAACTAAGACTATTTCAGGCTTTTTGAACAAATTCTTAGACTTTTTTTTTTTTTTTTGACTTTCTGAAGAAACTCTGCTCCCAAGACTGGGCTTCTTGAAGAAACTAAGACTATTTCAGGCTTTTTGAACAAATTCTTAGACTTTTTTTTTTTTTTTTTTTTTTGACTTTCTGAAGAAACTAAGACTATTTCAGGCTTTTTGAACAAATTCTTAGACTTTTTTTTTTTTTTTGACTTTCTGAAGAAACTCTGCTCCCAAGACTGGGCTTCTTGAAGAAACTAAGACTATTTCAGGCTTTTTGAACAAATTCTTAGACTTTTTTTAATTTTTTTTAATTTTTTTTTAATGTTTCCAGAACCTGGTATTCCCTGGCGGTCTCCCATCCAACCAGGCCCGACACTGCTTAGCTTCCAAGATCAGACGAGATCGGCGTTCTTTTTTTTTTTTTTGACTTTCTGAAGAAACTCTGCTCCCAAGACTGGGCTTCTTGAAGAAACTAAGACTATTTCAGGCTTTTTGAACACATTCTTAGACTCTTTTTTTTTCTTTTATTTTTTTTTACATAAAATGCTTCCAGCACCTGGTATTCCCAGGCGGTCTCCCATCCAACAAGGCCCGACCATGCTTCCGAGATCAGACGAGATCGGGCGTTCTTTTTTTTTTTTTTGACTTTCTGAAGAAACTCTGCTCCCAAGACTGGGCTTCTTGAAGAAACTAAGACTATTTCAGGCTTTTTGAACAAATTCTTAGACTTTTTTTTTTTTTTTTTTTTTTTTTTTGACTTTCTGAAGAAACTAAGAGTATTTCAGGCTTTTTGAACACATTCTTAGACTCTTTTTTTTTCTTTTTTTTTTTTTTACATAAAATGCTTCCAGCACCTGGTATTCCCAGGCGGTCTCCCATCCAACAAGGCCCGACCATGCTTCCGAGATCAAACGAGATTGGGCGTTTTTTTTTTTTTTTTTGACTTTCTGAAGAAACTCTGCTCCCAAGACTGGGCTTCTTGAAGAAACTAAGACTATTTCAGGCTTTTTGAACAAATTCGTAGACTTTTTTTTTTTTTTTTTTTTTTTTTTGACTTTCTGAAGAAACTAAGAGTATTTCAGGCTTTTTGAACACATTCTTAGACTCTTTTTTTTTTTTTTTTTTTTTGACTTTCTGAAGAAACTCTGCTCCCAAGACTGGGCTTCTTGAAGAAACTAAGACTATTTCAGGCTTTGAACACATTCTTAGACTCTTTTTTTTTCTTTTTTTTTTTTTTACATAAAATGCTTCCAGCACCTGGTATTCCCAGGCGGTCTCCCATCCAACAAGGCCCGACCATGCTTCCGAGATCAGACGAGATCGGGCGTTCTTTTTTTTTTTTTTGACTTTCTGAAGAAACTCTGCTCCCAAGACTGGGCTTCTTGAAGAAACTAAGACTATTTCAGGCTTTTTGAACAAATTCTTAGACTTTTTTTTTTTTTTTTTTTTTTTTTTTGACTTTCTGAAGAAACTAAGAGTATTTCAGGCTTTTTGAACACATTCTTAGACTCTTTTTTTTTCTTTTTTTTTTTTTTTACATAAAATGCTTCCAGCACCTGGTATTCCCAGGCGGTCTCCCATCCAACAAGGCCCGACCATGCTTCCGAGATCACACGAGATCGGGCGTTTTTTTTTTTTTTTTTGACTTTCTGAAGAAACTCTGCTCCCAAGACTGGGCTTCTTGAAGAAACTAAGACTATTTCAGGCTTTTTGAACAAATTCTTAGACTTTTTTTAATTTTTTTTTTTTTTTTTTAAATGTTTCCAGAACCTGGTATTCCCAGGCGGTCTCCCATCCAACCAGGCCTGACACTGCTTAGCTTCCGAGATCAGACGAGATCGGGCGTTTTTTTTTTTTTTTTTTGACTGTCTGAAGAAACTCTGCTCCCAAGACTGGGCTTCTTGAAGAAACTAAGACTATTTCAGGCTTTTTGAACAAATTCTTAGACTTTTTTTTTTTTTTTTTTTATGTTTCCAGAACCTGGTATTCCCAGGCGGTCTCCCATCCAACCAGGCCTGACACTGCTTAGCTTCCGAGATCAGACGAGATCGGGCGTTTTTTTTTTTTTTTTTTGACTTTCTGAAGAAAATCTGCGCCCAAGACTGGGCTTCTTGAAGAAACTAAGACTATTTCAGGCTTTTTGAACAAATTCTTAGACTTTTTTTTTTTTTTTTTTTTTTTTTTGACTTTCTGAAGAAACTCTGCTCCCAAGACTGGGCTTTTTGAAGAAACTAAGACTATTTCAGGCTTTTTGAACACATTCTTAGACTCTTTTTTTTTTTTTTTTTTTTTTTTTTTACCAAAAATGCTTCCAGCACCTGGTATTCCCAGGCGGTCTCCCATCCAACCAGGCCTGACACTGCTTAGCTTCCGAGATCAGACGAGATCGGGCGTTTTTTTTTTTTTTTTTTTGAACGTCTGAAGAAACTCTGCTCCCAAGACTGGGCTTCTTGAAGAAACTAAGACTATTTCAGGCTTTTTGAACAAATTCTTAGACTTTTTTTTTTTTTTTTTTTTTTTTTGACTTTCTGAAGAAACTAAGAGTATTTCAGGCTTTTTGAACACATTCTTAGACTCTTTTTTTTATTTATATTTTTTTTACATAAAATGCTTCCAGCACCTGGTATTCCCAGGCGGTCTCCCATCCAACAAGGCCCGACCATGCTTCCGAGATCAGACGAGATCGGGCGTTTTTTTTTTTTTTTTGACTTTCTGAAGAAACTCTGCTCCCAAGACTGGGCTTCTTGAAGAAACTAAGACTATTTCAGGCTTTTTGAACAAATTCTTAGACTTTTTTTTTTATTTTTTTTTTTTGACTTTCTGAAGAAACTCTGCTCCCAAGACTGGGCTTTTTGAAGAAACTAAAACTATTTCAGGCTTTTTGAACACATTCTTAGACTCTTTTTTTTTTTTTTTTTTTTTTTTTACCAAAAATGCTTCCAGCACCTGGTATTCCCAGGCGGTCTCCCATCCAACCAGGCCTGACACTGCTTAGCTTCCGAGATCAGACGAGATCGGGCGTTTTTTTTTTTTTTTTTTTGAACGTCTGAAGAAACTCTGCTCCCAAGACTGGGCTTCTTGAAGAAACTAAGACTATTTCAGGCTTTTTGAACAAATTCTTAGATTTTTTTTTTTATTATTTATTTATTTTTTTTAAATGTTTCCAGAACCTGGTATTCCCAGGCGGTCTCCCATCCAACCAGGCCCGACACTGCTTAGCTTCCGAGATCAGACGAGATCGGGCGTTTTTTTTTTTTTTTTTTGACTTTCTGAAGAAACTCTGCTCCCAAGACTGGGCTTCTTGAAGAAACTAAGACTATTTCAGGCTTTTTGAACAAATTCTTAGACTATTTTTTTTTTTTTTTTTTTTTTTTGACTTTCTGAAGAAACTAAGAGTATTTCAGGCTTTTTGAACACATTCTTAGACTCTTTTTTTTATTAATTTTTTTTTACATAAAATGCTTCCAGCACCTGGTATTCCCAGGCGGTCTCCCATCCAACAAGGCGCGACCATGCTTCCGAGATCAGACGAGATCGGGCGTTTTTTTTTTTTTTTTGACTTTCTGAAGAAACTCTGCGCCCAAGACTGGGCTTCTTGAAGAAACTAAGACTATTTCAGGCTTTTTGAACAAATTCTTAGACTTTTTTTTTTTTTTTTTTTTTTTTTTGACTTTCTGAAGAAACTCTGCTCCCAAGACTGGGCTTTTTGAAGAAACTAAGACTATTTCAGGCTTTTTGAACACATTCTTAGACTCTTTTTTTTTATTTTATTTTTTTTTTTACCAAAAATGCTTCCAGCACCTGGTATTCCCAGGCGGTCTCCCATCCAACAAGGCCCGACCATGCTTCCGAGATCAGACGAGATCGGGCGTTTTTTTTTTGACTTTCTGAAGAAACTCTGCTCCCAAGACTGGGCTTTTTGAAGAAACTAAGACTATTTCAGGCTTTTGGAACACATTCTTAGACTCTTTTTTTTTTGTATTTTTTGTAGTTTTTATTTTTTTACCAAAAATGCTTCCAGCACCTGGTATTCCCAGGCGGTCTCCCATCCAACCAGGCCCGACACTGCTTAGCTTCCGAGATCAGACGAGATCGGGCGTTTTTTTTTTTTTTTTGGACTTTCTGAAGAAACTCTGCTCCCAAGACTGGGCTTCTTGAAGAAACTAAGACTATTTCAGGCTTTTTGAACAAATTCTTAGACTTTTTTTTTTTTTTTTTTTTTTAAATGTTTCCAGAACCTGGTATTCCCAGGCGGTCTCCCATCCAACCAGGCCCGACACTGCTTAGCTTCCAAGATCAGACGAGATCGGGCATTCTTTTTTTTTTTTTTGACTTTCTGAAGAAACTCTGCTCCCAAGACTGGGCTTCTTGAAGAAACTAAGACTATTTCAGGCTTTTTGAACAAATTCTTAGACTCTTTTTTTTTTTTTTTTTTTTTTACATAAAATGCTTCCAGCACCTGGTATTCCCAGGCGGTCTCCCATCCAACAAGGCCCGACCATGCTTCCGAGATCAGACGAGATCGGGCGTTTTTTTTTTTTTTTTGACTTTCTGAAGAAACTCTGCGCCCAAGACTGGGCTTCTTGAAGAAACTAAGACTATTTCAGGCTTTTTGAACAAATTCGTAGACTTTTTTTTTTTTTTTTTTTTTTTTTTTGACTTTCTGAAGAAACTAAGAGTATTTCAGGCTTTTTGAACACATTCTTAGACTCTTTTTTTTTTTTTTTTTTTTGACTTTCTGAAGACTTTCCCCAAGACTGGGCTTCTTGAAGAAACTAAGACTATTTCAGGCTTTTTGAACAAATTCTTAGACTTTTTTTTATTTTTTTATTTTTTTTTAAATGTTTCCAGAACCTGGTATTCCCAGGCGGTCTCCCATCCAACCAGGCCCGACACTGCTTAGCTTCCAAGATCAGACGAGATCGGGCGTTCTTTTTTTTTTTTTACTTTCTGAAGAAACTCTGCTCCCAAGACTGGGCTTCTTGAAGAAACTAAGACTATTTCAGGCTTTTTGAACAAATTCTTAGACTTTTTTTTTTTTTTTTTTTTTTTTGACTTTCTGAAGAAACTAAGAGTATTTCAGGCTTTTTGAACACATTCTTAGACTCTTTTTTTTATTTTTATTTTTTTTTACATAAAATGCTTCCAGCACCTGGTATTCCCAGGCGGTCTCCCATCCAACAAGGCCCGACCATGCTTCCGAGATCAGACGAGATCGGGCGTTTTTTTTTTTTTTTTTTGACTTTCTGAAGAAACTCTGCTCCCAAGACTGGGCTTCTTGAAGAAACTAAGACTATTTCAGGCTTTTTGAACAAATTCTTAGACTTTTTTTTTTTTTTTTTTTTATGTTTCCAGAACCTGGTATTCCCAGGCGGTCTCCCATCCAACCAGGCCCGACACTGCTTAGCTTCCAAGATCAGACGAGATCGGGCATTCTTTTTTTTTTTTTTTGACTTTCTGAAGAAACTCTGCTCCCAAGACTGGGCTTCTTGAAGAAACTAAGACTATTTCAGGCTTTTTGAACAAATTCTTAGACTCTTTTTTTTTTTTTTTTTTTTTTTACATAAAATGCTTCCAGCACCTGGTATTCCCAGGCGGTCTCCCATCCAACAAGGCCCGACCATGCTTCCGAGATCAGACGAGATCGGGCGTTTTTTTTTTTTTTTTTGCCTTTCTGAAGAAACTCTGCGCCCAAGACTGGGCTTCTTGAAGAAACTAAGACTATTTCAGGCTTTTTGAACAAATTCTTAGACTTTTTTTTTTTTTTTTTTTTTTTTGACTTTCTGAAGAAACTCTGCTCCCAAGACTGGGCTTTTTGAAGAAACTAAGACTATTTCAGGCTTTTGGAACACATTCTTAGACTCTTTTTTTTTTTTTTTTTTTTTTTTTTTTTACCAAAAATGCTTCCAGCACCTGGTATTCCCAGGCGGTCTCCCATCCAACAAGGCCCGACCATGCTTCCGAGATCAGACGAGATCGGGCGTTTTTTTTTTTTTTTTGACTTTCTGAAGAAACTCTGCGCCCAAGACTGGGCTTCTTGAAGAAACTAAGACTATTTCAGGCTTTTTGAACAAATTCTTAGACTCTTTTTTTTTTTTTTTTTTTTTTTACATAAAATGCTTCCAGCACCTGGTATTCCCAGGCGGTCTCCCATCCAACAAGGCCCGACCATGCTTCCGAGATCAGACGAGATCGGGCGTTTTTTTTTTTTTTTTGACTTTCTGAAGAAACTCTGCGCCCAAGACTGGGCTTCTTGAAGAAACTAAGACTATTTCAGGCTTTTTGAACAAATTCTTAGACTTTTTTTTTTTTTTTTTTTTTTTTTTGACTTTCTGAAGAAACTCTGCTCCCAAGACTGGGCTTTTTGAAGAAACTAAGACTATTTCAGGCTTTTTGAACACATTCTTAGACTCTTTTTTTTTTTTTTTTTTTTTTTTTTTACCAAAAATGCTTCCAGCACCTGGTATTCCCAGGCGGTCTCCCATCCAACCAGGCCTGACACTGCTTAGCTTCCGAGATCAGACGAGATCGGGCGTTTTTTTTTTTTTTTTTTTGAACGTCTGAAGAAACTCTGCTCCCAAGACTGGGCTTCTTGAAGAAACTAAGACTATTTCAGGCTTTTTGAACAAATTCTTAGACTTTTTTTTTTTTTTTTTTTTTTTTTGACTTTCTGAAGAAACTAAGAGTATTTCAGGCTTTTTGAACACATTCTTAGACTCTTTTTTTTATTTATATTTTTTTTACATAAAATGCTTCCAGCACCTGGTATTCCCAGGCGGTCTCCCATCCAACAAGGCCCGACCATGCTTCCGAGATCAGACGAGATCGGGCGTTTTTTTTTTTTTTTTTTTGAACGTCTGAAGAAACTCTGCTCCCAAGACTGGGCTTCTTGAAGAAACTAAGACTATTTCAGGCTTTTTGAACAAATTCTTAGATTTTTTTTTTTTTTTTTTTTTTTTTTTTTTTAAATGTTTCCAGAACCTGGTATTCCCAGGCGGTCTCCCATCCAACCAGGCCCGACACTGCTTAGCTTCCGAGATCAGACGAGATCGGGCGTTTTTTTTTTTTTTTTTTGACTTTCTGAAGAAACTCTGCTCCCAAGACTGGGCTTCTTGAAGAAACTAAGGCTGAATCCCAATTCTCTGTCTTACCCCTTCCCCTACCCCTACCCCTTCGTCTTACCCCTAGCCCTTGTCCCTCGAAACCGAGTGGTAAGCGCTAGGGTTGAAAACATACCCCTATGAAATGAGACGCCACTTGGTTACGTCATCATACATCATACTCCGGCGTCCCTGTGTGATACAGGACAGTATATTGTAACGAGTGGAAATAAGTATGGCCCCTTTAAGAGCTGCGCGCTCTCTGTTGAACAGGCTGTAATGGTATTGTGCCGTGCGACTCGAACAACCCCATGTATGTGGGTCATTTCTGTGTTGATGCTCATTATTCTTGCTTTGTTTTATTGAGTGACGCTGTGGAAGTCAAGGTGGAGCGTGTGGCAGACAGTTGCAGGAGTTTGATTTGTCAATAAATTGCGAGTGAATAATCGCCTCCGTGAGTCTGTCTGGCCTAATACTTCAGCTGCGAGCTATCCTTATTTTGTTTCCCTCCTAACACAACGCGTTACAATATGTTAAGCACGTATCTTTTTCCCGGACATGTCGCCTGGATTTCGGGATCACCCAAAAATGTCCGGGATTCGGCTTTTGCTTTCTGCCGTCGCTATTCATTATGCACAGAGAGTGTTGTTTCAACCGGACTGAATTCATTCAAACCGTTGAATCTGAATGTAGTGTTTAACGTACATGAACGCTAAACAAGTGATCGGTTTATGTGCGTTTTAGCATTGCTTAAATTCCTGTGTTTTCGTATCAGTCGGGATCCGTTTGAAGCTGAATACATGACCTGCAAAGCTGGCACATACGTGTCAGTGTCAAATAATGAAACGTTACACATAATGAATGGCGACTGTAGAAAACAAAAGCCGAATCCCGGACATTAGTCAGAGAAATGCGGGACTGATTGTGCAAACCAGCAATGTATCGTTAGCATAGCCTAGCGTAGCAGACCAGCGATTTTTAAAAACGTTTAAAAACGTTTCAGTTAACAACATGGTTGCAAATATATATGTACATGACTGTGTAGAGTACAAAACACGACTGTCATAATTTTTCAATCAATCATTTAAGCCGAAAATGAGACTTTCTTGATGGTATGCCCGCCTTTGTTGCCGGTTGCGCAGTGCATTCTGGGTACCCCTTGGTTTCAAGTAAGCTCGCGAAAATTCTTGGTTTTAAGGGGTATCTACCCCTTCCCCTTAGCCCTACCCCTTGATCAAAATGAGAATTGGGATAGCCCTTACTCTCACGTGAACGAGCAAAACTAAGGGGAAGGGGTAAGGGGAAGGGGTAAGACAGAGAATTGGGATTCAGCCTAAGACTATTTCAGGCTTTTTGAACAAATTCTTAGACTATTTTTTTTTTTTTTTTTTTTTTTTGACTTTCTGAAGAAACTAAGAGTATTTCAGGCTTTTTGAACACATTCTTAGACTCTTTTTTTTATTTATTTTTTTTTACATAAAATGCTTCCAGCACCTGGTATTCCCAGGCGGTCTCCCATCCAACAAGGCGCGACCATGCTTCCGAGATCAGACGAGATCGGGCGTTTTTTTTTTTTTTTTGACTTTCTGAAGAAACTCTGCGCCCAAGACTGGGCTTCTTGAAGAAACTAAGACTATTTCAGGCTTTTTGAACAAATTCTTAGACTTTTTTTTTTTTTTTTTTTTTTTTGACTTTCTGAAGAAACTCTGCTCCCAAGACTGGGCTTTTTGAAGAAACTAAGACTATTTCAGGCTTTTTGAACACATTCTTAGACTCTTTTTTTTTTTTTTTTTTTTTTTTTACCAAAAATGCTTCCAGCACCTGGTATTCCCAGGCGGTCTCCCATCCAACAAGGCCCGACCATGCTTCCGAGATCAGACGAGATCGGGCGTTTTTTTTTTGACTTTCTGAAGAAACTCTGCTCCCAAGACTGGGCTTTTTGAAGAAACTAAGACTATTTCAGGCTTTTGGAACACATTCTTAGACTCTTTTTTTTTTGTATTTTTTGTATTTTATTTTTTTTATTTTTTTACCAAAAATGCTTCCAGCACCTGGTATTCCCAGGCGGTCTCCCATCCAACCAGGCCCGACACTGCTTAGCTTCCGAGATCAGACGAGATCGGGCGTTTTTTTTTTTTTTTTGGACTTTCTGAAGAAACTCTGCTCCCAAGACTGGGCTTCTTGAAGAAACTAAGACTATTTCAGGCTTTTTGAACAAATTCTTAGACTTTTTTTTATTTTTTTATTTTTTTTAAAATGTTTCCAGAACCTGGTATTCCCAGGCGGTCTCCCATCCAACCAGGCCCGACACTGCTTAGCTTCCAAGATCAGACGAGATCGGGCGTTCTTTTTTTTTTTTTTTACTTTCTGAAGAAACTCTGCTCCCAAGACTGGGCTTCTTGAAGAAACTAAGACTATTTCAGGCTTTTTGAACAAATTCTTAGACTTTTTTTTTTTTTTTTTTTTTTTTTTTTGACTTTCTGAAGAAACTAAGAGTATTTCAGGCTTTTTGAACACATTCTTAGACTCTTTTTTTTTTTTTTTTTTTTACTTTCTGAAGAAACTCTGCTCCCAAGACTGGGCTTCTTGAAGAAACTAAGACTATTTCAGGCTTTTTGAACAAATTCTTAGACTTTTTTTTTTTTTTTTTTTTTTTTTTTTTTTTAAATGTTTCCAGAACCTGGTATTCCCAGGCGGTCTCCCATCCAACCAGGCCCGACACTGCTTAGCTTCCAAGATCAGACGAGATCGGGCATTCTTTTTTTTTTTTTTGACTTTCTGAAGAAACTCTGCTCCCAAGACTGGGCTTCTTGAAGAAACTAAGACTATTTCAGGCTTTTTGAACAAATTCTTAGACTCTTTTTTTTTTTTTTTTTTTTTTTTTGACTTTCTGAAGAAACTCTGCTCCCAAGACTGGGCTTTTTGAAGAAACTAAGACTATTTCAGGCTTTTTGAACACATTCTTAGACTCTTTTTTTTTTTTTTTTTTTTTTACATAAAATGCTTCCAGCACCTGGTATTCCCAGGCGGTCTCCCATCCAACAAGGCCCGACCATGCTTCCGAGATCAGACGAGATCGGGCGTTTTTTTTTTTTTTTTGACTTTCTGAAGAAACTCTGCGCCCAAGACTGGGCTTCTTGAAGAAACTAAGACTATTTCAGGCTTTTTGAACAAATTCTTAGACTTTTTTTTTTTTTTTTTTTTTTTTTTTTGACTTTCTGAAGAAACTAAGAGTATTTCAGGCTTTTTGAACACATTCTTAGACTCTTTTTTTTTCTTTTTCTTTTTTTTTACATAAAATGCTTCCAGCACCTGGTATTCCCAGGCGGTCTCCCATCCAACAAGGCCCGACCATGCTTCCGAGATCAAACGAGATCGGGCGTTTTTTTGTTTTTTTTTGACTTTCTGAAGAAACTCTGCTCCCAAGACTGGGCTTCTTGAAGAAACTAAGACTATTTCAGGCTTTTTGAACAAATTCTTAGACTTTTTTTTATTTTTTTATTTTTTTTTAAATGTTTCCAGAACCTGGTATTCCCAGGCGGTCTCCCATCCAACCAGGCCCGACACTGCTTAGCTTCCAAGATCAGACGAGATCGGGCGTTCTTTTTTTTTTTTTACTTTCTGAAGAAACTCTGCTCCCAAGACTGGGCTTCTTGAAGAAACTAAGACTATTTCAGGCTTTTTGAACAAATTCTTAGACTTTTTTTTTTTTTTTTTTTTTTTTGACTTTCTGAAGAAACTAAGAGTATTTCAGGCTTTTTGAACACATTCTTAGACTCTTTTTTTTATTTTTATTTTTTTTTACATAAAATGCTTCCAGCACCTGGTATTCCCAGGCGGTCTCCCATCCAACAAGGCCCGACCATGCTTCCGAGATCAGACGAGATCGGGCGTTTTTTTTTTTTTTTTTTGACTTTCTGAAGAAACTCTGCTCCCAAGACTGGGCTTCTTGAAGAAACTAAGACTATTTCAGGCTTTTTGAACAAATTCTTAGACTTTTTTTTTTTTTTTTTTTTATGTTTCCAGAACCTGGTATTCCCAGGCGGTCTCCCATCCAACCAGGCCCGACACTGCTTAGCTTCCAAGATCAGACGAGATCGGGCATTCTTTTTTTTTTTTTTTGACTTTCTGAAGAAACTCTGCTCCCAAGACTGGGCTTTTTGAAGAAACTAAGACTATTTCAGGCTTTTTGAACACATTCTTAGACTCTTTTTTTTTTTTTTTTTTTTTTTACATAAAATGCTTCCAGCACCTGGTATTCCCAGGCGGTCTCCCATCCAACAAGGCCCGACCATGCTTCCGAGATCAGACGAGATCGGGCGTTTTTTTTTTTTTTTTGACTTTCTGAAGAAACTCTGCGCCCAAGACTGGGCTTCTTGAAGAAACTAAGACTATTTCAGGCTTTTTGAACAAATTCTTAGACTTTTTTTTTTTATTATTTTTTTTTTGACTTTCTGAAGAAACTAAGAGTATTTCAGGCTTTTTGAACACATTCTTAGACTCTTTTTTTTTTTTTTTTTTGGACTTTCTGAAGAAACTCTGCTCCCAAGACTGGGCTTCTTGAAGAAACTAAGACTATTTCAGGCTTTTTGAATACATTCTTAGACTCTTTTTTTTTCTTTTTTTTTTTTTTACATAAAATGCTTCCAGCACCTGGTATTCCCAGGCGGTCTCCCATCCAACAAGGCCCGACCATGCTTCCGAGATCAGACGAGATCGGGCGTTCTTTTTTTTTTTTTTGACTTTCTGAAGAAACTCTGCTCCCAAGACTGGGCTTCTTGAAGAAACTAAGACTATTTCAGGCTTTTTGAACAAATTCTTAGACTTTTTTTTTTTTTTTTTTTTTTTTTTTGACTTTCTGAAGAAACTAAGAGTATTTCAGGCTTTTTGAACACATTCTTAGACTCTTTTTTTTTCTTTTTCTTTTTTTTTACATAAAATGCTTCCAGCACCTGGTATTCCCAGGCGGTCTCCCATCCAACAAGGCCCGACCATGCTTCCGAGATCAAACGAGATCGGGCGTTTTTTTGTTTTTTTTTGACTTTCTGAAGAAACTCTGCTCCCAAGACTGGGCTTCTTGAAGAAACTAAGACTATTTCAGGCTTTTTGAACAAATTCTTAGACTTTTTTTTATTTTTTTATTTTTTTTTAAATGTTTCCAGAACCTGGTATTCCCAGGCGGTCTCCCATCCAACCAGGCCCGACACTGCTTAGCTTCCAAGATCAGACGAGATCGGGCGTTCTTTTTTTTTTTTTACTTTCTGAAGAAACTCTGCTCCCAAGACTGGGCTTCTTGAAGAAACTAAGACTATTTCAGGCTTTTTGAACAAATTCTTAGACTTTTTTTTTTTTTTTTTTTTTTTTGACTTTCTGAAGAAACTAAGAGTATTTCAGGCTTTTTGAACACATTCTTAGACTCTTTTTTTTATTTTTATTTTTTTTTACATAAAATGCTTCCAGCACCTGGTATTCCCAGGCGGTCTCCCATCCAACAAGGCCCGACCATGCTTCCGAGATCAGACGAGATCGGGCGTTTTTTTTTTTTTTTTTTGACTTTCTGAAGAAACTCTGCTCCCAAGACTGGGCTTCTTGAAGAAACTAAGACTATTTCAGGCTTTTTGAACAAATTCTTAGACTTTTTTTTTTTTTTTTTTTTATGTTTCCAGAACCTGGTATTCCCAGGCGGTCTCCCATCCAACCAGGCCCGACACTGCTTAGCTTCCAAGATCAGACGAGATCGGGCATTCTTTTTTTTTTTTTTTGACTTTCTGAAGAAACTCTGCTCCCAAGACTGGGCTTCTTGAAGAAACTAAGACTATTTCAGGCTTTTTGAACAAATTCTTAGACTCTTTTTTTTTTTTTTTTTTTTTTACATAAAATGCTTCCAGCACCTGGTATTCCCAGGCGGTCTCCCATCCAACAAGGCCCGACCATGCTTCCGAGATCAGACTAGATCGGGCGTTTTTTTTTTTTTTTTTTGCCTTTCTGAAGAAACTCTGCGCCCAAGACTGGGCTTCTTGAAGAAACTAAGACTATTTCAGGCTTTTTGAACAAATTCTTAGACTTTTTTTTTTTTTTTTTTTTTTTTGACTTTCTGAAGAAACTCTGCTCCCAAGACTGGGCTTTTTGAAGAAACTAAGACTATTTCAGGCTTTTGGAACACATTCTTAGACTCTTTTTATTTTTTTTTATTTTTTTTTTTTTACCAAAAATGCTTCCAGCACCTGGTATTCCCAGGCGGTCTCCCATCCAACAAGGCCCGACCATGCTTCCGAGATCAGACGAGATCGGGCGTTTTTTTTTTTTTTTTGACTTTCTGAAGAAACTCTGCGCCCAAGACTGGGCTTCTTGAAGAAACTAAGACTATTTCAGGCTTTTTGAACAAATTCTTAGACTTTTTTTTTTTTTTTGACTTTCTGAAGAAACTCTGCTCCCAAGACTGGGCTTCTTGAAGAAACTAAGACTATTTCAGGCTTTTTGAACAAATTCTTAGACTTTTTTTTTTTTTTTTTTTTTTTTTTTTTGACTTTCTGAAGAAACTAAGAGTATTTCAGGCTTTTTGAACACATTCTTAGACTCTTTTTTTTTTTTTTTTTTTTTTTGACTTTCTGAAGAAACTCTGCTCCCAAGACTGGGCTTCTTGAAGAAACTAAGACTATTTCAGGCTTTTTGAACAAATTCTTAGACTTTTTTTTTTTTTTTTTTTTTTGACTTTCTGAAGAAACTAAGAGTATTTCAGGCTTTTTGAACACATTCTTAGACTCTTTTTTTTTCTTTTTTTTTTTTTTACATAAAATGCTTCCAGCACCTGGTATTCCCAGGCGGTCTCCCATCCAACAAGGCCCGACCATGCTTCCGAGATCAGACGAGATCGGGCGTTTTTTTTTTTTTTTTTGACTTTCTGAAGAAACTCTGCTCCCAAGACTGGGCTTCTTGAAGAAACTAAGACTATTTCAGGCTTTTTGAACAAATTCTTAGACTTTTTTTTTTTTATTAAATTTTTTTTTGACTTTCTGAAGAAACTAAGAGTATTTCAGGCTTTTTGAACACATTCTTAGACTCTTTTTTTTTTTTTTTTTTTTTTTTTGACTTTCTGAAGAAACTCTGCTCCCAAGACTGGGCTTCTTGAAGAAACTAAGACTATTTCAGGCTTTTTGAACAAATTCTTAGACTTTTTTTTTTTTTTTTTTTTTTGACTTTCTGAAGAAACTAAGAGTATTTCAGGCTTTTTGAACACATTCTTAGACTCTTTTTTTTTCTTTTTTTTTTTTTTACATAAAATGCTTCCAGCACCTGGTATTCCCAGGCGGTCTCCCATCCAACAAGGCCCGACCATGCTTCCGAGATCAGACGAGATCGGGCGTTTTTTTTTTTTTTTTTTGACTTTCTGAAGAAACTCTGCTCCCAAGACTGGGCTTCTTGAAGAAACTAAGACTATTTCAGGCTTTTTGAACAAATTGTTAGACTTTTTTTTTTTTATTAAATTTTTTTTTGACTTTCTGAAGAAACTAAGAGTATTTCAGGCTTTTTGAACACATTCTTAGACTCTTTTTTTTTTTTTTTTTTTTTTTACATAAAATGCTTCCAGCACCTGGTATTCCCAGGCGGTCTCCCATCCAACAAGGCCCGACCATGCTTCCGAGATCAGACGAGATCGGGCGTTTTTTTTTTTTTTTTGACTTTCTGAAGAAACTCTGCGCCCAAGACTGGGCTTCTTGAAGAAACTAAGACTATTTCAGGCTTTTTGAACAAATTCTTAGACTTTTTTTTTTTTTTTTGACTTTCTGAAGAAACTAAGAGTATTTCAGGCTTTTTGAACACATTCTTAGACTCTTTTTTTTTTTTTTTTTTGGACTTTCTGAAGAAACTCTGCTCCCAAGACTGGGCTTCTTGAAGAAACTAAGACTATTTCAGGCTTTTTGAACAAATTCTTAGACTTTTTTTTTTTTTTTGTTTTTTTTTTTGACTTTCTGAAGAAACTAAGAGTATTTCAGGCTTTTTGAACACATTCTTAGACTCTTTTTTTTCCTTTTTTTTTTTTTTTACATAAAATGCTTCCAGCACCTGGTATTCCCAGGCGGTCTCCCATCCAACAAGGCCCGACCATGCTTCCGAGATCAAACGAGATCGGGCGTTTTTTTTTTTTTTTTTGACTTTCTGAAGAAACTCTGCTCCCAAGACTGGGCTTCTTGAAGAAACTAAGACTATTTCAGGCTTTTTGAACACATTCTTAGACTTTTTTTTTTTTATTTTATTTTTTTGACTTTCTGAAGAAACTAAGAGTATTTCAGGCTTTTTGAACACATTCTTAGACTCTTTTTTTTTTTTTTTTTTTGGACTTTCTGAAGAAACTCTGCTCCCAAGACTGGGCTTCTTGAAGAAACTAAGACTATTTCAGGCTTTTTGAACACATTCTTAGACTCTTTTTTTTTCTTTTTTTTTTTTTTACAGAAAATGCTTCCAGCACCTGGTATTCCCAGGCGGTCTCCCATCCAACAAGGCCCGACCATGCTTCCGAGATCAGACGAGATCGGGCGTTCTTTTTTTTTTTTTTGACTTTCTGAAGAAACTCTGCTCCCAAGACTGGGCTTCTTGAAGAAACTAAGACTATTTCAGGCTTTTTGAACAAATTCTTAGACTTTTTATTTTTTATTTTTATTTTTTTTGACTTTCTGAAGAAACTAAGAGTATTTCAGGCTTTTTGAACACATTCTTAGACTCTTTTTTTTCCTTTTTTTTTTTTTTACATAAAATGCTTCCAGCACCTGGTATTCCCAGGCGGTCTCCCATCCAACAAGGCCCGACCATGCTTCCGAGATCAAACGAGATCGGGCGTTTTTTTTTTTTTTTTTGACTTTCTGAAGAAACTCTGCGCCCAAGACTGGGCTTCTTGAAGAAACTAAGAGTATTTCAGGCTTTTTGAACACATTCTTAGACTCTTATTTTTTTTTTTTTTTTTTTTTTTGACTTTCTGAAGAAACTCTGCTCCCAAGACTGGGCTTCTTGAAGAAACTAAGACTATTTCAGGCTTTTTGAACAAATTCTTAGACTTTTTTTTTTTTTTTTTTTTTTGACTTTCTGAAGAAACTAAGAGTATTTCAGGCTTTTTGAACACATTCTTAGACTCTTTTTTTTTCTTTTTTTTTTTTTTACATAAAATGCTTCCAGCACCTGGTATTCCCAGGCGGTCTCCCATCCAACAAGGCCCGACCATGCTTCCGAGATCAGACGAGATCGGGCGTTTTTTTTTTTTTTTTTGACTTTCTGAAGAAACTCTGCTCCCAAGACTGGGCTTCTTGAAGAAACTAAGACTATTTCAGGCTTTTTGAACAAATTCTTAGACTTTTTTTTTTTATTAAATTTTTTTTTGACTTTCTGAAGAAACTAAGAGTATTTCAGGCTTTTTGAACACATTCTTAGACTCTTTTTTTTTTTTTTTTTTTTTTTACATAAAATGCTTCCAGCACCTGGTATTCCCAGGCGGTCTCCCATCCAACAAGGCCCGACCATGCTTCCGAGATCAGACGAGATCGGGCGTTTTTTTTTTTTTTTTGACTTTCTGAAGAAACTCTGCGCCCAAGACTGGGCTTCTTGAAGAAACTAAGACTATTTCAGGCTTTTTGAACAAATTCTTAGACTTTTTTTTTTTTATTCTTTTTTTTTTGACTTTCTGAAGAAACTAAGAGTATTTCAGGCTTTTTGAACACATTCTTAGACTCTTTTTTTTTTTTTTTTTTGGACTTTCTGAAGAAACTCTGCTCCCAAGACTGGGCTTCTTGAAGAAACTAAGACTATTTCAGGCTTTTTGAATACATTCTTAGACTCTTTTTTTTTCTTTTTTTTTTTTTTACATAAAATGCTTCCAGCACCTGGTATTCCCAGGCGGTCTCCCATCCAACAAGGCCCGACCATGCTTCCGAGATCAGACGAGATCGGGCGTTCTTTTTTTTTTTTTTGACTTTCTGAAGAAACTCTGCTCCCAAGACTGGGCTTCTTGAAGAAACTAAGACTATTTCAGGCTTTTTGAACAAATTCTTAGACTTTTTTTTTTTTTTTTTTTTTTTTTTTGACTTTCTGAAGAAACTAAGAGTATTTCAGGCTTTTTGAACACATTCTTAGACTCTTTTTTTTTCTTTTTCTTTTTTTTTACATAAAATGCTTCCAGCACCTGGTATTCCCAGGCGGTCTCCCATCCAACAAGGCCCGACCATGCTTCCGAGATCAAACGAGATCGGGCGTTTTTTTGGTTTTTTTTGACTTTCTGAAGAAACTCTGCTCCCAAGACTGGGCTTCTTGAAGAAACTAAGACTATTTCAGGCTTTTTGAACAAATTCTTAGACTTTTTTTTATTTTTTTATTTTTTTTTAAATGTTTCCAGAACCTGGTATTCCCAGGCGGTCTCCCATCCAACCAGGCCCGACACTGCTTAGCTTCCAAGATCAGACGAGATCGGGCGTTCTTTTTTTTTTTTTACTTTCTGAAGAAACTCTGCTCCCAAGACTGGGCTTCTTGAAGAAACTAAGACTATTTCAGGCTTTTTGAACAAATTCTTAGACTTTTTTTTTTTTTTTTTTTTTTTGACTTTCTGAAGAAACTAAGAGTATTTCAGGCTTTTTGAACACATTCTTAGACTCTTTTTTTTATTTTTATTTTTTTTTACATAAAATGCTTCCAGCACCTGGTATTCCCAGGCGGTCTCCCATCCAACAAGGCCCGACCATGCTTCCGAGATCAGACGAGATCGGGCGTTTTTTTTTTTTTTTTTTGACTTTCTGAAGAAACTCTGCTCCCAAGACTGGGCTTCTTGAAGAAACTAAGACTATTTCAGGCTTTTTGAACAAATTCTTAGACTTTTTTTTTTTTTTTTTTTTATGTTTCCAGAACCTGGTATTCCCAGGCGGTCTCCCATCCAACCAGGCCCGACACTGCTTAGCTTCCAAGATCAGACGAGATCGGGCATTCTTTTTTTTTTTTTTTGACTTTCTGAAGAAACTCTGCTCCCAAGACTGGGCTTCTTGAAGAAACTAAGACTATTTCAGGCTTTTTGAACAAATTCTTAGACTCTTTTTTTTTTTTTTTTTTTTTTACATAAAATGCTTCCAGCACCTGGTATTCCCAGGCGGTCTCCCATCCAACAAGGCCCGACCATGCTTCCGAGATCAGACGAGATCGGGCGTTTTTTTTTTTTTTTTTTGCCTTTCTGAAGAAACTCTGCGCCCAAGACTGGGCTTCTTGAAGAAACTAAGACTATTTCAGGCTTTTTGAACAAATTCTTAGACTTTTTTTTTTTTTTTTTTTTTTTGCCTTTCTGAAGAAACTCTGCTCCCAAGACTGGGCTTTTTGAAGAAACTAAGACTATTTCAGGCTTTTGGAACACATTCTTAGACTCTTTTTTTTTTTTTTTTTTTTTTTTTTTTTTACCAAAAATGCTTCCAGCACCTGGTATTCCCAGGCGGTCTCCCATCCAACAAGGCCCGACCATGCTTCCGAGATCAGACGAGATCGGGCGTTTTTTTTTTTTTTTTGACTTTCTGAAGAAACTCTGCGCCCAAGACTGGGCTTCTTGAAGAAACTAAGACTATTTCAGGCTTTTTGAACAAATTCTTAGACTTTTTTTTTTTTTTTTTTTTTTTGACTTTCTGAAGAAACTAAGAGTATTTCAGGCTTTTTGAACACATTCTTAGACTCTTTTTTTTATTTTTATTTTTTTTTACATAAAATGCTTCCAGCACCTGGTATTCCCAGGCGGTCTCCCATCCAACAAGGCCCGACCATGCTTCCGAGATCAGACGAGATCGGGCGTTTTTTTTTTTTTTTTTTGACTTTCTGAAGAAACTCTGCTCCCAAGACTGGGCTTCTTGAAGAAACTAAGACTATTTCAGGCTTTTTGAACAAATTCTTAGACTTTTTTTTTTTTTTTTTTTTATGTTTCCAGAACCTGGTATTCCCAGGCGGTCTCCCATCCAACCAGGCCCGACACTGCTTAGCTTCCAAGATCAGACGAGATCGGGCATTCTTTTTTTTTTTTTTTGACT
The DNA here is from genome assembly GCF_965113295.1 of Leuciscus leuciscus. Taxonomy (NCBI): domain Eukaryota; kingdom Metazoa; phylum Chordata; class Actinopteri; order Cypriniformes; family Leuciscidae; genus Leuciscus; species Leuciscus leuciscus. The sequence continues at coordinate 25,945,812 of NC_138728.1, read as the reverse complement.
TTCTGAAGAAACTCTGCTCCCAAGACTGGGCTTCTTGAAGAAACTAAGACTATTTCAGGCTTTTTGAACAAATTCTTAGACTCTTTTTTTTTTTTTTTTTTTTTTACATAAAATGCTTCCAGCACCTGGTATTCCCAGGCGGTCTCCCATCCAACAAGGCCCGACCATGCTTCCGAGATCAGACGAGATCGGGCGTTTTTTTTTTTTTTTTTTGCCTTTCTGAAGAAACTCTGCGCCCAAGACTGGGCTTCTTGAAGAAACTAAGACTATTTCAGGCTTTTTGAACAAATTCTTAGACTTTTTTTTTTTTTTTTTTTTTTTGCCTTTCTGAAGAAACTCTGCTCCCAAGACTGGGCTTTTTGAAGAAACTAAGACTATTTCAGGCTTTTGGAACACATTCTTAGACTCTTTTTTTTTTTTTTTTTTTTTTTTTTTTTTACCAAAAATGCTTCCAGCACCTGGTATTCCCAGGCGGTCTCCCATCCAACAAGGCCCGACCATGCTTCCGAGATCAGACGAGATCGGGCGTTTTTTTTTTTTTTTTGACTTTCTGAAGAAACTCTGCGCCCAAGACTGGGCTTCTTGAAGAAACTAAGACTATTTCAGGCTTTTTGAACAAATTCTTAGACTTTTTTTTTTTTTTTGACTTTCTGAAGAAACTCTGCTCCCAAGACTGGGCTTCTTGAAGAAACTAAGACTATTTCAGGCTTTTTGAACAAATTCTTAGACTTTTTTTTTTTTTTTTTTTTTTTTTTTTTGACTTTCTGAAGAAACTAAGAGTATTTCAGGCTTTTTGAACACATTCTTAGACTCTTTTTTTTTTTTTTTTTTTTTTTGACTTTCTGAAGAAACTCTGCTCCCAAGACTGGGCTTCTTGAAGAAACTAAGACTATTTCAGGCTTTTTGAACAAATTCTTAGACTTTTTTTTTTTTTTTTTTTTTTGACTTTCTGAAGAAACTAAGAGTATTTCAGGCTTTTTGAACACATTCTTAGACTCTTTTTTTTTTTTTTTTTTTTTTTACATAAAATGCTTCCAGCACCTGGTATTCCCAGGCGGTCTCCCATCCAACAAGGCCCGACCATGCTTCCGAGATCAGACGAGATCGGGCGTTTTTTTTTTTTTTTTGACTTTCTGAAGAAACTCTGCGCCCAAGACTGGGCTTCTTGAAGAAACTAAGACTATTTCAGGCTTTTTGAACAAATTCTTAGACTTTTTTTTTTTTTTGTTTTTTTTTTTTGACTTTCTGAAGAAACTAAGAGTATTTCAGGCTTTTTGAACACATTCTTAGACTCTTTTTTTTTCTTTTTTTTTTTTTTACATAAAATGCTTCCAGCACCTGGTATTCCCAGGCGGTCTCCCATCCAACAAGGCCCGACCATGCTTCCGAGATCAGACGAGATCGGGCGTTTTTTTTTTTTTTTTTGACTTTCTGAAGAAACTCTGCTCCCAAGACTGGGCTTCTTGAAGAAACTAAGACTATTTCAGGCTTTTTGAACAAATTCTTAGACTTTTTTTTTTTTATTAAATTTTTTTTTGACTTTCTGAAGAAACTAAGAGTATTTCAGGCTTTTTGAACACATTCTTAGACTCTTTTTTTTTTTTTTTTTTTTTTTACATAAAATGCTTCCAGCACCTGGTATTCCCAGGCGGTCTCCCATCCAACAAGGCCCGACCATGCTTCCGAGATCAGACGAGATCGGGCGTTTTTTTTTTTTTTTTTGACTTTCTGAAGAAACTCTGCGCCCAAGACTGGGCTTCTTGAAGAAACTAAGACTATTTCAGGCTTTTTGAACAAATTCTTAGACTTTTTTTTTTAATTTCTTTTTTTTTGACTTTCTGAAGAAACTAAGAGTATTTCAGGCTTTTTGAACACATTCTTAGACTCTTTTTTTTTTTTTTTTTTGACTTTCTGAAGAAACTCTGCTCCCAAGACTGGTCTTCTTGAAGAAACTAAGACTATTTCAGGCTTTTTGAACACATTCTTAGACTCTTTTTTTTTCTTTTTTTTTTTTTTACATAAAATGCTTCCAGCACCTGGTATTCCCAGGCGGTCTCCCATCCAACAAGGCCCGACCATGCTTCCGAGATCAGACGAGATCGGGCGTTCTTTTTTTTTTTTTTGACTTTCTGAAGAAACTCTGCTCCCAAGACTGGGCTTCTTGAAGAAACTAAGACTATTTCAGGCTTTTTGAACAAATTCTTAGACTTTATTTTTTTTTTTTTTTTTTTTTTGACTTTCTGAAGAAACTAAGAGTATTTCAGGCTTTTTGAACACATTCTTAGACTCTTTTTTTTTCTTTTTTTTTTTTTTACATAAAATGCTTCCAGCACCTGGTATTCCCAGGCGGTCTCCCATCCAACAAGGCCCGACCATGCTTCCGAGATCAAACGAGATCGGGCGTTTTTTTTTTTTTTTTTGACTTTCTGAAGAAACTCTGCTCCCAAGACTGGGCTTCTTGAAGAAACTAAGACTATTTCAGGCTTTTTGAACAAATTCTTAGACTTTTTTTTATTTTTTTATTTTTTTTAAAATGTTTCCAGAACCTGGTATTCCCAGGCGGTCTCCCATCCAACCAGGCCCGACACTGCTTAGCTTCCAAGATCAGACGAGATCGGGCGTTCTTTTTTTTTTGTTTTACTTTCTGAAGAAACTCTGCTCCCAAGACTGGGCTTCTTGAAGAAACTAAGACTATTTCAGGCTTTTTGAACAAATTCTTAGACTTTTTTTTTTTTTTTTTTTTTTTGACTTTCTGAAGAAACTAAGAGTATTTCAGGCTTTTTGAACACATTCTTAGACTTTTTTTTTTATTTTTATTTTTTTTTACATAAAATGCTTCCAGCACCTGGTATTCCCAGGCGGTCTCCCATCCAACAAGGCCCGACCATGCTTCCGAGATCAGACGAGATCGGGCGTTTTTTTTTTTTTTTTTTGACTTTCTGAAGAAACTCTGCTCCCAAGACTGGGCTTCTTGAAGAAACTAAGACTATTTCAGGCTTTTTGAACAAATTCTTAGACTTTTTTTTATTTTTTTATATTTTTTTAAATGTTTCCAGAACCTGGTATTCCCAGGCGGTCTCCCATCCAACCAGGCCCGACACTGCTTAGCTTCCAAGATCAGACGAGATCGGGCGTTCTTTTTTTTTTGTTTTACTTTCTGAAGAAACTCTGCTCCCAAGACTGGGCTTCTTGAAGAAACTAAGACTATTTCAGGCTTTTTGAACAAATTCTTAGACTTTTTTATTTTTTTATTTTTTTTTGACTTTCTGAAGAAACTAAGAGTATTTCAGGCTTTTTGAACACATTCTTAGACTTTTTTTTTTATTTTTATTTTTTTTTACATAAAATGCTTCCAGCACCTGGTATTCCCAGGCGGTCTCCCATCCAACAAGGCCCGACCATGCTTCCGAGATCAGACGAGATCGGGCGTTTTTTTTTTTTTTTTTTGACTTTCTGAAGAAACTCTGCGCCCAAGACTGGGCTTCTTGAAGAAACTAAGACTATTTCAGGCTTTTTGAACAAATTCTTAGACTTTTTTTTTTTTTTTTTTTGACTTTCTGAAGAAACTCTGCTCCCAAGACTGGGCTTTTTGAAGAAACTAAGACTATTTCAGGCTTTTTGAACACATTCTTAGACTCTTTTTTTTTTTTTTTTTTTTTTTTTTTTTACCAAAAATGCTTCCAGCACCTGGTATTCCCAGGCGGTCTCCCATCCAACAAGGCCCGACCATGCTTCCGAGATCAGACGAGATCGGGCGTTTTTTTTTTTT
>NC_138728.1:25924543-25939543 GCF_965113295.1 Leuciscus leuciscus | reverse complement strand
TTGACTTTCTGAAGAAACTAATGGCGCGTTTCCACTGAGCAGTACAGTACGGTACGGTACAGTACGGTACGGTTCGGGTCTGTTAACCATGATCTGGCTAGCGTTTCCACTGCCAACAGTACCCTTACTTGATGGGCGTGGTGTTTCGATCGACGTCATTTTCGCGCGAAGAAGAACATAGTAAACTACAATGGATGACATATACAGCAGATCTTGTTCTTGCTCCTCGACATGTTTGTCACAAGAAGACAAGCGCCGACATTAGGCTTTTCTCAATATTAAGTACGCAAAGTTTGTACTTGCCATGTGCGACTCCTACATGCAAATGGTACAGCGCGTTCTTAAAAGGTCACTCAGCTCGCTCTGCTACTCCGGTTATCTCTGTTACTCTGTATGTACATTTTAAGCAACAATAAAACGAAATATGTTATAAAACACTACTCTGCCTCTTTTCGTTTTCATTTAAATAAATTAAACATTATAGGGACACAAATGTGGTTCATGCACAACGCATATTGATTATTCACTGCACGTTATACGTTATTCTATTTAACGTTATAACAAAACGAAATTTAAAACACAACCCTAACGTTACCTCTTTTCGTTTAAATAATACAAATAATTACACATATTACAGGCAATATATGCATTTGTACAAATGTTGCAATAAACATCAGTGTTAATCTTGTAATAAGAAAATGACAAGAAACCATATTTCTTTTTGTAAAATTTCAGTTTTATCAATAATAGCCAATATAAAAGTTTAAGTAAAAGGTACAAGAAGCTATACAATAAGAAATAAAGCAAACAATTCAGTCAAATGTCCAAATGCTGCGCTCTAATCTAACATTACAACAGTAAAGTTAAATACAAATAGCCTATAATATGAAACTAAACTTAGCCCTCGGCCAAAACGATTGACAGGGAACGAATTATATATTCACGAGACCAAAGATCGCCCGTTAGGTCTGCACAAGACGAATTATTATATCTCATGTTTAACCACTACCGTCGGAGTCATCGGCGAACGTCAGAAGAACTTAGCCGAGGAAAGGCTCATCCAGCCGGGAAACATGAGCGCCGAGCGCCCGCTGATCGCATGGATCTCACAACCGGGGAAAAACAAATAATCTTTATAAATAAACCACAGATTTGAGCTTTAAACAACTACATTCTCGCCTGAAAAACTCTTAAAATTACATTTCGTGACACAGTAACAGTAGTATTATATTAAACTGTATATTAAAAAATGGCGCTTCTTATGTTGTCATTCCCCTCGTCGTAGCACGCGCAAGTGACGATTCTCTGTCAACCAATCAACGTCCTGCAGTGAGTCTAGCTCCACCTTTTAGTACCGTACCACTGTGCTAGGTACCCCAACGGAAGGGTACCCAAAAAGTGGTACGGTACGGTTCGGCTTTTTGGTACCATTCTCAACTTTTGGCAGTGGAAACGCAAATAAAAGGGTACCGACCCGTACCGTACCGTACTGTACCGCTCGGTGGAAACGCGCCATAAGAGTATTTCAGGCTTTTTGAACACATTCTTAGACTCTTTTTTTTTCTTTTTTTTTTTTTTACATAAAATGCTTCCAGCACCTGGTATTCCCAGGCGGTCTCCCATCCAACAAGGCCCGACCATGCTTCCGAGATCAGACGAGATCGGGCGTTTTTTTTTTTTTTTTTGACTTTCTGAAGAAACTCTGCTCCCAAGACTGGGCTTCTTGAAGAAACTAAGACTATTTCAGGCTTTTTGAACAAATTCTTAGACTTTTTTTTGTTATTAAATTTTTTTTTGACTTTCTGAAGAAACTAAGAGTATTTCAGGCTTTTTGAACACATTCTTAGACTCTTTTTTTTTTTTTTTTTTTTTTACATAAAATGCTTCCAGCACCTGGTATTCCCAGGCGGTCTCCCATCCAACAAGGCCCGACCATGCTTCCGAGATCAGACGAGATCGGGCGTTTTTTTTTTTTTTTGACTTTCTGAAGAAACTCTGCGCCCAAGACTGGGCTTCTTGAAGAAACTAAGACTATTTCAGGCTTTTTGAACAAATTCTTAGACTTTTTTTTTTTTTTTTTTTTTTTTTGACTTTCTGAAGAAACTCTGCTCCCAAGACTGGGCTTTTTGAAGAAACTAAGACTATTTCAGGCTTTTTGAACACATTCTTAGACTCTTTATTTTTTTATTTTATTTTTTTTTTACCAAAAATGCTTCCAGCACCTGGTATTCCCAGGCGGTCTCCCATCCAACAAGGCCCGACCATGCTTCCGAGATCAGACGAGATCGGGCGTTTTTTTTTTTTTTTTTGACTTTCTGAAGAAACTCTGCGCCCAAGACTGGGCTTCTTGAAGAAACTAAGACTATTTCAGGCTTTTTGAACAAATTCTTAGACGTTTTTTTTTTTTTTTTTTTTTTTTTTGACTTTCTGAAGAAACTCTGCTCCCAAGACTGGGCTTTTTGAAGAAACTAAGACTATTTCAGGCTTTTTGAACACATTCTTAGACTCTTTTTTTTTTTTTTTTTTTTTTTTTTTACCAAAAATGCTTCCAGCACCTGGTATTCCCAGGCGGTCTCCCATCCAACAAGGCCCGACCATGCTTCCGAGATCAGACGAGATCGGGCGTTTTTTTTTTTTTTTTGACTTTCTGAAGAAACTCTGCGCCCAAGACTGGGCTTCTTGAAGAAACTAAGACTATTTCAGGCTTTTTGAACAAATTCTTAGACTTTTTTTTTGTTTTTTTTTTTTTTTTTGACTTTCTGAAGAAACTCTGCTCCCAAGACTGGGCTTCTTGAAGAAACTAAGACTATTTCAGGCTTTTTGAACAAATTCTTAGACTTTTTTTTTTTTTTTTTTTTTTTTTTTGACTTTCTGAAGAAACTAAGACTATTTCAGGCTTTTTGAACAAATTCTTAGACTTTTTTTTTTTTTTTTGACTTTCTGAAGAAACTCTGCTCCCAAGACTGGGCTTCTTGAAGAAACTAAGACTATTTCAGGCTTTTTGAACAAATTCTTAGACTTTTTTTTTATTTTTTTTTTATTTTTTTAAATGTTTCCAGAACCTGGTATTCCCAGGCGGTCTCCCATCCAACCAGGCCCGACACTGCTTAGCTTCCAAGATCAGACGAGATCGGCGTTCTTTTTTTTTTTTTTGACTTTCTGAAGAAACTCTGCTCCCAAGACTGGGCTTCTTGAAGAAACTAAGACTATTTCAGGCTTTTTGAACAAATTCTTAGACTTTTTGTAAATTTTTTTTAATTTTTTTAAATGTTTCCAGAACCTGGTATTCCCAGGCGGTCTCCCATCCAACCAGGCCCGACACTGCTTAGCTTCCAAGATCAGACGAGATCGGCGTTCTTTTTTTTTTTTTTGACTTTCTGAAGAAACTTTGCTCCCAAGACTGGGCTTCTTGAAGAAACTAAGACTATTTCAGGCTTTTTGAACACATTCTTAGACTCTTTTTTTTTTCTTTTTTTTTTTTTTACATAAAATGCTTCCAGCACCTGGTATTCCCAGGCGGTCTCCCATCCAACCAGGCCCGACACTGCTTAGCTTCCAAGATCAGACGAGATCGGGCGTTCTTTTTTTTTTTTTTTACTTTCTGAAGAAACTCTGCTCCCAAGACTGGGCTTCTTGAAGAAACTAAGACTATTTCAGGCTTTTTGAACAAATTCTTAGACTTTTTTTTTTTTTTTTTTTTTTTTTTTGACTTTCTGAAGAAACTAAGAGTATTTCAGGCTTTTTGAACACATTCTTAGACTCTTTTTTTTTTTTTTTTTTTTTTTACATAAAATGCTTCCAGCACCTGGTATTCCCAGGCGGTCTCCCATCCAACAAGGCCCGACCATGCTTCCGAGATCAGACGAGATCGGGCGTTTTTTTTTTTTTTTTGACTTTCTGAAGAAACTCTGCTCCCAAGACTGGGCTTTTTGAAGAAACTAAGACTATTTCAGGCTTTTGGAACACATTCTTAGACTCTTTTTTTTTTTTATTATTTTTTTTTTTTTACCAAAAATGCTTCCAGCACCTGGTATTCCCAGGCGGTCTCCCATCCAACCAGGCCCGACACTGCTTAGCTTCCGAGATCAGACGAGATCGGGCGTTTTTTTTTTTTTTTTTGACTTTCTGAAGAAACTCTGCTCCCAAGACTGGGCTTCTTGAAGAAACTAAGACTATTTCAGGCTTTTTGAACAAATTCTTAGACTTTTTTTTTTTTTTTTTTTTTTTTTTTGACTTTCTGAAGAAACTAAGACTATTTCAGGCTTTTTGAACAAATTCTTAGACTTTTTTTTTTTTTTTGACTTTCTGAAGAAACTCTGCTCCCAAGACTGGGCTTCTTGAAGAAACTAAGACTATTTCAGGCTTTTTGAACAAATTCTTAGACTTTTTTTTTTTTTTTTTTTTTTGACTTTCTGAAGAAACTAAGACTATTTCAGGCTTTTTGAACAAATTCTTAGACTTTTTTTTTTTTTTTGACTTTCTGAAGAAACTCTGCTCCCAAGACTGGGCTTCTTGAAGAAACTAAGACTATTTCAGGCTTTTTGAACAAATTCTTAGACTTTTTTAAATTTTTTTTTTTTTTTTTTAAATGTTTCCAGAACCTGGTATTCCCAGGCGGTCTCCCATCCAACCAGGCCCGACACTGCTTAGCTTCCAAGATCAGACGAGATCGGCGTTCTTTTTTTTTTTTTTGACTTTCTGAAGAAACTCTTCTCCCAAGACTGGGCTTCTTGAAGAAACTAAGACTATTTCAGGCTTTTTGAACAAATTCTTAGACTTTTTTTTTTTTTTTGACTTTCTGAAGAAACTCTGCTCCCAAGACTGGGCTTCTTGAAGAAACTAAGACTATTTCAGGCTTTTTGAATAAAAATCTTAGACTTTTTATTTTTTTTTTTTTTTTTTTTTGACTTTCTGAAGAAACTAAGAGTATTTCAGGCTTTTTGAACACATTCTTAGACTCTTTTTTTTTTTTTTTTTTTTTTGACTTTCTGAAGAAACTCTGCTCCCAAGACTGGGCTTCTTGAAGAAACTAAGACTATTTCAGGCTTTTTGAACAAATTCTTAGACTTTTTTTAATTTTTTTTAATTTTTTTTTAATGTTTCCAGAACCTGGTATTCCCTGGCGGTCTCCCATCCAACCAGGCCCGACACTGCTTAGCTTCCAAGATCAGACGAGATCGGCGTTCTTTTTTTTTTTTTTGACTTTCTGAAGAAACTCTGCTCCCAAGACTGGGCTTCTTGAAGAAACTAAGACTATTTCAGGCTTTTTGAACACATTCTTAGACTCTTTTTTTTTCTTTTTTTTTTTTTTACATAAAATGCTTCCAGCACCTGGTATTCCCAGGCGGTCTCCCATCCAACAAGGCCCGACCATGCTTCCGAGATCAGACGAGATCGGGCGTTCTTTTTTTTTTTTTTGACTTTCTGAAGAAACTCTGCTCCCAAGACTGGGCTTCTTGAAGAAACTAAGACTATTTCAGGCTTTTTGAACAAATTGTTAGACTTTTTTTTTTTTTTTTTTTTTTTTTTTTGACTTTCTGAAGAAACTAAGAGTATTTCAGGCTTTTTGAACACATTCTTAGACTCTTTTTTTTATTTTTATTTTTTTTACATAAAATGCTTCCAGCACCTGGTATTCCCAGGCGGTCTCCCATCCAACAAGGCCCGACCATGCTTCCGAGATCAGACGAGATCGGGCGTTTTTTTTTTGACTTTCTGAAGAAACTCTGCTCCCAAGACTGGGCTTTTTGAAGAAACTAAGACTATTTCAGGCTTTTGGAACACATTCTTAGACTCTTTTTTTTTTTTTTTTTTTTTTTTTTACCAAAAATGCTTCCAGCACCTGGTATTCCCAGGCGGTCTCCCATCCAACCAGGCCCGACACTGCTTAGCTTCCGAGATCAGACGAGATCGGGCGTTTTTTTTTTTTTTTTGGACTTTCTGAAGAAACTCTGCTCCCAAGACTGGGCTTCTTGAAGAAACTAAGACTATTTCAGGCTTATTGAACAAATTCTTAGACTCTTTTTTTTTTTTTTTTTTTTTTACATAAAATGCTTCCAGCACCTGGTATTCCCAGGCGGTCTCCCATCCAACAAGGCCCGACCATGCTTCCGAGATCAGACGAGATCGGGCGTTTTTTTTTTTTTTTTGACTTTCTGAAGAAACTCTGCGCCCAAGACTGGGCTTCTTGAAGAAACTAAGACTATTTCAGGCTTTTTGAACAAATTCGTAGACTTTTTTTTTTTTTTTTTTTTTTTTTTGACTTTCTGAAGAAACTAAGAGTATTTCAGGCTTTTTGAACACATTCTTAGACTCTTTTTTTTTTTTTTTTTTTTTGACTTTCTGAAGAAACTCTGCTCCCAAGACTGGGCTTCTTGAAGAAACTAAGACTATTTCAGGCTTTGAACACATTCTTAGACTCTTTTTTTTTCTTTTTTTTTTTTTTACATAAAATGCTTCCAGCACCTGGTATTCCCAGGCGGTCTCCCATCCAACAAGGCCCGACCATGCTTCCGAGATCAGACGAGATCGGGCGTTCTTTTTTTTTTTTTTGACTTTCTGAAGAAACTCTGCTCCCAAGACTGGGCTTCTTGAAGAAACTAAGACTATTTCAGGCTTTTTGAACAAATTCTTAGACTTTTTTTTTTTTTTTTTTTTTTTTTTTTGACTTTCTGAAGAAACTAAGAGTATTTCAGGCTTTTTGAACACATTCTTAGACTCTTTTTTTTTCTTTTTTTTTTTTTTTACATAAAATGCTTCCAGCACCTGGTATTCCCAGGCGGTCTCCCATCCAACAAGGCCCGACCATGCTTCCGAGATCACACGAGATCGGGCGTTTTTTTTTTTTTTTTTGACTTTCTGAAGAAACTCTGCTCCCAAGACTGGGCTTCTTGAAGAAACTAAGACTATTTCAGGCTTTTTGAACAAATTCTTAGACTTTTTTTAATTTTTTTTTTTTTTTTTTAAATGTTTCCAGAACCTGGTATTCCCAGGCGGTCTCCCATCCAACCAGGCCTGACACTGCTTAGCTTCCGAGATCAGACGAGATCGGGCGTTTTTTTTTTTTTTTTTTGACTGTCTGAAGAAACTCTGCTCCCAAGACTGGGCTTCTTGAAGAAACTAAGACTATTTCAGGCTTTTTGAACAAATTCTTAGACTTTTTTTTTTTTTTTTTTTTATGTTTCCAGAACCTGGTATTCCCAGGCGGTCTCCCATCCAACCAGGCCTGACACTGCTTAGCTTCCGAGATCAGACGAGATCGGGCGTTTTTTTTTTTTTTTTTTGACTTTCTGAAGAAACTCTGCGCCCAAGACTGGGCTTCTTGAAGAAACTAAGACTATTTCAGGCTTTTTGAACAAATTCTTAGACTTTTTTTTTTTTTTTTTTTTTTTTTGACTTTCTGAAGAAACTAAGAGTATTTCAGGCTTTTTGAACACATTCTTAGACTCTTTTTTTTATTTATATTTTTTTTACATAAAATGCTTCCAGCACCTGGTATTCCCAGGCGGTCTCCCATCCAACAAGGCCCGACCATGCTTCCGAGATCAGACGAGATCGGGCGTTTTTTTTTTTTTTTTGACTTTCTGAAGAACCTCTGCTCCCAAGACTGGGCTTTTTGTAGAAACTAAGACTATTTCAGGCTTTTTGAACACATTCTTAGACTCTTTTTTTTTTTTTTTTGACTTTCTGAAGAAACTCTGCTCCCAAGACTGGGCTTCTTGAAGAAACTAAGACTATTTCAGGCTTTTTGAACAAATTCTTAGACTTTTTTTTTTTTTTTTGACTTTCTGAAGAAACTCTGCTCCCAAGACTGGGCTTCTTGAAGAAACTAAGACTATTTCAGGCTTTTTGAACAAATTCTTAGACATTTTTATTTTTTTATTTATTTTTTTTGACTTTCTGAAGAAACTAAGACTATTTCAGGCTTTTTGAACAAATTCTTAGACTTTTTTTTTTTTTTTTGACTTTCTGAAGAAACTCTGCTCCCAAGACTGGGCTTCTTGAAGAAACTAAGACTATTTCAGGCTTTTTGAACAAATTCTTAGACTTTTTTTAATTTTTTTTTAATTTTTTTAAATGTTTCCAGAACCTGGTATTCCCAGGCGGTCTCCCATCCAACCAGGCCCGACACTGCTTAGCTTCCAAGATCAGACGAGATCGGCGTTCTTTTTTTTTTTTTTGACTTTCTGAAGAAACTCTGCTCCCAAGACTGGGCTTCTTGAAGAAACTAAGACTATTTCAGGCTTTTTGAACAAATTCTTAGACTTTTTTTTTTTTTTTTGACTTTCTGAAGAAACTAAGAGTATTTCAGGCTTTTTGAACACATTCTTAGACTCTTTTTTTTTTTTTTGACTTTCTGAAGAAACTCTGCTCCCAAGACTGGGCTTCTTGAAGAAACTAAGACTATTTCAGGCTTTTTGAACAAATTCTTAGACTTTTTTTAATTTTTTTTAATTTTTTTTTAATGTTTCCAGAACCTGGTATTCCCAGGCGGTCTCCCATCCAACCAGGCCCGACACTGCTTAGCTTCCAAGATCAGACGAGATCGGCGTTCTTTTTTTTTTTTTTGACTTTCTGAAGAAACTCTGCTCCCAAGACTGGGCTTCTTGAAGAAACTAAGACTATTTCAGGCTTTTTGAACACATTCTTAGACTCTTTTTTTTTCTTTTTTTTTTTTTTACATAAAATGCTTCCAGCACCTGGTATTCCCAGGCGGTCTCCCATCCAACAAGGCCCGACCATGCTTCCGAGATCAGACGAGATCGGGCGTTCTTTTTTTTTTTTTGACTTTCTGAAGAAACTCTGCTCCCAAGACTGGGCTTCTTGAAGAAACTAAGACTATTTCAGGCTTTTTGAACAAATTCTTAGACTTTTTTTTTTTTTTTTTTTTTTTTTTTGACTTTCTGAAGAAACTAAGAGTATTTCAGGCTTTTTGAACACATTCTTAGACTCTTTTTTTTTCTTTTTTTTTTTTTTACATAAAATGCTTCCAGCACCTGGTATTCCCAGGCGGTCTCCCATCCAACAAGGCCCGACCATGCTTCCGAGATCAAACGAGATTGGGCGTTTTTTTTTTTTTTTTTGACTTTCTGAAGAAACTCTGCTCCCAAGACTGGGCTTCTTGAAGAAACTAAGACTATTTCAGGCTTTTTGAACAAATTGTTAGACTTTTTTTTTTTTTTTTTTTTTTTTTTTTGACTTTCTGAAGAAACTAAGAGTATTTCAGGCTTTTTGAACACATTCTTAGACTCTTTTTTTTATTTTTATTTTTTTTACATAAAATGCTTCCAGCAACTGGTATTCCCAGGCGGTCTCCCATCCAACAAGGCCCGACCATGCTTCCGAGATCAGACGAGATCGGGCGTTTTTTTTTTTTTTTTGACTTTCTGAAGAAACTCTGCGCCCAAGACTGGGCTTCTTGAAGAAACTAAGACTATTTCAGGCTTTTTGAACAAATTCTTAGACTTTTTTTTTTTTTTTTTTTTTTTTTTTGACTTTCTGAAGAAACTAAGAGTATTTCAGGCTTTTTGAACACATTCTTAGACTCTTTTTTTTTTTTTTTTTTTTTTTTTTGACTTTCTGAAGAAACTCTGCTCCCAAGACTGGGCTTCTTGAAGAAACTAAGACTATTTCAGGCTTTTTGAACAAATTCTTAGACTTTTTTTTTTTTTTTTTTTTTTTTGACTTTCTGAAGAAACTAAGAGTATTTCAGGCTTTTTGAACACATTCTTAGACTCTTTTTTTTTCTTTTTTTTTTTTTTACATAAAATGCTTCCAGCACCTGGTATTCCCAGGCGGTCTCCCATCCAACAAGGCCCGACCATGCTTCCGAGATCAGACGAGATCGGGCGTTTTTTTTTTTTTTTTTGACTTTCTGAAGAAACTCTGCTCCCAAGACTGGGCTTCTTGAAGAAACTAAGACTATTTCAGGCTTTTTGAACAAATTCTTAGACTTTTTTTTGTTATTAAATTTTTTTTTGACTTTCTGAAGAAACTAAGAGTATTTCAGGCTTTTTGAACACATTCTTAGACTCTTTTTTTTACATAAAATGCTTCCAGCACCTGGTATTCCCAGGCGGTCTCCCATCCAACAAGGCCCGACCATGCTTCCGAGATCAGACGAGATCGGGCGTTTTTTTTTTTTTTTGACTTTCTGAAGAAACTCTGCGCCCAAGACTGGGCTTCTTGAAGAAACTAAGACTATTTCAGGCTTTTTGAACAAATTCTTAGACTTTTTTTTTTTTTTTTTTTTTTTTTGACTTTCTGAAGAAACTCTGCTCCCAAGACTGGGCTTTTTGAAGAAACTAAGACTATTTCAGGCTTTTTGAACACATTCTTAGACTCTTTATTTTTTTATTTTATTTTTTTTTTACCAAAAATGCTTCCAGCACCTGGTATTCCCAGGCGGTCTCCCATCCAACAAGGCCCGACCATGCTTCCGAGATCAGACGAGATCGGGCGTTTTTTTTTTTTTTTTTGACTTTCTGAAGAAACTCTGCGCCCAAGACTGGGCTTCTTGAAGAAACTAAGACTATTTCAGGCTTTTTGAACAAATTCTTAGACGTTTTTTTTTTTTTTTTTTTTTTTTTTGACTTTCTGAAGAAACTCTGCTCCCAAGACTGGGCTTTTTGAAGAAACTAAGACTATTTCAGGCTTTTTGAACACATTCTTAGACTCTTTTTTTTTTTTTTTTTTTTTTTTTTTACCAAAAATGCTTCCAGCACCTGGTATTCCCAGGCGGTCTCCCATCCAACAAGGCCCGACCATGCTTCCGAGATCAGACGAGATCGGGCGTTTTTTTTTTTTTTTTGACTTTCTGAAGAAACTCTGCGCCCAAGACTGGGCTTCTTGAAGAAACTAAGACTATTTCAGGCTTTTTGAACAAATTCTTAGACTTTTTTTTTTTTTTTTTTTTTTTTTTTGACTTTCTGAAGAAACTCTGCTCCCAAGACTGGGCTTCTTGAAGAAACTAAGACTATTTCAGGCTTTTTGAACAAATTCTTAGACTTTTTTTTTTTTTTTTTTTTTTTTTTTGACTTTCTGAAGAAACTAAGACTATTTCAGGCTTTTTGAACAAATTCTTAGACTTTTTTTTTTTTTTTTGACTTTCTGAAGAAACTCTGCTCCCAAGACTGGGCTTCTTGAAGAAACTAAGACTATTTCAGGCTTTTTGAACAAATTCTTAGACTTTTTTTTTATTTTTTTTTTATTTTTTTAAATGTTTCCAGAACCTGGTATTCCCAGGCGGTCTCCCATCCAACCAGGCCCGACACTGCTTAGCTTCCAAGATCAGACGAGATCGGCGTTCTTTTTTTTTTTTTTGACTTTCTGAAGAAACTCTGCTCCCAAGACTGGGCTTCTTGAAGAAACTAAGACTATTTCAGGCTTTTTGAACAAATTCTTAGACTTTTTGTAATTTTTTTTTAATTTTTTTAAATGTTTCCAGAACCTGGTATTCCCCGGCGGTCTCCCATCCAACCAGGCCCGACACTGCTTAGCTTCCAAGATCAGACGAGATCGGCGTTCTTTTTTTTTTTTTTGACTTTCTGAAGAAACTTTGCTCCCAAGACTGGGCTTCTTGAAGAAACTAAGACTATTTCAGGCTTTTTGAACACATTCTTAGACTCTTTTTTTTTTCTTTTTTTTTTTTTTACATAAAATGCTTCCAGCACCTGGTATTCCCAGGCGGTCTCCCATCCAACCAGGCCCGACACTGCTTAGCTTCCAAGATCAGACGAGATCGGGCGTTCTTTTTTTTTTTTTTTACTTTCTGAAGAAACTCTGCTCCCAAGACTGGGCTTCTTGAAGAAACTAAGACTATTTCAGGCTTTTTGAACAAATTCTTAGACTTTTTTTTTTTTTTTTTTTTTTTTTTTGACTTTCTGAAGAAACTAAGAGTATTTCAGGCTTTTTGAACACATTCTTAGACTCTTTTTTTTTTTTTTTTTTTTTTTACATAAAATGCTTCCAGCACCTGGTATTCCCAGGCGGTCTCCCATCCAACAAGGCCCGACCATGCTTCCGAGATCAGACGAGATCGGGCGTTTTTTTTTTTTTTTTGACTTTCTGAAGAAACTCTGCTCCCAAGACTGGGCTTTTTGAAGAAACTAAGACTATTTCAGGCTTTTGGAACACATTCTTAGACTCTTTTTTTTTTTTATTATTTTTTTTTTTTTACCAAAAATGCTTCCAGCACCTGGTATTCCCAGGCGGTCTCCCATCCAACCAGGCCCGACACTGCTTAGCTTCCGAGATCAGACGAGATCGGGCGTTTTTTTTTTTTTTTTTGACTTTCTGAAGAAACTCTGCTCCCAAGACTGGGCTTCTTGAAGAAACTAAGACTATTTCAGGCTTTTTGAACAAATTCTTAGACTTTTTTTTTTTTTTTTTTTTTTTTTTTGACTTTCTGAAGAAACTAAGACTATTTCAGGCTTTTTGAACAAATTCTTAGACTTTTTTTTTTTTTTTGACTTTCTGAAGAAACTCTGCTCCCAAGACTGGGCTTCTTGAAGAAACTAAGACTATTTCAGGCTTTTTGAACAAATTCTTAGACTTTTTTTTTTTTTTTTTTTTTTGACTTTCTGAAGAAACTAAGACTATTTCAGGCTTTTTGAACAAATTCTTAGACTTTTTTTTTTTGTTTGACTTTCTGAAGAAACTCTGCTCCCAAGACTGGGCTTCTTGAAGAAACTAAGACTATTTCAGGCTTTTTGAACAAATTCTTAGACTTTTTTAAATTTTTTTTTTTTTTTTTTAAATGTTTCCAGAACCTGGTATTCCCAGGCGGTCTCCCATCCAACCAGGCCCGACACTGCTTAGCTTCCAAGATCAGACGAGATCGGCGTTCTTTTTTTTTTTTTTGACTTTCTGAAGAAACTCTTCTCCCAAGACTGGGCTTCTTGAAGAAACTAAGACTATTTCAGGCTTTTTGAACAAATTCTTAGACTTTTTTTTTTTTTTTGACTTTCTGAAGAAACTCTGCTCCCAAGACTGGGCTTCTTGAAGAAACTAAGACTATTTCAGGCTTTTTGAATAAAAATCTTAGACTTTTTTTTTTTTTTTTTTTTTTTTTTTTGACTTTCTGAAGAAACTAAGAGTATTTCAGGCTTTTTGAACACATTCTTAGACTCTTTTTTTTTTTTTTTTTTTTTTGACTTTCTGAAGAAACTCTGCTCCCAAGACTGGGCTTCTTGAAGAAACTAAGACTATTTCAGGCTTTTTGAACAAATTCTTAGACTTTTTTTAATTTTTTTAAATTTTTTTTTAATGTTTCCAGAACCTGGTATTCCCTGGCGGTCTCCCATCCAACCAGGCCCGACACTGCTTAGCTTCCAAGATCAGACGAGATCGGCGTTCTTTTTTTTTTTTTTTACTTTCTGAAGAAACTCTGCTCCCAAGACTGGGCTTCTTGAAGAAACTAAGACTATTTCAGGCTTTTTGAACACATTCTTAGACTCTTTTTTTTTCTTTTTTTTTTTTTTACATAAAATGCTTCCAGCACCTGGTATTCCCAGGCGGTCTCCCATCCAACAAGGCCCGACCATGCTTCCGAGATCAGACGAGATCGGGCGTTCTTTTTTTTTTTTTTGACTTTCTGAAGAAACTCTGCTCCCAAGACTGGGCTTCTTGAAGAAACTAAGACTATTTCAGGCTTTTTGAACAAATTGTTAGACTTTTTTTTTTTTTTTTTTTTTTTTTTTTGACTTTCTGAAGAAACTAAGAGTATTTCAGGCTTTTTGAACACATTCTTAGACTCTTTTTTTTATTTTTATTTTTTTTACATAAAATGCTTCCAGCACCTGGTATTCCCAGGCGGTCTCCCATCCAACAAGGCCCGACCATGCTTCCGAGATCAGACGAGATCGGGCGTTTTTTTTTTGACTTTCTGAAGAAACTCTGCTCCCAAGACTGGGCTTTTTGAAGAAACTAAGACTATTTCAGGCTTTTGGAACACATTCTTAGACTCTTTTTTTTTTTTTTTTTTTTTTTTTTACCAAAAATGCTTCCAGCACCTGGTATTCCCAGGCGGTCTCCCATCCAACCAGGCCCGACACTGCTTAGCTTCCGAGATCAGACGAGATCGGGCGTTTTTTTTTTTTTTTTGGACTTTCTGAAGAAACTCTGCTCCCAAGACTGGGCTTCTTGAAGAAACTAAGACTATTTCAGGCTTATTGAACAAATTCTTAGACTCTTTTTTTTTTTTTTTTTTTTTTACATAAAATGCTTCCAGCACCTGGTATTCCCAGGCGGTCTCCCATCCAACAAGGCCCGACCATGCTTCCGAGATCAGACGAGATCGGGCGTTTTTTTTTTTTTTTTGACTTTCTGAAGAAACTCTGCGCCCAAGACTGGGCTTCTTGAAGAAACTAAGACTATTTCAGGCTTTTTGAACAAATTCGTAGACTTTTTTTTTTTTTTTTTTTTTTTTTTGACTTTCTGAAGAAACTAAGAGTATTTCAGGCTTTTTGAACACATTCTTAGACTCTTTTTTTTTTTTTTTTTTTTTGACTTTCTGAAGAAACTCTGCTCCCAAGACTGGGCTTCTTGAAGAAACTAAGACTATTTCAGGCTTTGAACACATTCTTAGACTCTTTTTTTTTCTTTTTTTTTTTTTTACATAAAATGCTTCCAGCACCTGGTATTCCCAGGCGGTCTCCCATCCAACAAGGCCCGACCATGCTTCCGAGATCAGACGAGATCGGGCGTTCTTTTTTTTTTTTTTGACTTTCTGAAGAAACTCTGCTCCCAAGACTGGGCTTCTTGAAGAAACTAAGACTATTTCAGGCTTTTTGAACAAATTCTTAGACTTTTTTTTTTTTTTTTTTTTTTTTTTTTGACTTTCTGAAGAAACTAAGAGTATTTCAGGCTTTTTGAACACATTCTTAGACTCTTTTTTTTTCTTTTTTTTTTTTTTTACATAAAATGCTTCCAGCACCTGGTATTCCCAGGCGGTCTCCCATCCAACAAGGCCCGACCATGCTTCCGAGATCACACGAGATC
>NC_138728.1:25884543-25919543 GCF_965113295.1 Leuciscus leuciscus | reverse complement strand
GTATTCCCAGGCGGTCTCCCATCCAACAAGGCCCGACCATGCTTCCGAGATCAGACGAGATCGGGCGTTCTTTTTTTTTTTTTTGACTTTCTGAAGAAACTCTGCTCCCAAGACTGGGCTTCTTGAAGAAACTAAGACTATTTCAGGCTTTTTGAACAAATTCTTAGACTTTTTTTTTTTTTTTTTTTTTTTTTTTGACTTTCTGAAGAAACTAAGAGTATTTCAGGCTTTTTGAACACATTCTTAGACTCTTTTTTTTTCTTTTTTTTTTTTTACATAAAATGCTTCCAGCACCTGGTATTCCCAGGCGGTCTCCCATCCAACAAGGCCCGACCATGCTTCCGAGATCAAACGAGATTGGGCGTTTTTTTTTTTTTTTTTGACTTTCTGAAGAAACTCTGCTCCCAAGACTGGGCTTCTTGAAGAAACTAAGACTATTTCAGGCTTTTTGAACAAATTGTTAGACTTTTTTTTTTTTCTTTTTTTTTTTTTTTTGACTTTCTGAAGAAACTAAGAGTATTTCAGGCTTTTTGAACACATTCTTAGACTCTTTTTTTTATTTTTATTTTTTTTACATAAAATGCTTCCAGCACCTGGTATTCCCAGGCGGTCTCCCATCCAACAAGGCCCGACCATGCTTCCGAGATCAGACGAGATCGGGCGTTTTTTTTTTGACTTTCTGAAGAAACTCTGCTCCCAAGACTGGGCTTTTTGAAGAAACTAAGACTATTTCAGGCTTTTGGAACACATTCTTAGACTCTTTTTTTTTTTTTTTTTTTTTTTTTTACCAAAAATGCTTCCAGCACCTGGTATTCCCAGGCGGTCTCCCATCCAACCAGGCCCGACACTGCTTAGCTTCCGAGATCAGACGAGATCGGGCGTTTTTTTTTTTTTTTTTGGACTTTCTGAAGAAACTCTGCTCCCAAGACTGGGCTTCTTGAAGAAACTAAGACTATTTCAGGCTTATTGAACAAATTCTTAGACTCTTTTTTTTTTTTTTTTTTTTTTACATAAAATGCTTCCAGCACCTGGTATTCCCAGGCGGTCTCCCATCCAACAAGGCCCGACCATGCTTCCGAGATCAGACGAGATCGGGCGTTTTTTTTTTGACTTTCTGAAGAAACTCTGCTCCCAAGACTGGGCTTTTTGAAGAAACTAAGACTATTTCAGGCTTTTGGAACACATTCTTAGACTCTTTTTTTTTTGTATTTTTTGTATTTTATTTTTTTTATTTTTTTACCAAAAATGCTTCCAGCACCTGGTATTCCCAGGCGGTCTCCCATCCAACCAGGCCCGACACTGCTTAGCTTCCGAGATCAGACGAGATCGGGCGTTTTTTTTTTTTTTTTGGACTTTCTGAAGGAACTCTGCTCCCAAGACTGGGCTTCTTGAAGAAACTAAGACTATTTCAGGCTTTTTGAACAAATTCTTAGACTTTTTTTTTTTTTTTTTTTTTTTTTTTAAATGTTTCCAGAACCTGGTATTCCCAGGAGGTCTCCCATCCAACCAGGCCCGACACTGCTTAGCTTCCAAGATCAGACGAGATCGGGCATTCTTTTTTTTTTTTTTGACTTTCTGAAGAAACTCTGCTCCCAAGACTGGGCTTCTTGAAGAAACTAAGACTATTTCAGGCTTTTTGAACAAATTCTTAGACTCTTTTTTTTTTTATTTTTTTTTTACATAAAATGCTTCCAGCACCTGGTATTCCCAGGCGGTCTCCCATCCAACAAGGCCCGACCATGCTTCCGAGATCAGACGAGATCGGGCGTTTTTTTTTTTTTTTTTTGACTTTCTGAAGAAACTCTGCTCCCAAGACTGGGCTTCTTGAAGAAACTAAGACTATTTCAGGCTTTTTGAACAAATTCTTAGACTTTTTTTTTTTTTTTTTTTTATGTTTCCAGAACCTGGTATTCCCAGGCGGTCTCCCATCCAACCAGGCCCGACACTGCTTAGCTTCCAAGATCAGACGAGATCGGGCATTCTTTTTTTTTTTTTTTGACTTTCTGAAGAAACTCTGCTCCCAAGACTGGGCTTCTTGAAGAAACTAAGACTATTTCAGGCTTTTTGAACAAATTCTTAGACTCTTTTTTTTTTTTTTTTTTTTTTACATAAAATGCTTCCAGCACCTGGTATTCCCAGGCGGTCTCCCATCCAACAAGGCCCGACCATGCTTCCGAGATCAGACGAGATCGGGCGTTTTTTTTTTTTTTTTTGCCTTTCTGAAGAAACTCTGCGCCCAAGACTGGGCTTCTTGAAGAAACTAAGACTATTTCAGGCTTTTTGAACAAATTCTTAGACTTTTTTTTTTTTTTTTTTTTTTTTGACTTTCTGAAGAAACTCTGCTCCCAAGACTGGGCTTTTTGAAGAAACTAAGACTATTTCAGGCTTTTGGAACACATTCTTAGACTCTTTTTTTTTTTTTTTTTTTTTTTTTTTTTACCAAAAATGCTTCCAGCACCTGGTATTCCCAGGCGGTCTCCCATCCAACAAGGCCCGACCATGCTTCCGAGATCAGACGAGATCGGGCGTTTTTTTTTTTTTTTTGACTTTCTGAAGAAACTCTGCGCCCAAGACTGGGCTTCTTGAAGAAACTAAGACTATTTCAGGCTTTTTGAACAAATTCTTAGACTCTTTTTTTTTTTTATTTTTTTTTTACATAAAATGCTTCCAGCACCTGGTATTCCCAGGCGGTCTCCCATCCAACAAGGCCCGACCATGCTTCCGAGATCAGACGAGATCGGGCGTTTTTTTTTTTTTTTTGACTTTCTGAAGAAACTCTGCGCCCAAGACTGGGCTTCTTGAAGAAACTAAGACTATTTCAGGCTTTTTGAACAAATTCTTAGACTTTTTTTTTTTTTTTTTTTTTTTTTTGACTTTCTGAAGAAACTCTGCTCCCAAGACTGGGCTTTTTGAAGAAACTAAGACTATTTCAGGCTTTTTGAACACATTCTTAGACTCTTTTTTTTTTTTTTTTTTTTTTTTTTTACCAAAAATGCTTCCAGCACCTGGTATTCCCAGGCGGTCTCCCATCCAACCAGGCCTGACACTGCTTAGCTTCCGAGATCAGACGAGATCGGGCGTTTTTTTTTTTTTTTTTTTGAACGTCTGAAGAAACTCTGCTCCCAAGACTGGGCTTCTTGAAGAAACTAAGACTATTTCAGGCTTTTTGAACAAATTCTTAGACTTTTTTTTTTTTTTTTTTTTTTTTTGACTTTCTGAAGAAACTAAGAGTATTTCAGGCTTTTTGAACACATTCTTAGACTCTTTTTTTTATTTATATTTTTTTTACATAAAATGCTTCCAGCACCTGGTATTCCCAGGCGGTCTCCCATCCAACAAGGCCCGACCATGCTTCCGAGATCAGACGAGATCGGGCGTTTTTTTTTTTTTTTTGACTTTCTGAAGAAACTCTGCTCCCAAGACTGGGCTTCTTGAAGAAACTAAGACTATTTCAGGCTTTTTGAACAAATTCTTAGACTTTTTTTTTTTTTTTTTTTTTTGACTTTCTGAAGAAACTCTGCTCCCAAGACTGGGCTTTTTGAAGAAACTAAGACTATTTCAGGCTTTTTGAACACATTCTTAGACTCTTTGTTTTTTTTTTTTTTTTTTTTTACCAAAAATGCTTCCAGCACCTGGTATTCCCAGGCGGTCTCCCATCCAACCAGGCCTGACACTGCTTAGCTTCCGAGATCAGACGAGATCGGGCGTTTTTTTTTTATTTTTTTGAACGTCTGAAGAAACTCTGCTCCCAAGACTGGGCTTCTTGAAGAAACTAAGACTATTTCAGGCTTTTTGAACAAATTCTTAGATTTTTTTTTTTTTTTTTTTTTTTTTTTTTTTAAATGTTTCCAGAACCTGGTATTCCCAGGCGGTCTCCCATCCAACCAGGCCCGACACTGCTTAGCTTCCGAGATCAGACGAGATCGGGCGTTTTTTTTTTTTTTTTTTTGACTTTCTGAAGAAACTCTGCTCCCAAGACTGGGCTTCTTGAAGAAACTAAGACTATTTCAGGCTTTTTGAACAAATTCTTAGACTATTTTTTTTTTTTTTTTTTTTTTTTGACTTTCTGAAGAAACTAAGAGTATTTCAGGCTTTTTGAACACATTCTTAGACTCTTTTTTTTATTTATTTTTTTTTACATAAAATGCTTCCAGCACCTGGTATTCCCAGGCGGTCTCCCATCCAACAAGGCGCGACCATGCTTCCGAGATCAGACGAGATCGGGCGTTTTTTTTTTTTTTTGACTTTCTGAAGAAACTCTGCGCCCAAGACTGGGCTTCTTGAAGAAACTAAGACTATTTCAGGCTTTTTGAACAAATTCTTAGACTTTTTTTTTTTTTTTTTTTTTTTTGACTTTCTGAAGAAACTCTGCTCCCAAGACTGGGCTTTTTGAAGAAACTAAGACTATTTCAGGCTTTTTGAACACATTCTTAGACTCTTTTTTTTTTTTTTTTTTTTTTTTTTACCAAAAATGCTTCCAGCACCTGGTATTCCCAGGCGGTCTCCCATCCAACAAGGCCCGACCATGCTTCCGAGATCAGACGAGATCGGGCGTTTTTTTTTTGACTTTCTGAAGAAACTCTGCTCCCAAGACTGGGCTTTTTGAAGAAACTAAGACTATTTCAGGCTTTTGGAACACATTCTTAGACTCTTTTTTTTTTGTATTTTTTGTATTTTATTTTTTTTATTTTTTTACCAAAAATGCTTCCAGCACCTGGTATTCCCAGGCGGTCTCCCATCCAACCAGGCCCGACACTGCTTAGCTTCCGAGATCAGACGAGATCGGGCGTTTTTTTTTTTTTTTTTGGACTTTCTGAAGAAACTCTGCTCCCAAGACTGGGCTTCTTGAAGAAACTAAGACTATTTCAGGCTTTTTGAACAAATTCTTAGACTTTTTTTTTTTTTTTTTTTTTTTTTTTTTTTTTAAATGTTTCCAGAACCTGGTATTCCCAGGCGGTCTCCCATCCAACCAGGCCCGACACTGCTTAGCTTCCAAGATCAGACGAGATCGGGCATTCTTTTTTTTTTTTTTGACTTTCTGAAGAAACTCTGCTCCCAAGACTGGGCTTCTTGAAGAAACTAAGACTATTTCAGGCTTTTTGAACAAATTCTTAGACTCTTTTTTTTTTTATTTTTTTTTTACATAAAATGCTTCCAGCACCTGGTATTCCCAGGCGGTCTCCCATCCAACAAGGCCCGACCATGCTTCCGAGATCAGACGAGATCGGGCGTTTTTTTTTTTTTTTTGACTTTCTGAAGAAACTCTGCGCCCAAGACTGGGCTTCTTGAAGAAACTAAGACTATTTCAGGCTTTTTGAACAAATTCGTAGACTTTTTTTTTTTTTTTTTTTTTTTTTTTGTCTTTCTGAAGAAACTAAGAGTATTTCAGGCTTTTTGAACACATTCTTAGACTCTTTTTTTTTTTTTTTTTTTTGACTTTCTGAAGAAACTCTGCTCCCAAGACTGGGCTTCTTGAAGAAACTAAGACTATTTCAGGCTTTGAACACATTCTTAGACTTTTTTTTTTCTTTTTTTTTTTTTTTTGACTTTCTGAAGAAACTAAGAGTATTTCAGGCTTTTTGAACACATTCTTAGACTCTTTTTTTTTCTTTTTTTTTTTTTTTACATAAAATGCTTGCAGCACCTGGTATTCCCAGGCGGTCTCCCATCCAACAAGGCCCGACCATGCTTCCGAGATCACACGAGATCGGGCGTTTTTTTTTTTTTTTTTGACTTTCTGAAGAAACTCTGCTCCCAAGACTGGGCTTCTTGAAGAAACTAAGACTATTTCAGGCTTTTTGAACAAATTCTTAGACTTTTTTTTATTTTTTTATTTTTTTTAAAATGTTTCCAGAACCTGGTATTCCCAGGCGGTCTCCCATCCAACCAGGCCCGACACTGCTTAGCTTCCAAGATCAGACGAGATCGGGCGTTCTTTTTTTTTTTTTTTACTTTCTGAAGAAACTCTGCTCCCAAGACTGGGCTTCTTGAAGAAACTAAGACTATTTCAGGCTTTTTGAACAAATTCTTAGACTTTTTTTTTTTTTTTTTTTTTTTTTTTTTGACTTTCTGAAGAAACTAAGAGTATTTCAGGCTTTTTGAACACATTCTTAGACTCTTTTTTTTTTTTTTTTTTTTACTTTCTGAAGAAACTCTGCTCCCAAGACTGGGCTTCTTGAAGAAACTAAGACTATTTCAGGCTTTTTGAACAAATTCTTAGACTTTTTTTTTTTTTTTTTTTTTTTTTTTTTTTTAAATGTTTCCAGAACCTGGTATTCCCAGGCGGTCTCCCATCCAACCAGGCCCGACACTGCTTAGCTTCCAAGATCAGACGAGATCGGGCATTCTTTTTTTTTTTTTTGACTTTCTGAAGAAACTCTGCTCCCAAGACTGGGCTTCTTGAAGAAACTAAGACTATTTCAGGCTTTTTGAACAAATTCTTAGACTCTTTTTTTTTTTTTTTTTTTTTTTACATAAAATGCTTCCAGCACCTGGTATTCCCAGGCGGTCTCCCATCCAACAAGGCCCGACCATGCTTCCGAGATCAGACGAGATCGGGCGTTTTTTTTTTTTTTTTGACTTTCTGAAGAAACTCTGCGCCCAAGACTGGGCTTCTTGAAGAAACTAAGACTATTTCAGGCTTTTTGAACAAATTCTTAGACTTTTTTTTTTTTTTTTTTTTTTTTTGACTTTCTGAAGAAACTCTGCTCCCAAGACTGGGCTTTTTGAAGAAACTAAGACTATTTCAGGCTTTTTGAACACATTCTTAGACTCTTTTTTTTTTTTTTTTTTTTTTACATAAAATGCTTCCAGCACCTGGTATTCCCAGGCGGTCTCCCATCCAACAAGGCCCGACCATGCTTCCGAGATCAGACGAGATCGGGCGTTTTTTTTTTTTTTTTGACTTTCTGAAGAAACTCTGCGCCCAAGACTGGGCTTCTTGAAGAAACTAAGACTATTTCAGGCTTTTTGAACAAATTCTTAGACTTTTTATTTTTTATTTTATTTTTTTGACTTTCTGAAGAAACAGAGTATTTCAGGCTTTTTGAACACATTCTTAGACTCTTTTTTTTTTTTTTTTTTGGACTTTCTGAAGAAACTCTGCTCCCAAGACTGGGCTTCTTGAAGAAACTAAGACTATTTCAGGCTTTTTGAACACATTCTTAGACTCTTTTTTTTTCTTTTTTTTTTTTTTACATAAAATGCTTCCAGCACCTGGTATTCCCAGGCGGTCTCCCATCCAACAAGGCCCGACCATGCTTCCGAGATCAGACGAGATCGGGCGTTCTTTTTTTTTTTTTTGACTTTCTGAAGAAACTCTGCTCCCAAGACTGGGCTTCTTGAAGAAACTAAGACTATTTCAGGCTTTTTGAACAAATTCTTAGACTTTTTTTTTTTTTTTTTTTTTTTTTTGACTTTCTGAAGAAACTAAGAGTATTTCAGGCTTTTTGAACACATTCTTAGACTCTTTTTTTTTCTTTTTCTTTTTTTTTACATAAAATGCTTCCAGCACCTGGTATTCCCAGGCGGTCTCCCATCCAACAAGGCCCGACCATGCTTCCGAGATCAAACGAGATCGGGCGTTTTTTTGTTTTTTTTTGACTTTCTGAAGAAACTCTGCTCCCAAGACTGGGCTTCTTGAAGAAACTAAGACTATTTCAGGCTTTTTGAACAAATTCTTAGACTTTTTTTTATTTTTTTATTTTTTTTTAAATGTTTCCAGAACCTGGTATTCCCAGGCGGTCTCCCATCCAACCAGGCCCGACACTGCTTAGCTTCCAAGATCAGACGAGATCGGGCGTTCTTTTTTTTTTTTTTACTTTCTGAAGAAACTCTGCTCCCAAGACTGGGCTTCTTGAAGAAACTAAGACTATTTCAGGCTTTTTGAACAAATTCTTAGACTTTTTTTTTTTTTTTTTTTTTTTTGACTTTCTGAAGAAACTAAGAGTATTTCAGGCTTTTTGAACACATTCTTAGACTCTTTTTTTTATTTTTATTTTTTTTTACATAAAATGCTTCCAGCACCTGGTATTCCCAGGCGGTCTCCCATCCAACAAGGCCCGACCATGCTTCCGAGATCAGACGAGATCGGGCGTTTTTTTTTTTTTTTTTTGACTTTCTGAAGAAACTCTGCTCCCAAGACTGGGCTTCTTGAAGAAACTAAGACTATTTCAGGCTTTTTGAACAAATTCTTAGACTTTTTTTTTTTTTTTTTTTTATGTTTCCAGAACCTGGTATTCCCAGGCGGTCTCCCATCCAACCAGGCCCGACACTGCTTAGCTTCCAAGATCAGACGAGATCGGGCATTCTTTTTTTTTTTTTTTGACTTTCTGAAGAAACTCTGCTCCCAAGACTGGGCTTTTTGAAGAAACTAAGACTATTTCAGGCTTTTTGAACACATTCTTAGACTCTTTTTTTTTTTTTTTTTTTTTTACATAAAATGCTTCCAGCACCTGGTATTCCCAGGCGGTCTCCCATCCAACAAGGCCCGACCATGCTTCCGAGATCAGACGAGATCGGGCGTTTTTTTTTTTTTTTTGACTTTCTGAAGAAACTCTGCGCCCAAGACTGGGCTTCTTGAAGAAACTAAGACTATTTCAGGCTTTTTGAACAAATTCTTAGACTTTTTTTTTTTTTTATTTTTTTTTTGACTTTCTGAAGAAACTAAGAGTATTTCAGGCTTTTTGAACACATTCTTAGACTCTTTTTTTTTTTTTTTTTTGGACTTTCTGAAGAAACTCTGCTCCCAAGACTGGGCTTCTTGAAGAAACTAAGACTATTTCAGGCTTTTTGAACACATTCTTAGACTCTTTTTTTTTCTTTTTTTTTTTTTTACATAAAATGCTTCCAGCACCTGGTATTCCCAGGCGGTCTCCCATCCAACAAGGCCCGACCATGCTTCCGAGATCAGACGAGATCGGGCGTTTTTTTTTTTTTTTTGACTTTCTGAAGAAACTCTGCGCCCAAGACTGGGCTTCTTGAAGAAACTAAGACTATTTCAGGCTTTTTGAACAAATTCGTAGACTTTTTTTTTTTTTTTTTTTTTTTTTTTGACTTTCTGAAGAAACTAAGAGTATTTCAGGCTTTTTGAACACATTCTTAGACTCTTTTTTTTTTTTTTTTTTTTTGACTTTCTGAAGAAACTCTGCTCCCAAGACTGGGCTTCTTGAAGAAACTAAGACTATTTCAGGCTTTTTGAACAAATTCTTAGACTTTTTTTTATTTTTATTTTTTTTTTTTAAATGTTTCCAGAACCTGGTATTCCCAGGCGGTCTCCCATCCAACCAGGCCCGACACTGCTTAGCTTCCAAGATCAGACGAGATCGGCGTTCTTTTTTTTTTTTTTGACTTTCTGAAGAAACTCTGCTCCCAAGACTGGGCTTCTTGAAGAAACTAAGACTATTTCAGGCTTTTTGAACAAATTCTTAGACTTTTTTTTTTTTTTTGACTTTCTGAAGAAACTCTGCTCCCAAGACTGGGCTTCTTGAAGAAACTAAGACTATTTCAGGCTTTTTGAATAAAATTCTTAGACTTTTTTTTTTTTTTTTTTTTTTTTTTTGACTTTCTGAAGAAACTAAGAGTATTTCAGGCTTTTTGAACACATTCTTAGACTCTTTATTTTTTTTATTTTTTTTTGACTTTCTGAAGAAACTCTGCTCCCAAGACTGGGCTTCTTGAAGAAACTAAGACTATTTCAGGCTTTTTGAATAAATTCTTAGACTTTTTTTAATTTTTTTTAATTTTTTTTTAATGTTTCCAGAACCTGGTATTCCCAGGCGGTCTCCCATCCAACCAGGCCCGACACTGCTTAGCTTCCAAGATCAGACGAGATCGGCGTTCTTTTTTTTTTTTTTGACTTTCTGAAGAAACTCTGCTCTCAAGACTGGGCTTCTTGAAGAAACTAAGACTATTTCAGGCTTTTTGAACACATTCTTAGACTCTTTTTTTTTCTTTTTTTTTTTTTTACATAAAATGCTTCCAGCACCTGGTATTCCCAGGCGGTCTCCCATCCAACAAGGCCCGACCATGCTTCCGAGATCAGACGAGATCGGGCGTTTTTTTTTTTTTTTTGACTTTCTGAAGAAACTCTGCTCCCAAGACTGGGCTTCTTGAAGAAACTAAGACTATTTCAGGCTTTTTGAACAAATTCTTAGACTTTTTTTTTTTTTTTTTTTTTTTTTTGACTTTCTGAAGAAACTAAGAGTATTTCAGGCTTTTTGAACACATTCTTAGACTCTTTTTTTTTCTTTTTTTTTTTTTTACATAAAATGCTTCCAGCACCTGGTATTCCCAGGCGGTCTCCCATCCAACAAGGCCCGACCATGCTTCCGAGATCAAACGAGATTGGGCGTTTTTTTTTTTTTTTTTGACTTTCTGAAGAAACTCTGCTCCCAAGACTGGGCTTCTTGAAGAAACTAAGACTATTTCAGGCTTTTTGAACAAATTGTTAGACTTTTTTTTTTTTTTTTGACTTTCTGAAGAAACTAAGAGTATTTCAGGCTTTTTGAACACATTCTTAGACTCTTTTTTTTATTTTTATTTTTTTTACATAAAATGCTTCCAGCACCTGGTATTCCCAGGCGGTCTCCCATCCAACAAGGCCCGACCATGCTTCCGAGATCAGACGAGATCGGGCGTTTTTTTTTTGACTTTCTGAAGAAACTCTGCTCCCAAGACTGGGCTTTTTGAAGAAACTAAGACTATTTCAGGCTTTTGGAACACATTCTTAGACTCTTTTTTTTTTTTTTTTTTTTTTTTTTTACCAAAAATGCTTCCAGCACCTGGTATTCCCAGGCGGTCTCCCATCCAACCAGGCCCGACACTGCTTAGCTTCCGAGATCAGACGAGATCGGGCGTTTTTTTTTTTTTTTTGGACTTTCTGAAGAAACTCTGCTCCCAAGACTGGGCTTCTTGAAGAAACTAAGACTATTTCAGGCTTTTTGAACAAATTCTTAGACTTTTTTTTATTTATTTTTTTTTATTTTTTTTTAAAATGTTTCCAGAACCTGGTATTCCCAGGCGGTCTCCCATCCAACCAGGCCCGACACTGCTTAGCTTCCAAGATCAGACGAGATCGGGCATTCTTTTTTTTTTTTTTGACTTTCTGAAGAAACTCTGCTCCCAAGACTGGGCTTCTTGAAGAAACTAAGACTATTTCAGGCTTATTGAACAAATTCTTAGACTCTTTTTTTTTTTTTTTTTTTTTTACATAAAATGCTTCCAGCACCTGGTATTCCCAGGCGGTCTCCCATCCAACAAGGCCCGACCATGCTTCCGAGATCAGACGAGATCGGGCGTTTTTTTTTTTTTTTTGACTTTCTGAAGAAACTCTGCGCCCAAGACTGGGCTTCTTGAAGAAACTAAGACTATTTCAGGCTTTTTGAACAAATTCGTAGACTTTTTTTTTTTTTTTTTTTTTTTTTTGACTTTCTGAAGAAACTAAGAGTATTTCAGGCTTTTTGAACACATTCTTAGACTCTTTTTTTTTTTTTTTTTTTTTGACTTTCTGAAGAAACTCTGCTCCCAAGACTGGGCTTCTTGAAGAAACTAAGACTATTTCAGGCTTTGAACACATTCTTAGACTCTTTTTTTTTCTTTTTTTTTTTTTTACATAAAATGCTTCCAGCACCTGGTATTCCCAGGCGGTCTCCCATCCAACAAGGCCCGACCATGCTTCCGAGATCAGACGAGATCGGGCGTTCTTTTTTTTTTTTTTGACTTTCTGAAGAAACTCTGCTCCCAAGACTGGGCTTCTTGAAGAAACTAAGACTATTTCAGGCTTTTTGAACAAATTCTTAGACTTTTTTTATTTTTTTTTATTTTTTTGACTTTCTGAAGAAACTAAGACTATTTCAGGCTTTTTGAACAAATTCTTAGACTTTTTTTTTTTTTTTGACTTTCTGAAGAAACTCTGCTCCCAAGACTGGGCTTCTTGAAGAAACTAAGACTATTTCAGGCTTTTTGAACAAATTCTTAGACTTTTTTTAATTTTTTTTTTTTTTTTTTAAATGTTTCCAGAACCTGGTATTCCCAGGCGGTCTCCCATCCAACCAGGCCCGACACTGCTTAGCTTCCAAGATCAGACGAGATCGGCGTTCTTTTTTTTTTTTTTGACTTTCTGAAGAAACTCTGCTCCCAAGACTGGGCTTCTTGAAGAAACTAAGACTATTTCAGGCTTTTTGAACAAATTCTTAGACT
Source organism: Leuciscus leuciscus (assembly GCF_965113295.1). Taxonomy (NCBI): domain Eukaryota; kingdom Metazoa; phylum Chordata; class Actinopteri; order Cypriniformes; family Leuciscidae; genus Leuciscus; species Leuciscus leuciscus. Next base: position 25,907,345 of record NC_138728.1, on the reverse strand, counting down.
TTTTTTTTTTTTTTGACTTTCTGAAGAAACTCTGCTCCCAAGACTGGGCTTCTTGAAGAAACTAAGACTATTTCAGGCTTTTTGAATAAAATTCTTAGACTTTTTTTTTTTTTTTTTTTTTTTTTTTGACTTTCTGAAGAAACTAAGAGTATTTCAGGCTTTTTGAACACATTCTTAGACTCTTTATTTTTTTTTTTTTTTTTTTGACTTTCTGAAGAAACTCTGCTCCCAAGACTGGGCTTCTTGAAGAAACTAAGACTATTTCAGGCTTTTTGAATAAATTCTTAGACTTTTTTTAATTTTTTTTAATTTTTTTTTAATGTTTCCAGAACCTGGTATTCCCAGGCGGTCTCCCATCCAACCAGGCCCGACACTGCTTAGCTTCCAAGATCAGACGAGATCGGCGTTCTTTTTTTTTTTTTTGACTTTCTGAAGAAACTCTGCTCCCAAGACTGGGCTTCTTGAAGAAACTAAGACTATTTCAGGCTTTTTGAACACATTCTTAGACTCTTTTTTTTTCTTTTTTTTTTTTTTACATAAAATGCTTCCAGCACCTGGTATTCCCAGGCGGTCTCCCATCCAACAAGGCCCGACCATGCTTCCGAGATCAGACGAGATCGGGCGTTTTTTTTTTTTTTTTGACTTTCTGAAGAAACTCTGCTCCCAAGACTGGGCTTTTTGAAGAAACTAAGACTATTTCAGGCTTTTGGAACACATTCTTAGACTCTTTTTTTTTTTTATTAATTTTTTTTTTTTACCAAAAATGCTTCCAGCACCTGGTATTCCCAGGCGGTCTCCCATCCAACCAGGCCCGACACTGCTTAGCTTCCGAGATCAGACGAGATCGGGCGTTTTTTTTTTTTTTTTTTGACTTTCTGAAGAAACTCTGCTCCCAAGACTGGGCTTCTTGAAGAAACTAAGACTATTTCAGGCTTTTTGAACAAATTCTTAGACTTTTTTTTTTTTTTTTTTTTTTTTTTTGACTTTCTGAAGAAACTCTGCGCCCAAGACTGGGCTTCTTGAAGAAACTAAGACTATTTCAGGCTTTTTGAACAAATTCTTAGACTTTTTTTTTTTTTTTTTTTTTTTTTGACTTTCTGAAGAAACTCTGCTCCCAAGACTGGGCTTCTTGAAGAAACTAAGACTATTTCAGGCTTTTTGAACAAATTCTTAGACTTTTTTTTTTTTTTTTTTTTTTGACTTTCTGAAGAAACTAAGACTATTTCAGGCTTTTTGAACAAATTCTTAGACTTTTTTTTTTTTTTTGACTTTCTGAAGAAACTCTGCTCCCAAGACTGGGCTTCTTGAAGAAACTAAGACTATTTCAGGCTTTTTGAACAAATTCTTAGACTTTTTTTAAATTTTTTTTTTTTTTTTTAAATGTTTCCAGAACCTGGTATTCCCAGGCGGTCTCCCATCCAACCAGGCCCGACACTGCTTAGCTTCCAAGATCAGACGAGATCGGCGTTCTTTTTTTTTTTTTTGACTTTCTGAAGAAACTCTTCTCCCAAGACTGGGCTTCTTGAAGAAACTAAGACTATTTCAGGCTTTTTGAACAAATTCTTAGACTTTTTTTTTTTTTTTGACTTTCTGAAGAAACTCTGCTCCCAAGACTGGGCTTCTTGAAGAAACTAAGACTATTTCAGGCTTTTTGAACAAATTCTTAGACTTTTTTTAATTTTTTTTAATTTTTTTTTAATGTTTCCAGAACCTGGTATTCCCAGGCGGTCTCCCATCCAACCAGGCCCGACACTGCTTAGCTTCCAAGATCAGACGAGATCGGCGTTCTTTTTTTTTTTTTTGACTTTCTGAAGAAACTCTGCTCCCAAGACTGGGCTTCTTGAAGAAACTAAGACTATTTCAGGCTTTTTGAACACATTCTTAGACTCTTTTTTTTTCTTTTTTTTTTTTTTACATAAAATGCTTCCAGCACCTGGTATTCCCAGGCGGTCTCCCATCCAACAAGGCCCGACCATGCTTCCGAGATCAGACGAGATCGGGCGTTCTTTTTTTTTTTTTTGACTTTCTGAAGAAACTCTGCTCCCAAGACTGGGCTTCTTGAAGAAACTAAGACTATTTCAGGCTTTTTGAACAAATTCTTAGACTTTTTTTTTTTTTTTTTTTTTTTTTTTTGACTTTCTGAAGAAACTAAGAGTATTTCAGGCTTTTTGAACACATTCTTAGACTCTTTTTTTTTTTTTTACATAAAATGCTTCCAGCACCTGGTATTCCCAGGCGGTCTCCCATCCAACAAGGCCCGACCATGCTTCCGAGATCAAACGAGATTGGGCGTTTTTTTTTTTTTTTTTGACTTTCTGAAGAAACTCTGCTCCCAAGACTGGGCTTCTTGAAGAAACTAAGACTATTTCAGGCTTTTTGAACAAATTGTTAGACTTTTTTTTTTTTTTTTTTTTTTTTTTTTGACTTTCTGAAGAAACTAAGAGTATTTCAGGCTTTTTGAACACATTCTTAGACTCTTTTTTTTATTTTTATTTTTTTTACATAAAATGCTTCCAGCACCTGGTATTCCCAGGCGGTCTCCCATCCAACAAGGCCCGACCATGCTTCCGAGATCAGACGAGATCGGGCGTTTTTTTTTTGACTTTCTGAAGAAACTCTGCTCCCAAGACTGGGCTTTTTGAAGAAATTAAGACTATTTCAGGCTTTTGGAACACATTCTTAGACTCTTTTTTTTTTTTTTTTTTTTTTTTTTACCAAAAATGCTTCCAGCACCTGGTATTCCCAGGCGGTCTCCCATCCAACCAGGCCCGACACTGCTTAGCTTCCGAGATCAGACGAGATCGGGCGTTTTTTTTTTTTTTTTGGACTTTCTGAAGAAACTCTGCTCCCAAGACTGGGCTTCTTGAAGAAACTAAGACTATTTCAGGCTTTGAACACATTCTTAGACTCTTTTTTTTCTTTTTTTTTTTTTTACATAAAATGCTTCCAGCACCTGGTATTCCCAGGCGGTCTCCCATCCAACAAGGCCCGACCATGCTTCCGAGATCAGACGAGATCGGGCGTTCTTTTTTTTTTTTTTGACTTTCTGAAGAAACTCTGCTCCCAAGACTGGGCTTCTTGAAGAAACTAAGACTATTTCAGGCTTTTTGAACAAATTCTTAGACTTTTTTTTTTTTTTTTTTTTTTTTTTTGACTTTCTGAAGAAACTAAGAGTATTTCAGGCTTTTTGAACACATTCTTAGACTCTTTTTTTTTCTTTTTCTTTTTTTTTACATAAAATGCTTCCAGCACCTGGTATTCCCAGGCGGTCTCCCATCCAACAAGGCCCGACCATGCTTCCGAGATCACACGAGATCGGGCGTTTTTTTTTTTTTTTTTGACTTTCTGAAGAAACTCTGCTCCCAAGACTGGGCTTCTTGAAGAAACTAAGACTATTTCAGGCTTTTTGAACAAATTCTTAGACTTTTTTTTATTTTTTTATTTTTTTTAAAATGTTTCCAGAACCTGGTATTCCCAGGCGGTCTCCCATCCAACCAGGCCCGACACTGCTTAGCTTCCAAGATCAGACGAGATCGGGCGTTCTTTTTTTTTTTTTTTACTTTCTGAAGAAACTCTGCTCCCAAGACTGGGCTTCTTGAAGAAACTAAGACTATTTCAGGCTTTTTGAACAAATTCTTAGACTTTTTTTTTTTTTTTTTTTTTTTTTTGACTTTCTGAAGAAACTAAGAGTATTTCAGGCTTTTTGAACACATTCTTAGACTCTTTTTTTTTTTTTTTTTTTTACTTTCTGAAGAAACTCTGCTCCCAAGACTGGGCTTCTTGAAGAAACTAAGACTATTTCAGGCTTTTTGAACAAATTCTTAGACTTTTTTTTTTTTTTTTTTTTTTTTTTTTTTTTAAATGTTTCCAGAACCTGGTATTCCCAGGCGGTCTCCCATCCAACCAGGCCCGACACTGCTTAGCTTCCAAGATCAGACGAGATCGGGCATTCTTTTTTTTTTTTTTGGACTTTCTGAAGAAACTCTGCTCCCAAGACTGGGCTTCTTGAAGAAACTAAGACTATTTCAGGCTTTTTGAACAAATTCTTAGACTCTTTTTTTTTTTTTTTTTTTTTTTACATAAAATGCTTCCAGCACCTGGTATTCCCAGGCGGTCTCCCATCCAACAAGGCCCGACCATGCTTCCGAGATCAGACGAGATCGGGCGTTTTTTTTTTTTTTTTGACTTTCTGAAGAAACTCTGCGCCCAAGACTGGGCTTCTTGAAGAAACTAAGACTATTTCAGGCTTTTTGAACAAATTCTTAGACTTTTTTTTTTTTTTTTTTTTTTTTGACTTTCTGAAGAAACTCTGCTCCCAAGACTGGGCTTTTTGAAGAAACTAAGACTATTTCAGGCTTTTTGAACACATTCTTAGACTCTTTTTTTTTTTTTTTTTTTTTTACATAAAATGCTTCCAGCACCTGGTATTCCCAGGCGGTCTCCCATCCAACAAGGCCCGACCATGCTTCCGAGATCAGACGAGATCGGGCGTTTTTTTTTTTTTTTTGACTTTCTGAAGAAACTCTGCGCCCAAGACTGGGCTTCTTGAAGAAACTAAGACTATTTCAGGCTTTTTGAACAAATTCTTAGACTTTTTTTTTTTTATTTATTTTTTTTTGACTTTCTGAAGAAACTAAGAGTATTTCAGGCTTTTTGAACACATTCTTAGACTCTTTTTTTTTTTTTTTTTTGGACTTTCTGAAGAAACTCTGCTCCCAAGACTGGGCTTCTTGAAGAAACTAAGACTATTTCAGGCTTTTTGAACACATTCTTAGACTCTTTTTTTTTCTTTTTTTTTTTTTTACATAAAATGCTTCCAGCACCTGGTATTCCCAGGCGGTCTCCCATCCAACAAGGCCCGACCATGCTTCCGAGATCAGACGAGATCGGGCGTTCTTTTTTTTTTTTTTGACTTTCTGAAGAAACTCTGCTCCCAAGACTGGGCTTCTTGAAGAAACTAAGACTATTTCAGGCTTTTTGAACAAATTCTTAGACTTTTTTTTTTTTTTTTTTTTTTTTTTGACTTTCTGAAGAAACTAAGAGTATTTCAGGCTTTTTGAACACATTCTTAGACTCTTTTTTTTTCTTTTTTTTTTTTTTACATAAAATGCTTCCAGCACCTGGTATTCCCAGGCGGTCTCCCATCCAACAAGGCCCGACCATGCTTCCGAGATCAAACGAGATCGGGCGTTTTTTTTTTTTTTTTTGACTTTCTGAAGAAACTCTGCTCCCAAGACTGGGCTTCTTGAAGAAACTAAGACTATTTCAGGCTTTTTGAACAAATTCTTAGACTTTTTTTTATTTTTTTATTTTTTTTTAAATGTTTCCAGAACCTGGTATTCCCAGGCGGTCTCCCATCCAACCAGGCCCGACACTGCTTAGCTTCCAAGATCAGACGAGATCGGGCGTTCTTTTTTTTTTTTTTACTTTCTGAAGAAACTCTGCTCCCAAGACTGGGCTTCTTGACAAACTAAGACTATTTCAGGCTTTTTGAACAAATTCTTAGACTTTTTTTTTTTTTTTTTTTTTTTTGACTTTCTGAAGAAACTAAGAGTATTTCAGGCTTTTTGAACACATTCTTAGACTCTTTTTTTTATTTTTATTTTTTTTACATAAAATGGTTCCAGCACCTGGTATTCCCAGGCGGTCTCCCATCCAACAAGGCCCGACCATGCTTCCGAGATCAGACGAGATCGGGCGTTTTTTTTTTTTTTTTTTGACTTTCTGAAGAAACTCTGCTCCCAAGACTGGGCTTCTTGAAGAAACTAAGACTATTTCAGGCTTTTTGAACAAATTCTTAGACTTTTTTTTTTTTTTTTTTTTTATGTTTCCAGAACCTGGTATTCCCAGGCGGTCTCCCATCCAACCAGGCCCGACACTGCTTAGCTTCCAAGATCAGACGAGATCGGGCATTCTTTTTTTTTTTTTTTGACTTTCTGAAGAAACTCTGCTCCCAAGACTGGGCTTCTTGAAGAAACTAAGACTATTTCAGGCTTTTTGAATAAAATTCTTAGACTTTTTTTTTTTTTTTTTTTTTTTTTTTGACTTTCTGAAGAAACTAAGAGTATTTCAGGCTTTTTGAACACATTCTTAGACTCTTTATTTTTTTATTTTTTTTTTGACTTTCTGAAGAAACTCTGCTCCCAAGACTGGGCTTCTTGAAGAAACTAAGACTATTTCAGGCTTTTTGAATAAATTCTTAGACTTTTTTTAATTTTTTTTAATTTTTTTTTAATGTTTCCAGAACCTGGTATTCCCAGGCGGTCTCCCATCCAACCAGGCCCGACACTGCTTAGCTTCCAAGATCAGACGAGATCGGCGTTCTTTTTTTTTTTTTTGACTTTCTGAAGAAACTCTGCTCCCAAGACTGGGCTTCTTGAAGAAACTAAGACTATTTCAGGCTTTTTGAACACATTCTTAGACTCTTTTTTTTTCTTTTTTTTTTTTTTACATAAAATGCTTCCAGCACCTGGTATTCCCAGGCGGTCTCCCATCCAACAAGGCCCGACCATGCTTCCGAGATCAGACGAGATCGGGCGTTTTTTTTTTTTTTTTGACTTTCTGAAGAAACTCTGCTCCCAAGACTGGGCTTCTTGAAGAAACTAAGACTATTTCAGGCTTTTTGAACAAATTCTTAGACTTTTTTTTTTTTTTTTTTTTTTTTTTTGACTTTCTGAAGAAACTAAGAGTATTTCAGGCTTTTTGAACACATTCTTAGACTCTTTTTTTTTCTTTTTTTTTTTTTTACATAAAATGCTTCCAGCACCTGGTATTCCCAGGCGGTCTCCCATCCAACAAGGCCCGACCATGCTTCCGAGATCAAACGAGATTGGGCGTTTTTTTTTTTTTTTTTTGACTTTCTGAAGAAACTCTGCTCCCAAGACTGGGCTTCTTGAAGAAACTAAGACTATTTCAGGCTTTTTGAACAAATTGTTAGACTTTTTTTTTTTTTTTTTTTTTTTGACTTTCTGAAGAAACTAAGAGTATTTCAGGCTTTTTGAACACATTCTTAGACTCTTTTTTTTATTTTTATTTTTTTTACATAAAATGCTTCCAGCACCTGGTATTCCCAGGCGGTCTCCCATCCAACAAGGCCCGACCATGCTTCCGAGATCAGACGAGATCGGGCGTTTTTTTTTTGACTTTCTGAAGAAACTCTGCTCCCAAGACTGGGCTTTTTGAAGAAACTAAGACTATTTCAGGCTTTTGGAACACATTCTTAGACTCTTTTTTTTTTTTTTTTTTTTTTTTTTTTACCAAAAATGCTTCCAGCACCTGGTATTCCCAGGCGGTCTCCCATCCAACCAGGCCCGACACTGCTTAGCTTCCGAGATCAGACGAGATCGGGCGTTTTTTTTTTTTTTTTGGACTTTCTGAAGAAACTCTGCTCCCAAGACTGGGCTTCTTGAAGAAACTAAGACTATTTCAGGCTTTTTGAACAAATTCTTAGACTTTTTTTTATTTTTATTTTTTTATTTTTTTTTTAAATGTTTCCAGAACCTGGTATTCCCAGGCGGTCTCCCATCCAACCAGGCCCGACACTGCTTAGCTTCCAAGATCAGACGAGATCGGGCATTCTTTTTTTTTTTTTTGACTTTCTGAAGAAACTCTGCTCCCAAGACTGGGCTTCTTGAAGAAACTAAGACTATTTCAGGCTTATTGAACAAATTCTTAGACTCTTTTTTTTTTTTTTTTTTTTTTACATAAAATGCTTCCAGCACCTGGTATTCCCAGGCGGTCTCCCATCCAACAAGGCCCGACCATGCTTCCGAGATCAGACGAGATCGGGCGTTTTTTTTTTTTTTTTGACTTTCTGAAGAAACTCTGCGCCCAAGACTGGGCTTCTTGAAGAAACTAAGACTATTTCAGGCTTTTTTGAACAAATTCGTAGACTTTTTTTTTTTTTTTTTTTTTTTTTTTGACTTTCTGAAGAAACTAAGAGTATTTCAGGCTTTTTGAACACATTCTTAGACTCTTTTTTTTTTTTTTTTTTTTTGACTTTCTGAAGAAACTCTGCTCCCAAGACTGGGCTTCTTGAAGAAACTAAGACTATTTCAGGCTTTGAACACATTCTTAGACTCTTTTTTTTTCTTTTTTTTTTTTTTACATAAAATGCTTCCAGCACCTGGTATTCCCAGGCGGTCTCCCATCCAACAAGGCCCGACCATGCTTCCGAGATCAGACGAGATCGGGCGTTTTTTTTTTTTTTTTTTGACTTTCTGAAGAAACTCTGCTCCCAAGACTGGGCTTCTTGAAGAAACTAAGACTATTTCAGGCTTTTTGAACAAATTCTTAGACTTTTTTTTTTTTTTTTTTTTTATGTTTCCAGAACCTGGTATTCCCAGGCGGTCTCCCATCCAACCAGGCCCGACACTGCTTAGCTTCCAAGATCAGACGAGATCGGGCATTCTTTTTTTTTTTTTTTGACTTTCTGAAGAAACTCTGCTCCCAAGACTGGGCTTCTTGAAGAAACTAAGACTATTTCAGGCTTTTTGAATAAAATTCTTAGACTTTTTTTTTTTTTTTTTTTTTTTTTTGACTTTCTGAAGAAACTAAGAGTATTTCAGGCTTTTTGAACACATTCTTAGACTCTTTATTTTTTTATTTTTTTTTTGACTTTCTGAAGAAACTCTGCTCCCAAGACTGGGCTTCTTGAAGAAACTAAGACTATTTCAGGCTTTTTGAATAAATTCTTAGACTTTTTTTAATTTTTTTTAAATTTTTTTTAATGTTTCCAGAACCTGGTATTCCCAGGCGGTCTCCCATCCAACCAGGCCCGACACTGCTTAGCTTCCAAGATCAGACGAGATCGGCGTTCTTTTTTTTTTTTTTGACTTTCTGAAGAAACTCTGCTCCCAAGACTGGGCTTCTTGAAGAAACTAAGACTATTTCAGGCTTTTTGAACACATTCTTAGACTCTTTTTTTTTCTTTTTTTTTTTTTTACATAAAATGCTTCCAGCACCTGGTATTCCCAGGCGGTCTCCCATCCAACAAGGCCCGACCATGCTTCCGAGATCAGACGAGATCGGGCGTTTTTTTTTTTTTTTTGACTTTCTGAAGAAACTCTGCTCCCAAGACTGGGCTTCTTGAAGAAACTAAGACTATTTCAGGCTTTTTGAACAAATTCTTAGACTTTTTTTTTTTTTTTTTTTTTTTTTTTGACTTTCTGAAGAAACTAAGAGTATTTCAGGCTTTTTGAACACATTCTTAGACTCTTTTTTTTTCTTTTTTTTTTTTTTACATAAAATGCTTCCAGCACCTGGTATTCCCAGGCGGTCTCCCATCCAACAAGGCCCGACCATGCTTCCGAGATCAAACGAGATTGGGCGTTTTTTTTTTTTTTTTTGACTTTCTGAAGAAACTCTGCTCCCAAGACTGGGCTTCTTGAAGAAACTAAGACTATTTCAGGCTTTTTGAACAAATTGTTAGACTTTTTTTTTTTTTTTTTTTTTTTTTTTTGACTTTCTGAAGAAACTAAGAGTATTTCAGGCTTTTTGAACACATTCTTAGACTCTTTTTTTTATTTTTATTTTTTTTACATAAAATGCTTCCAGCACCTGGTATTCCCAGGCGGTCTCCCATCCAACAAGGCCCGACCATGCTTCCGAGATCAGACGAGATCGGGCGTTTTTTTTTTGACTTTCTGAAGAAACTCTGCTCCCAAGACTGGGCTTTTTGAAGAAACTAAGACTATTTCAGGCTTTTGGAACACATTCTTAGACTCTTTTTTTTTTTTTTTTTTTTTTTTTTTTACCAAAAATGCTTCCAGCACCTGGTATTCCCAGGCGGTCTCCCATCCAACCAGGCCCGACACTGCTTAGCTTCCGAGATCAGACGAGATCGGGCGTTTTTTTTTTTTTTTTGGACTTTCTGAAGAAACTCTGCTCCCAAGACTGGGCTTCTTGAAGAAACTAAGACTATTTCAGGCTTTTTGAACAAATTCTTAGACTTTTTTTTATTTTTATTTTTTTATTTTTTTTTTAAATGTTTCCAGAACCTGGTATTCCCAGGCGGTCTCCCATCCAACCAGGCCCGACACTGCTTAGCTTCCAAGATCAGACGAGATCGGGCATTCTTTTTTTTTTTTTTGACTTTCTGAAGAAACTCTGCTCCCAAGACTGGGCTTCTTGAAGAAACTAAGACTATTTCAGGCTTATTGAACAAATTCTTAGACTCTTTTTTTTTTTTTTTTTTTTTTACATAAAATGCTTCCAGCACCTGGTATTCCCAGGCGGTCTCCCATCCAACAAGGCCCGACCATGCTTCCGAGATCAGACGAGATCGGGCGTTTTTTTTTTTTTTTTGACTTTCTGAAGAAACTCTGCGCCCAAGACTGGGCTTCTTGAAGAAACTAAGACTATTTCAGGCTTTTTGAACAAATTCGTAGACTTTTTTTTTTTTTTTTTTTTTTTTTTTGACTTTCTGAAGAAACTAAGAGTATTTCAGGCTTTTTGAACACATTCTTAGACTCTTTTTTTTTTTTTTTTTTTTTGACTTTCTGAAGAAACTCTGCTCCCAAGACTGGGCTTCTTGAAGAAACTAAGACTATTTCAGGCTTTTTGAACAAATTCTTAGACTTTTTTTAATTTTTTTTTTTTTTTTTTAAATGTTTCCAGAACCTGGTATTCCCAGGCGGTCTCCCATCCAACCAGGCCCGACACTGCTTAGCTTCCAAGATCAGACGAGATCGGCGTTCTTTTTTTTTTTTTTGACTTTCTGAAGAAACTCTGCTCCCAAGACTGGGCTTCTTGAAGAAACTAAGACCATTTCAGGCTTTTTGAACAAATTCTTAGACTTTTTTTTTTTTTTTGACTTTCTGAAGAAACTCTGCTCCCAAGACTGGGCTTCTTGAAGAAACTAAGACTATTTCAGGCTTTTTGAATAAAATTCTTAGACTTTTTTTTTTTTTTTTTTTTTTTTTTTGACTTTCTGAAGAAACTAAGAGTATTTCAGGCTTTTTGAACACATTCTTAGACTCTTTATTTTTTTTATTTTTTTTTGACTTTCTGAAGAAACTCTGCTCCCAAGACTGGGCTTCTTGAAGAAACTAAGACTATTTCAGGCTTTTTGAATAAATTCTTAGACTTTTTTAATTTTTTTTTAAATTTTTTTTAATGTTTCCAGAACCTGGTATTCCCAGGCGGTCTCCCATCCAACCAGGCCCGACACTGCTTAGCTTCCAAGATCAGACGAGATCGGCGTTCTTTTTTTTTTTTTTGACTTTCTGAAGAAACTCTGCTCCCAAGACTGGGCTTCTTGAAGAAACTAAGACTATTTCAGGCTTTTTGAACACATTCTTAGACTCTTTTTTTTTCTTTTTTTTTTTTTTACATAAAATGCTTCCAGCACCTGGTATTCCCAGGCGGTCTCCCATCCAACAAGGCCCGACCATGCTTCCGAGATCAGACGAGATCGGGCGTTTTTTTTTTTTTTTTGACTTTCTGAAGAAACTCTGCTCCCAAGACTGGGCTTTTTGAAGAAACTAAGACTATTTCAGGCTTTTGGAACACATTCTTAGACTCTTTTTTTTTTGTATTAATTTTTTTTTTTTACCAAAAATGCTTCCAGCACCTGGTATTCCCAGGCGGTCTCCCATCCAACCAGGCCCGACACTGCTTAGCTTCCGAGATCAGACGAGATCGGGCGTTTTTTTTTTTTTTTTGGACTTTCTGAAGAAACTAAGAGTATTTCAGGCTTTTTGAACACATTCTTAGACTCTTTTTTTTTCTTTTTTTTTTTTTTTACATAAAATGCTTCCAGCACCTGGTATTCCCAGGCGGTCTCCCATCCAACAAGGCCCGACCATGCTTCCGAGATCAAACGAGATTGGGCGTTTTTTTTTTTTTTTTTGACTTTCTGAAGAAACTCTGCTCCCAAGACTGGGCTTCTTGAAGAAACTAAGACTATTTCAGGCTTTTTGAACAAATTGTTAGACTTTTTTTTTTTTTTTTTTTTTTTTTTTTGACTTTCTGAAGAAACTAAGAGTATTTCAGGCTTTTTGAACACATTCTTAGACTCTTTTTTTTATTTTTATTTTTTTTACATAAAATGCTTCCAGCACCTGGTATTCCCAGGCGGTCTCCCATCCAACAAGGCCCGACCATGCTTCCGAGATCAGACGAGATCGGGCGTTTTTTTTTTGACTTTCTGAAGAAACTCTGCTCCCAAGACTGGGCTTTTTGAAGAAACTAAGACTATTTCAGGCTTTTGGAACACATTCTTAGACTCTTTTTTTTTTTTTTTTTTTTTTTTTTACCAAAAATGCTTCCAGCACCTGGTATTCCCAGGCGGTCTCCCATCCAACCAGGCCCGACACTGCTTAGCTTCCGAGATCAGACGAGATCGGGCGTTTTTTTTTTTTTTTTGGACTTTCTGAAGAAACTCTGCTCCCAAGACTGGGCTTCTTGAAGAAACTAAGACTATTTCAGGCTTTTTGAACAAATTCTTAGACTTTTTTTTATTTTTTATTTTTTATTTTTTTTTTAAATGTTTCCAGAACCTGGTATTCCCAGGCGGTCTCCCATCCAACCAGGCCCGACACTGCTTAGCTTCCAAGATCAGACGAGATCGGGCATTCTTTTTTTTTTTTTTGACTTTCTGAAGAAACTCTGCTCCCAAGACTGGGCTTCTTGAAGAAACTAAGACTATTTCAGGCTTATTGAACAAATTCTTAGACTCTTTTTTTTTTTTTTTTTTTTTTACATAAAATGCTTCCAGCACCTGGTATTCCCAGGCGGTCTCCCATCCAACAAGGCCCGACCATGCTTCCGAGATCAGACGAGATCGGGCGTTTTTTTTTTTTTTTTGACTTTCTGAAGAAACTCTGCGCCCAAGACTGGGCTTCTTGAAGAAACTAAGACTATTTCAGGCTTTTTGAACAAATTCGTAGACTTTTTTTTTTTTTTTTTTTTTTTTTGACTTTCTGAAGAAACTAAGAGTATTTCAGGCTTTTTGAACACATTCTTAGACTCTTTTTTTTTTTTTTTTTTTTTGACTTTCTGAAGAAACTCTGCTCCCAAGACTGGGCTTCTTGAAGAAACTAAGACTATTTCAGGCTTTGAACACATTCTTAGACTCTTTTTTTTTCTTTTTTTTTTTTTTACATAAAATGCTTCCAGCACCTGGTATTCCCAGGCGGTCTCCCATCCAACAAGGCCCGACCATGCTTCCGAGATCAGACGAGATCGGGCGTTCTTTTTTTTTTTTTGACTTTCTGAAGAAACTCTGCTCCCAAGACTGGGCTTCTTGAAGAAACTAAGACTATTTCAGGCTTTTTGAACAAATTCTTAGACTTTTTTTTTTTTTTTTTTTTTTTTTTTTGACTTTCTGAAGAAACTAAGAGTATTTCAGGCTTTTTGAACACATTCTTAGACTCTTTTTTTTTCTTTTTTTTTTTTTTTACATAAAATGCTTCCAGCACCTGGTATTCCCAGGCGGTCTCCCATCCAACAAGGCCCGACCATGCTTCCGAGATCACACGAGATCGGGCGTTTTTTTTTTTTTTTTTTACTTTCTGAAGAAACTCTGCTCCCAAGACTGGGCTTCTTGAAGAAACTAAGACTATTTCAGGCTTTTTGAACAAATTCTTAGACTTTTTTTTATTTTTTTATTTTTTTTAAAATGTTTCCAGAACCTGGTATTCCCAGGCGGTCTCCCATCCAACCAGGCCCGACACTGCTTAGCTTCCAAGATCAGACGAGATCGGGCGTTCTTTTTTTTTTTTTTTACTTTCTGAAGAAACTCTGCTCCCAAGACTGGGCTTCTTGAAGAAACTAAGACTATTTCAGGCTTTTTGAACAAATTCTTAGACTTTTTTTTTTTTTTTTTTTTTTGACTTTCTGAAGAAACTAAGACTATTTCAGGCTTTTTGAACAAATTCTTAGACTTTTTTTTTTTTTTTGACTTTCTGAAGAAACTCTGCTCCCAAGACTGGGCTTCTTGAAGAAACTAAGACTATTTCAGGCTTTTTGAACAAATTCTTAGACTTTTTTTAATTTTTTTTTTTTTTTTTTAAATGTTTCCAGAACCTGGTATTCCCAGGCGGTCTCCCATCCAACCAGGCCCGACACTGCTTAGCTTCCAAGATCAGACGAGATCGGCGTTCTTTTTTTTTTTTTTGACTTTCTGAAGAAACTCTTCTCCCAAGACTGGGCTTCTTGAAGAAACTAAGACTATTTCAGGCTTTTTGAACAAATTCTTAGACTTTTTTTTTTTTTTTGACTTTCTGAAGAAACTCTGCTCCCAAGACTGGGCTTCTTGAAGAAACTAAGACTATTTCAGGCTTTTTGAATAAAAATCTTAGACTTTTTTTTTTTTTTTTTTTTTTTTTTTGACTTTCTGAAGAAACTAAGAGTATTTCAGGCTTTTTGAACACATTCTTAGACTCTTTTTTTTTTTTTTTTTTTTTTGACTTTCTGAAGAAACTCTGCTCCCAAGACTGGGCTTCTTGAAGAAACTAAGACTATTTCAGGCTTTTTGAACAAATTCTTAGACTTTTTTAAAAAAATTTTAATTTTTTTTTAATGTTTCCAGAACCTGGTATTCCCTGGCGGTCTCCCATCCAACCAGGCCCGACACTGCTTAGCTTCCAAGATCAGACGAGATCGGCGTTCTTTTTTTTTTTTTTGACTTTCTGAAGAAACTCTGCTCCCAAGACTGGGCTTCTTGAAGAAACTAAGACTATTTCAGGCTTTTTGAACACATTCTTAGACTCTTTTTTTTTCTTTTTTTTTTTTTTACATAAAATGCTTCCAGCACCTGGTATTCCCAGGCGGTCTCCCATCCAACAAGGCCCGACCATGCTTCCGAGATCAGACGAGATCGGGCGTTCTTTTTTTTTTTTTTGACTTTCTGAAGAAACTCTGCTCCCAAGACTGGGCTTCTTGAAGAAACTAAGACTATTTCAGGCTTTTTGAACAAATTCTTAGACTTTTTTTTTTTTTTTTTTTTTTTTTTTGACTTTCTGAAGAAACTAAGGCTACGTTCACACTGCAGGGCTTAATGCTCAATTCCGATTTTTTGAAAAAATTCGATTTTTTTGCAAGGCCGTTCACATTTCCAATTAAATGCGACCTTTTGTGATCTCCTGTGTGAACGTGAAATGACCCAGAAGTGACCCGCATGCGCAGAAGAGTACTCAACGGTCAACGACGTCACTTGTTGTTTGCGGAAGTAGCTAAACTTTAACTGTGATTCTCTCTCACACACACACACACACACACACACGAGCGCGCGCAGCGATCGTTACACAAGAGCCAGACAGCAGCCGCGGACCTATCTAATATCAGATTCAGCACAAATAAGTTAACATAACGTATAATGGCCGTGGGGTTTTTTTTCTTATTTTTTTTTTTAATTAACGGGCTCGTCGAGGTCGACCCGTTCGGCAGATTTACCTCAGCTCGACGAATATGCAGTCCGTTTTCAAACCGACGACTACTTCAACGCAGGATTATGACGTTTTTCGCGTATCAATGACGTGCGGGTCGGATAAATGCGACCTGGCCGTTCAGACTGAAGTCGCATTTGAAAAGATCGGATATGTATCGGATTTGGGACCACATACCCAAGTGGCCTGGGTCGCATTTGAAAAGATCGGATCTGTGTCGTTCAGACTGTCATGAAAAGATCAGATACAGGTCGCATAGGGGCAAAAAAATCGGAATTGGGTCGTTTCAGCCTGCAGTGTGAACGTAGCCTAAGAGTATTTCAGGCTTTTTGAACACATTCTTAGACTCTTTTTTTTTCTTATTTTTTTTTTTACATAAAATGCTTCCAGCACCTGGTATTCCCAGGCGGTCTCCCATCCAACAAGGCCCGACCATGCTTCCGAGATCAAACGAGATTGGGCGTTTTTTTTTTTTTTTTTGACTTTCTGAAGAAACTCTGCTCCCAAGACTGGGCTTCTTGAAGAAACTAAGACTATTTCAGGCTTTTTGAACAAATTGTTAGACTTTTTTTTTTTTTTTTTTTTTTTTTTTTGACTTTCTGAAGAAACTAAGAGTATTTCAGGCTTTTTGAACACATTCTTAGACTCTTTTTTTTATTTTTATTTTTTTTACATAAAATGCTTCCAGCACCTGGTATTCCCAGGCGGTCTCCCATCCAACAAGGCCCGACCATGCTTCCGAGATCAGACGAGATCGGGCGTTTTTTTTTTGACTTTCTGAAGAAACTCTGCTCCCAAGACTGGGCTTTTTGAAGAAACTAAGACTATTTCAGGCTTTTGGAACACATTCTTAGACTCTTTTTTTTTTTTTTTTTTTTTTTTTTACCAAAAATGCTTCCAGCACCTGGTATTCCCAGGCGGTCTCCCATCCAACCAGGCCCGACACTGCTTAGCTTCCGAGATCAGACGAGATCGGGCGTTTTTTTTTTTTTTTTGGACTTTCTGAAGAAACTCTGCTCCCAAGACTGGGCTTCTTGAAGAAACTAAGACTATTTCAGGCTTTTTAAACAAATTCTTAGACTTTTTTTTATTTTTTATTTTTTATTTTTTTTTTAAATGTTTCCAGAACCTGGTATTCCCAGGCGGTCTCCCATCCAACCAGGCCCGACACTGCTTAGCTTCCAAGATCAGACGAGATCGGGCATTCTTTTTTTTTTTTTTGACTTTCTGAAGAAACTCTGCTCCCAAGACTGGGCTTCTTGAAGAAACTAAGACTATTTCAGGCTTATTGAACAAATTCTTAGACTCTTTTTTTTTTTTTTTTTTTTTTTACATAAAATGCTTCCAGCACCTGGTATTCCCAGGCGGTCTCCCATCCAACAAGGCCCGACCATGCTTCCGAGATCAGACGAGATCGGGCGTTTTTTTTTTTTTTTTGACTTTCTGAAGAAACTCTGCGCCCAAGACTGGGCTTCTTGAAGAAACTAAGACTATTTCAGGCTTTTTGAACAAATTCGTAGACTTTTTTTTTTTTTTTTTTTTTTTTTGACTTTCTGAAGAAACTAAGAGTATTTCAGGCTTTTTGAACACATTCTTAGACTCTTTTTTTTTTTTTTTTTTTTTGACTTTCTGAAGAAACTCTGCTCCCAAGACTGGGCTTCTTGAAGAAACTAAGACTATTTCAGGCTTTGAACACATTCTTAGACTCTTTTTTTTTCTTTTTTTTTTTTTTACATAAAATGCTTCCAGCACCTGGTATTCCCAGGCGGTCTCCCATCCAACAAGGCCCGACCATGCTTCCGAGATCAGACGAGATCGGGCGTTCTTTTTTTTTTTTTTGACTTTCTGAAGAAACTCTGCTCCCAAGACTGGGCTTCTTGAAGAAACTAAGACTATTTCAGGCTTTTTGAACAAATTCTTAGACTTTTTTTTTTTTTTTTTTTTTTTTTTTTGACTTTCTGAAGAAACTAAGAGTATTTCAGGCTTTTTGAACACATTCTTAGACTCTTTTTTTTTCTTTTTTTTTTTTTTTACATAAAATGCTTCCAGCACCTGGTATTCCCAGGCGGTCTCCCATCCAACAAGGCCCGACCATGCTTCCGAGATCACACGAGATCGGGCGTTTTTTTTTTTTTTTTTTACTTTCTGAAGAAACTCTGCTCCCAAGACTGGGCTTCTTGAAGAAACTAAGACTATTTCAGGCTTTTTGAACAAATTCTTAGACTTTTTTTTATTTTTTTATTTTTTTTAAAATGTTTCCAGAACCTGGTATTCCCAGGCGGTCTCCCATCCAACCAGGCCCGACACTGCTTAGCTTCCAAGATCAGACGAGATCGGGCGTTCTTTTTTTTTTTTTTTACTTTCTGAAGAAACTCTGCTCCCAAGACTGGGCTTCTTGAAGAAACTAAGACTATTTCAGGCTTTTTGAACAAATTCTTAGACTTTTTTTTTTTTTTTTTTTTTTTTTTGACTTTCTGAAGAAACTAAGAGTATTTCAGGCTTTTTGAACACATTCTTAGACTCTTTTTTTTTTTTTTTTTTTTACTTTCTGAAGAAACTCTGCTCCCAAGACTGGGCTTCTTGAAGAAACTAAGACTATTTCAGGCTTTTTGAACAAATTCTTAGACTTTTTTTTTTTTTTTTTTTTTTTTTTTTTTTAAATGTTTCCAGAACCTGGTATTCCCAGGCGGTCTCCCATCCAACCAGGCCCGACACTGCTTAGCTTCCAAGATCAGACGAGATCGGGCATTCTTTTTTTTTTTTTGGACTTTCTGAAGAAACTCTGCTCCCAAGACTGGGCTTCTTGAAGAAACTAAGACTATTTCAGGCTTTTTGAACAAATTCTTAGACTCTTTTTTTTTTTTTTTTTTTTTTTACATAAAATGCTTCCAGCACCTGGTATTCCCAGGCGGTCTCCCATCCAACAAGGCCCGACCATGCTTCCGAGATCAGACGAGATCGGGCGTTTTTTTTTTTTTTTTGACTTTCTGAAGAAACTCTGCGCCCAAGACTGGGCTTCTTGAAGAAACTAAGACTATTTCAGGCTTTTTGAACAAATTCTTAGACTTTTTTTTTTTTTTTTTTTTTTTGACTTTCTGAAGAAACTCTGCTCCCAAGACTGGGCTTTTTGAAGAAACTAAGACTATTTCAGGCTTTTTGAACACATTCTTAGACTCTTTTTTTTTTTTTTTTTTTTTTTACATAAAATGCTTCCAGCACCTGGTATTCCCAGGCGGTCTCCCATCCAACAAGGCCCGACCATGCTTCCGAGATCAGACGAGATCGGGCGTTTTTTTTTTTTTTTTGACTTTCTGAAGAAACTCTGCGCCCAAGACTGGGCTTCTTGAAGAAACTAAGACTATTTCAGGCTTTTTGAACAAATTCTTAGACTTTTTTTTTTTATTTTTTTTTTTTTGACTTTCTGAAGAAACTAAGAGTATTTCAGGCTTTTTGAACACATTCTTAGACTCTTTTTTTTATTTTTATTTTTTTTACATAAAATGGTTCCAGCACCTGGTATTCCCAGGCGGTCTCCCATCCAACAAGGCCCGACCATGCTTCCGAGATCAGACGAGATCGGGCGTTTTTTTTTTTTTTTTTTTGACTTTCTGAAGAAACTCTGCTCCCAAGACTGGGCTTCTTGAAGAAACTAAGACTATTTCAGGCTTTTTGAACAAATTCTTAGACTTTTTTTTTTTTTTTTTTTTTATGTTTCCAGAACCTGGTATTCCCAGGCGGTCTCCCATCCAACCAGGCCCGACACTGCTTAGCTTCCAAGATCAGACGAGATCGGGCATTCTTTTCTTTTTTTTTTTGACTTTCTGAAGAAACTCTGCTCCCAAGACTGGGCTTCTTGAAGAAACTAAGACTATTTCAGGCTTTTTGAACAAATTCTTAGACTCTTTTTTTTTTTTTTTTTTTTTTACATAAAATGCTTCCAGCACCTGGTATTCCCAGGCGGTCTCCCATCCAACAAGGCCCGACCATGCTTCCGAGATCAGACGAGATCGGGCGTTTTTTTTTTTTTTTTTGCCTTTCTGAAGAAACTCTGCGCCCAAGACTGGGCTTCTTGAAGAAACTAAGACTATTTCAGGCTTTTTGAACAAATTCTTAGACTTTTTTTTTTTTTTTTTTTTTTTTTGACTTTCTGAAGAAACTCTGCTCCCAAGACTGGGCTTTTTGAAGAAACTAAGACTATTTCAGGCTTTTGGAACACATTCTTAGACTCTTTTTTTTTTTTTTTTTTACCAAAAATGCTTCCAGCACCTGGTATTCCCAGGCGGTCTCCCATCCAACAAGGCCCGACCATGCTTCCGAGATCAGACGAGATCGGGCGTTTTTTTTTTTTTTTTTACTTTCTGAAGAAACTCTGCGCCCAAGACTGGGCTTCTTGAAGAAACTAAGACTATTTCAGGCTTTTTGAACAAATTCTTAGACTTTTTTTTTTTTTTTGACTTTCTGAAGAAACTCTGCTCCCAAGACTGGGCTTCTTGAAGAAACTAAGACTATTTCAGGCTTTTTGAACAAATTCTTAGACTTTTTTTTTTTTTTTTTTTTTTTTTTGACTTTCTGAAGAAACTAAGAGTATTTCAGGCTTTTTGAACACATTCTTAGACTCTTTTTTTTTTTTTTTTTTTTTTGACTTTCTGAAGAAACTCTGCTCCCAAGACTGGGCTTCTTGAAGAAACTAAGACTATTTCAGGCTTTTTGAACAAATTCTTAGACTTTTTTTTTTTTTTTTTTTTTTGACTTTCTGAAGAAACTAAGAGTATTTCAGGCTTTTTGAACACATTCTTAGACTCTTTTTTTTTCTTTTTTTTTTTTTTACATAAAATGCTTCCAGCACCTGGTATTCCCAGGCGGTCTCCCATCCAACAAGGCCCGACCATGCTTCCGAGATCAAACGAGATCGGGCGTTTTTTTTTTTTTTTTTGACTTTCTGAAGAAACTCTGCTCCCAAGACTGGGCTTCTTGAAGAAACTAAGACTATTTCAGGCTTTTTGAACAAATTCTTAGACTTTTTTTTATTTTTTTTTATTTTTTTTACATGTTTCCAGAACCTGGTATTCCCAGGCGGTCTCCCATCCAACCAGGCCCGACACTGCTTAGCTTCCAAGATCAGACGAGATCGGGCGTTCTTTTTTTTTTTTTTACTTTCTGAAGAAACTCTGCTCCCAAGACTGGGCTTCTTGAAGAAACTAAGACTATTTCAGGCTTTTTGAACAAATTCTTAGACTTTTTTTTTTTTTTTTTTTTTTTTTTTGACTTTCTGAAGAAACTAAGAGTATTTCTTCTTGAAGAAACTAAGACTATTTCAGGCTTTTTGAACAAATTCTCAGACTTTTTTTTAATTTTTGTAATTTTTTTAAAATGTTTCCAGAACCTGGTATTCCCAGGCGGTCTCCCATCCAACCAGGCCCGACACTGCTTAGCTTCCAAGATCAGACGAGATCGGCGTTCTTTTTTTTTTTTTTGACTTTCTGAAGAAACTCTGCTCCCAAGACTGGGCTTCTTGAAGAAACTAAGACTATTTCAGGCTTTTTGAACAAATTCTTAGACTTTTTTTTTTTTTTTTTTTTTTTGACTTTCTGAAGAAACTCTGCTCCCAAGACTGGGCTTTTTGAAGAAACTAAGACTATTTCAGGCTTTTTGAACACATTCTTAGACTCTTTTTTTTATTTTATTTATTTTTTTACCAAAAATGCTTCCAGCACCTGGTATTCCCAGGCGGTCTCCCATCCAACCAGGCCCGACACTGCTTAGCTTCCGAGATCAGACGAGATCGGGCGTTTTTTTTTTTTTTTTTTGACTTTCTGAAGAAACTCTGCTCCCAAGACTGGGCTTCTTGAAGAAACTAAGACTATTTCAGGCTTTTTGAACAAATTCTTAGACTTTTTTTTTTTAATTTTTTAAAATGTTTCCAGAACCTGGTATTCCCAGGCGGTCTCCCATCCAACCAGGCCCGACACTGCTTAGCTTCCAAGATCAGACGAGATCGGGCGTTCTTTTTTTTTTTTTTTACTTTCTGAAGAAACTCTGCTCCCAAGACTGGGCTTCTTGAAGAAACTAAGACTATTTCAGGCTTTTTGAACAAATTCTTAGACTTTTTTTTTTTTTTTTTTTTTTTTTTTTGACTTTCTGAAGAAACTAAGAGTATTTCAGGCTTTTTGAACACATTCTTAGACTCTTTTTTTTTCTTTTTTTTTTTTTTACATAAAATGCTTCCAGCACCTGGTATTCCCAGGCGGTCTCCCATCCAACAAGGCCCGACCATGCTTCCGAGATCACACGAGATCGGGCGTTTTTTTTTTTTTTTTTTGACTTTCTGAAGAAACTCTGCTCCCAAGACTGGGCTTCTTGAAGAAACTAAGACTATTTCAGGCTTTTTGAACACATTCTTAGACTCTTTTTTTTTCTTTTTTTTTTTTTTACATAAAATGCTTCCAGCACCTGGTATTCCCAGGCGGTCTCCCATCCAACAAGGCCCGACCATGCTTCCGAGATCAGACGAGATCGGGCGTTCTTTTCTTTTTTTTTGACTTTCTGAAGAAACTCTGCTCCCAAGACTGGGCTTCTTGAAGAAACTAAGACTATTTCAGGCTTTTTGAACAAATTCTTAGACTTTTTTTTTTTTTTTTGACTTTCTGAAGAAACTAAGAGTATTTCAGGCTTTTTGAACACATTCTTAGACTCTTTTTTTTTCTTTTTTTTTTTTTTACATAAAATGCTTCCAGCACCTGGTATTCCCAGGCGGTCTCCCATCCAACAAGGCCCGACCATGCTTCCGAGATCAGACGAGATCGGGCGTTTTTTTTTTTTTTTTTGACTTTCTGAAGAAACTCTGCTCCCAAGACTGGGCTTCTTGAAGAAACTAAGACTATTTCAGGCTTTTTGAACCAATTCTTAGACTTTTTTTATTTTATTTTATTTTTTTTTGACTTTCTGAAGAAACTAAGAGTATTTCAGGCTTTTTGAACACATTCTTAGACTCTTTTTTTTTTTTTTTTTTTTTTTACATAAAATGCTTCCAGCACCTGGTATTCCCAGGCGGTCTCCCATCCAACAAGGCCCGACCATGCTTCCGAGATCAGACGAGATCGGGCGTTTTTTGTTTTTTTTTGACTTTCTGAAGAAACTCTGCGCCCAAGACTGGGCTTCTTGAAGAAACTAAGACTATTTCAGGCTTTTTGAACAAATTCTTAGATTTTTTTTTTTTTTTTTTTTTTTTTTGACTTTCTGAAGAAACTCTGCTCCCAAGACTGGGCTTCTTGAAGAAACTAAGACTATTTCAGGCTTTTTGAACAAATTCTTAGACTTTTTTTTATTTTTTTATTTTTTTTTAAATGTTTCCAGAACCTGGTATTCCCAGGCGGTCTCCCATCCAACCAGGCCCGACACTGCTTAGCTTCCAAG
>NC_138728.1:25879543-25882043 GCF_965113295.1 Leuciscus leuciscus | reverse complement strand
TCCCAGGCGGTCTCCCATCCAACCAGGCCCGACACTGCTTAGCTTCCAAGATCAGACGAGATCGGCGTTCTTTTTTTTTTTTTTGACTTTCTGAAGAAACTCTGCTCCCAAGACTGGGCTTCTTGAAGAAACTAAGACTATTTCAGGCTTTTTGAACAAATTCTTAGACTTTTTTTTTTTTTTTTTTTTTTTGACTTTCTGAAGAAACTCTGCTCCCAAGACTGGGCTTTTTGAAGAAACTAAGACTATTTCAGGCTTTTTGAACACATTCTTAGACTCTTTTTTTTATTTTATTTATTTTTTTACCAAAAATGCTTCCAGCACCTGGTATTCCCAGGCGGTCTCCCATCCAACCAGGCCCGACACTGCTTAGCTTCCGAGATCAGACGAGATCGGGCGTTTTTTTTTTTTTTTTTTGACTTTCTGAAGAAACTCTGCTCCCAAGACTGGGCTTCTTGAAGAAACTAAGACTATTTCAGGCTTTTTGAACAAATTCTTAGACTTTTTTTTTTTAATTTTTTAAAATGTTTCCAGAACCTGGTATTCCCAGGCGGTCTCCCATCCAACCAGGCCCGACACTGCTTAGCTTCCAAGATCAGACGAGATCGGGCGTTCTTTTTTTTTTTTTTTACTTTCTGAAGAAACTCTGCTCCCAAGACTGGGCTTCTTGAAGAAACTAAGACTATTTCAGGCTTTTTGAACAAATTCTTAGACTTTTTTTTTTTTTTTTTTTTTTTTTTTTTGACTTTCTGAAGAAACTAAGAGTATTTCAGGCTTTTTGAACACATTCTTAGACTCTTTTTTTTTCTTTTTTTTTTTTTTACATAAAATGCTTCCAGCACCTGGTATTCCCAGGCGGTCTCCCATCCAACAAGGCCCGACCATGCTTCCGAGATCACACGAGATCGGGCGTTTTTTTTTTTTTTTTTTGACTTTCTGAAGAAACTCTGCTCCCAAGACTGGGCTTCTTGAAGAAACTAAGACTATTTCAGGCTTTTTGAACACATTCTTAGACTCTTTTTTTTTCTTTTTTTTTTTTTTACATAAAATGCTTCCAGCACCTGGTATTCCCAGGCGGTCTCCCATCCAACAAGGCCCGACCATGCTTCCGAGATCAGACGAGATCGGGCGTTCTTTTCTTTTTTTTTGACTTTCTGAAGAAACTCTGCTCCCAAGACTGGGCTTCTTGAAGAAACTAAGACTATTTCAGGCTTTTTGAACAAATTCTTAGACTTTTTTTTTTTTTTTTGACTTTCTGAAGAAACTAAGAGTATTTCAGGCTTTTTGAACACATTCTTAGACTCTTTTTTTTTCTTTTTTTTTTTTTTACATAAAATGCTTCCAGCACCTGGTATTCCCAGGCGGTCTCCCATCCAACAAGGCCCGACCATGCTTCCGAGATCAGACGAGATCGGGCGTTTTTTTTTTTTTTTTTGACTTTCTGAAGAAACTCTGCTCCCAAGACTGGGCTTCTTGAAGAAACTAAGACTATTTCAGGCTTTTTGAACCAATTCTTAGACTTTTTTTATTTTATTTTATTTTTTTTTGACTTTCTGAAGAAACTAAGAGTATTTCAGGCTTTTTGAACACATTCTTAGACTCTTTTTTTTTTTTTTTTTTTTTTTACATAAAATGCTTCCAGCACCTGGTATTCCCAGGCGGTCTCCCATCCAACAAGGCCCGACCATGCTTCCGAGATCAGACGAGATCGGGCGTTTTTTGTTTTTTTTTGACTTTCTGAAGAAACTCTGCGCCCAAGACTGGGCTTCTTGAAGAAACTAAGACTATTTCAGGCTTTTTGAACAAATTCTTAGATTTTTTTTTTTTTTTTTTTTTTTTTTGACTTTCTGAAGAAACTCTGCTCCCAAGACTGGGCTTCTTGAAGAAACTAAGACTATTTCAGGCTTTTTGAACAAATTCTTAGACTTTTTTTTATTTTTTTATTTTTTTTTAAATGTTTCCAGAACCTGGTATTCCCAGGCGGTCTCCCATCCAACCAGGCCCGACACTGCTTAGCTTCCAAGATCAGACGAGATTGGGCGTTCTTTTGTTTTTTTTTACTTTCTGAAGAAACTCTGCTCCCAAGACTGGGCTTCTTGAAGAAACTAAGACTATTTCAGGCTTTTTGAACAAATTCTTAGACATTTTTTTTTTTTTTTTTTTTTTTTTTGACTTTCTGAAGAAACTAAGAGTATTTCAGGCTTTTTGAACACATTCTTAGACTCTTTTTTTTCCTTTTTTTTTTTTTTACATAAAATGCTTCCAGCACCTGGTATTCCCAGGCGGTCTCCCATCCAACAAGGCCCGACCATGCTTCCGAGATCAAACGAGATCGGGCGTTTTTTTTTTTTTTTTGACTTTCTGAAGAAACTCTGCGCCCAAGACTGGGCTTCTTGAAGAAACTAAGACTATTTCAGGCTTTTTGAACAAATTCTTAGACTTTTTTTTTTTTTTTGACTTTCTGAAGAAACTCTGCTCCCAAGACTGGGCTTCTTGAAGA
>NC_138728.1:25844543-25874543 GCF_965113295.1 Leuciscus leuciscus | reverse complement strand
GACTTTTTTTTTTTTTTTTTTTTTTTTGACTTTCTGAAGAAACTCTGCTCCCAAGACTGGGCTTTTTGAAGAAACTAAGACTATTTCAGGCTTTTTGAACACATTCTTAGACTCTTTTTTTTTTTTTTTTTTTTTTTTTTACCAAAAATGCTTCCAGCACCTGGTATTCCCAGGCGGTCTCCCATCCAACAAGGCCCGACCATGCTTCCGAGATCAGACGAGATCGGGCGTTTTTTTTTTGACTTTCTGAAGAAACTCTGCTCCCAAGACTGGGCTTTTTGAAGAAACTAAGACTATTTCAGGCTTTTGGAACACATTCTTAGACTCTTTTTTTTTTGTATTTTTTGTATTTTATTTTTTTTATTTTTTTACCAAAAATGCTTCCAGCACCTGGTATTCCCAGGCGGTCTCCCATCCAACCAGGCCCGACACTGCTTAGCTTCCGAGATCAGACGAGATCGGGCGTTTTTTTTTTTTTTTTGGACTTTCTGAAGAAACTCTGCTCCCAAGACTGGGCTTCTTGAAGAAACTAAGACTATTTCAGGCTTTTTGAACAAATTCTTAGACTTTTTTTTTTTTTTTTTTTTTTTTTTTTTTTTTAAATGTTTCCAGAACCTGGTATTCCCAGGCGGTCTCCCATCCAACCAGGCCCGACACTGCTTAGCTTCCAAGATCAGACGAGATCGGGCATTCTTTTTTTTTTTTTTGACTTTCTGAAGAAACTCTGCTCCCAAGACTGGGCTTCTTGAAGAAACTAAGACTATTTCAGGCTTTTTGAACAAATTCTTAGACTCTTTTTTTTTTATTTTTTTTTTACATAAAATGCTTCCAGCACCTGGTATTCCCAGGCGGTCTCCCATCCAACAAGGCCCGACCATGCTTCCGAGATCAGACGAGATCGGGCGTTTTTTTTTTTTTTTTGACTTTCTGAAGAAACTCTGCGCCCAAGACTGGGCTTCTTGAAGAAACTAAGACTATTTCAGGCTTTTTGAACAAATTCGTAGACTTTTTTTTTTTTTTTTTTTTTTTTTTTGACTTTCTGAAGAAACTAAGAGTATTTCAGGCTTTTTGAACACATTCTTAGACTCTTTTTTTTTTTTTTTTTTTTGACTTTCTGAAGAAACTCTGCTCCCAAGACTGGGCTTCTTGAAGAAACTAAGACTATTTCAGGCTTTGAACACATTCTTAGACTTTTTTTTTTTCTTTTTTTTTTTTTTTGACTTTCTGAAGAAACTAAGAGTATTTCAGGCTTTTTGAACACATTCTTAGACTCTTTTTTTTTCTTTTTTTTTTTTTTTACATAAAATGCTTCCAGCACCTGGTATTCCCAGGCGGTCTCCCATCCAACAAGGCCCGACCATGCTTCCGAGATCACACGAGATCGGGCGTTTTTTTTTTTTTTTTTGACTTTCTGAAGAAACTCTGCTCCCAAGACTGGGCTTCTTGAAGAAACTAAGACTATTTCAGGCTTTTTGAACAAATTCTTAGACTTTTTTTTATTTTTTTATTTTTTTTAAAATGTTTCCAGAACCTGGTATTCCCAGGCGGTCTCCCATCTAACCAGGCCCGACACTGCTTAGCTTCCAAGATCAGACGAGATCGGGCGTTCTTTTTTTTTTTTTTTACTTTCTGAAGAAACTCTGCTCCCAAGACTGGGCTTCTTGAAGAAACTAAGACTATTTCAGGCTTTTTGAACAAATTCTTAGACTTTTTTTTTTTTTTTTTTTTTGACTTTCTGAAGAAACTAAGAGTATTTCAGGCTTTTTGAACACATTCTTAGACTCTTTTTTTTTTTTTTTTTTTTACTTTCTGAAGAAACTCTGCTCCCAAGACTGGGCTTCTTGAAGAAACTAAGACTATTTCAGGCTTTTTGAACAAATTCTTAGACTTTTTTTTTTTTTTTTTTTTTTTTTTTTTTTTAAATGTTTCCAGAACCTGGTATTCCCAGGCGGTCTCCCATCCAACCAGGCCCGACACTGCTTAGCTTCCAAGATCAGACGAGATCGGGCATTCTTTTTTTTTTTTTTGACTTTCTGAAGAAACTCTGCTCCCAAGACTGGGCTTCTTGAAGAAACTAAGACTATTTCAGGCTTTTTGAACAAATTCTTAGACTCTTTTTTTTTTTTTTTTTTTTTTTACATAAAATGCTTCCAGCACCTGGTATTCCCAGGCGGTCTCCCATCCAACAAGGCCCGACCATGCTTCCGAGATCAGACGAGATCGGGCGTTTTTTTTTTTTTTTTGACTTTCTGAAGAAACTCTGCGCCCAAGACTGGGCTTCTTGAAGAAACTAAGACTATTTCAGGCTTTTTGAACAAATTCTTAGACTTTTTTTTTTTTTTTTTTTTTTTTGACTTTCTGAAGAAACTAAGAGTATTTCAGGCTTTTTGAACACATTCTTAGACTCTTTTTTTTTCTTTTTTTTTTTTTTTACATAAAATGCTTCCAGCACCTGGTATTCCCAGGCGGTCTCCCATCCAACAAGGCCCGACCATGCTTCCGAGATCACACGAGATCGGGCGTTTTTTTTTTTTTTTTTGACTTTCTGAAGAAACTCTGCTCCCAAGACTGGGCTTCTTGAAGAAACTAAGACTATTTCAGGCTTTTTGAACAAATTCTTAGACTTTTTTTTATTTTTTTATTTTTTTTAAAATGTTTCCAGAACCTGGTATTCCCAGGCGGTCTCCCATCTAACCAGGCCCGACACTGCTTAGCTTCCAAGATCAGACGAGATCGGGCGTTCTTTTTTTTTTTTTTTACTTTCTGAAGAAACTCTGCTCCCAAGACTGGGCTTCTTGAAGAAACTAAGACTATTTCAGGCTTTTTGAACAAATTCTTAGACTTTTTTTTTTTTTTTTTTTTTGACTTTCTGAAGAAACTAAGAGTATTTCAGGCTTTTTGAACACATTCTTAGACTCTTTTTTTTTTTTTTTTTTTTACTTTCTGAAGAAACTCTGCTCCCAAGACTGGGCTTCTTGAAGAAACTAAGACTATTTCAGGCTTTTTGAACAAATTCTTAGACTTTTTTTTTTTTTTTTTTTTTTTTTTTTTTTTAAATGTTTCCAGAACCTGGTATTCCCAGGCGGTCTCCCATCCAACCAGGCCCGACACTGCTTAGCTTCCAAGATCAGACGAGATCGGGCATTCTTTTTTTTTTTTTTGACTTTCTGAAGAAACTCTGCTCCCAAGACTGGGCTTCTTGAAGAAACTAAGACTATTTCAGGCTTTTTGAACAAATTCTTAGACTCTTTTTTTTTTTTTTTTTTTTTTTACATAAAATGCTTCCAGCACCTGGTATTCCCAGGCGGTCTCCCATCCAACAAGGCCCGACCATGCTTCCGAGATCAGACGAGATCGGGCGTTTTTTTTTTTTTTTTGACTTTCTGAAGAAACTCTGCGCCCAAGACTGGGCTTCTTGAAGAAACTAAGACTATTTCAGGCTTTTTGAACAAATTCTTAGACTTTTTTTTTTTTTTTT
Source organism: Leuciscus leuciscus (assembly GCF_965113295.1). Taxonomy (NCBI): domain Eukaryota; kingdom Metazoa; phylum Chordata; class Actinopteri; order Cypriniformes; family Leuciscidae; genus Leuciscus; species Leuciscus leuciscus. Next base: position 25,871,065 of record NC_138728.1, on the reverse strand, counting down.
TTTTTTTTGACTTTCTGAAGAAACTCTGCTCCCAAGACTGGGCTTTTTGAAGAAACTAAGACTATTTCAGGCTTTTTGAACACATTCTTAGACTTTTTTTTTTTTTTTTTTGACTTTCTGAAGAAACTAAGAGTATTTCAGGCTTTTTGAACACATTCTTAGACTCTTTTTTTTTTTTTTTTTTTTTTTTACCAAAAATGCTTCCAGCACCTGGTATTCCCAGGCGGTCTCCCATCCAACCAGGCCCGACACTGCTTAGCTTCCAAGATCAGACGAGATCGGGCGTTCTTTTTTTTTTTTTTGACTTTCTGAATAAACTCTGCTCCCAAGACTGGGCTTCTTGAAGAAACTAAGACTATTTCAGGCTTTTTGAACACATTCTTAGACTATTTTTTTTTCTTTTTTTTTTTTTTTACATAAAATGCTTCCAGCACCTGGTATTCCCAGGCGGTCTCCCATCCAACAAGGCCCGACCATGCTTCCGAGATCAGACGAGATCGGGCGTTCTTTTTTTTTTTTGACTTTCTGAATAAACTCTGCTCCCAAGACTGGGCTTCTTGAAGAAACTAAAACTATTTCAGGCTTTTTGAACAAATTCTTAGACTTTTTTTTTTTTTTTTTTTTTTGACTTTCTGAAGAAACTAAGAGTATTTCAGGCTTTTTGAACACATTCTTAGACTCTTTTTTTTTATTTATTTTTTTTACATAAAATGCTTCCAGCACCTGGTATTCCCAGGCGGTCTCCCATCCAACAAGGCCCGACCATGCTTCCGAGATCAGACGAGATCGGGCGTTTTTTTTTTTTTTTTGACTTTCTGAAGAAACTCTGCGCCCAAGACTGGGCTTCTTGAAGAAACTAAGACTATTTCAGGCTTTTTGAACAAATTCTTAGACTTTTTTTTTTTTTTTTTTTTTTTTTTTACTTTCTGAAGAAACTAAGAGTATTTCAGGCTTTTTGAACACATTCTTAGACTCTTTTTTTTTTTTTTTTTTGGACTTTCTGAAGAAACTCTGCTCCCAAGACTGGGCTTCTTGAAGAAACTAAGACTATTTCAGGCTTTTTGAACACATTCTTAGACTCTTTTTTTTTCTTTTTTTTTTTTTTACATAAAATGCTTCCAGCACCTGGTATTCCCAGGCGGTCTCCCATCCAACAAGGCCCGACCATGCTTCCGAGATCAGACGAGATCGGGCGTTCTTTTTTTTTTTTTTGACTTTCTGAAGAAACTCTGCTCCCAAGACTGGGCTTCTTGAAGAAACTAAGACTATTTCAGGCTTTTTGAACAAATTCTTAGACTTTTTTTTTTTTTTTTTTTTTTTTTTTTTGACTTTCTGAAGAAACTAAGAGTATTTCAGGCTTTTTGAACACATTCTTAGACTCTTTTTTTTTCTTTTTTTTTTTTTTACATAAAATGCTTCCAGCACCTGGTATTCCCAGGCGGTCTCCCATCCAACAAGGCCCGACCATGCTTCCGAGATCAAACGAGATCGGGCGTTTTTTTTGTTTTTTTTTGACTTTCTGAAGAAACTCTGCTCCCAAGACTGGGCTTCTTGAAGAAACTAAGACTATTTCAGGCTTTTTGAACAAATTCTTAGACTTTTTTTTTTTTTTTTTTTTTTTTTGACTTTCTGAAGAAACTCTGCTCCCAAGACTGGGCTTCTTGAAGAAACTAAGACTATTTCAGGCTTTTTGAACACATTCTTAGACTCTTTTTTTTTTTTTTTTTTTTTTTTTTACCAAAAATGCTTCCAGCACCTGGTATTCCCAGGCGGTCTCCCATCCAACAAGGCCCGACCATGCTTCCGAGATCAGACGAGATCGGGCGTTTTTTTTTTTTTTTTTACTTTCTGAAGAAACTCTGCGCCCAAGACTGGGCTTCTTGAAGAAACTAAGACTATTTCAGGCTTTTTGAACAAATTCTTAGACTTTTTTTTTTTTTTTTTTTTTTTTTTTGACTTTCTGAAGAAACTCTGCTCCCAAGACTGGGCTTCTTGAAGAAACTAAGACTATTTCAGGCTTTTTGAACACATTCTTAGACTCTTTTTTTTTCTTTTTTTTTTTTTTACATAAAATGCTTCCAGCACCTGGTATTCCCAGGCGGTCTCCCATCCAACAAGGCCCGACCATGCTTCCGAGATCAGACGAGATCGGGCGTTCTTTTCTTTTTTTTTGACTTTCTGAAGAAACTCTGCTCCCAAGACTGGGCTTCTTGAAGAAACTAAGACTATTTCAGGCTTTTTGAACACATTCTTAGACTTTTTTTTTTTTTTTTGACTTTCTGAAGAAACTAAGAGTATTTCAGGCTTTTTGAACACATTCTTAGACTTTTTTTTTTTTTTTTTTGACTTTCTGAAGAAACTAAGAGTATTTCAGGCTTTTTGAACACATTCTTAGACTCTTTTTTTTTTTTTTTTTTTTTTTTACCAAAAATGCTTCCAGCACCTGGTATTCCCAGGCGGTCTCCCATCCAACCAGGCCCGACACTGCTTAGCTTCCAAGATCAGACGAGATCGGGCGTTCTTTTTTTTTTTTTTGACTTTCTGAATAAACTCTGCTCCCAAGACTGGGCTTCTTGAAGAAACTAAGACTATTTCAGGCTTTTTGAACACATTCTTAGACTATTTTTTTTTCTTTTTTTTTTTTTTTACATAAAATGCTTCCAGCACCTGGTATTCCCAGGCGGTCTCCCATCCAACAAGGCCCGACCATGCTTCCGAGATCAGACGAGATCGGGCGTTCTTTTTTTTTTTTGACTTTCTGAATAAACTCTGCTCCCAAGACTGGGCTTCTTGAAGAAACTAAAACTATTTCAGGCTTTTTGAACAAATTCTTAGACTTTTTTTTTTTTTTTTTTTTTGACTTTCTGAAGAAACTAAGAGTATTTCAGGCTTTTTGAACACATTCTTAGACTCTTTTTTTTTATTTTATTTTTTTACATAAAATGCTTCCAGCACCTGGTATTCCCAGGCGGTCTCCCATCCAACAAGGCCCGACCATGCTTCCGAGATCAGACGAGATCGGGCGTTTTTTTTTTTTTTTTGACTTTCTGAAGAAACTCTGCGCCCAAGACTGGGCTTCTTGAAGAAACTAAGACTATTTCAGGCTTTTTGAACAAATTCTTAGACTTTTTTTTTTTTTTTTTTTTTTTTTTGACTTTCTGAAGAAACTCTGCTCCCAAGACTGGGCTTCTTGAAGAAACTAAGACTATTTCAGGCTTTTTGAACAAATTCTTAGACTTTTTTTTATTTTTTTATTTTTTTTTACATGTTTCCAGAACCTGGTATTCCCAGGCGGTCTCCCATCCAACCAGGCCCGACACTGCTTAGCTTCCAAGATCAGACGAGATCGGGCGTTCTTTTTTTTTTTTTTTACTTTCTGAAGAAACTCTGCTCCCAAGACTGGGCTTCTTGAAGAAACTAAGACTATTTCAGGCTTTTTGAACAAATTCTTAGACTTTTTTTTATTTTTTTATTTTTTTTAAAATGTTTCCAGAACCTGGTATTCCCAGGCGGTCTCCCATCCAACCAGGCCCGACACTGCTTAGCTTCCAAGATCAGACGAGATCGGGCGTTCTTTTTTTTTTTTTTGACTTTCTGAATAAACTCTGCTCCCAAGACTGGGCTTCTTGAAGAAACTAAGACTATTTCAGGCTTTTTGAACAAATTCTTAGACTTTATTTATTTATTTTTTTTTTTTTTTGACTTTCTGAAGAAACTAAGAGTATTTCAGGCTTTTTGAACACATTCTTAGACTCTTTTTTTTTTTTTTTTTTTTTTACATAAAATGCTTCCAGCACCTGGTATTCCCAGGCGGTCTCCCATCCAACAAGGCCCGACCATGCTTCCGAGATCAGACGAGATCGGGCGTTTTTTTTTTTTTTTTGACTTTCTGAAGAAACTCTGCGCCCAAGACTGGGCTTCTTGAAGAAACTAAGACTATTTCAGGCTTTTTGAACAAATTCTTAGACTTTTTTTTTTTTTTTTGACTTTCTGAAGAAACTAAGAGTATTTCAGGCTTTTTGAACACATTCTTAGACTTTTTTTTTTTTTTTTTTTTTTTTACCAAAAATGCTTCCAGCACCTGGTATTCCCAGGCGGTCTCCCATCCAACCAGGCCCGACACTGCTTAGCTTCCAAGATCAGACGAGATCGGGCGTTCTTTTTTTTTTTTTGACTTTCTGAATAAACTCTGCTCCCAAGACTGGGCTTCTTGAAGAAACTAAGACTATTTCAGGCTTTTTGAACAAATTCTTAGACTTTTTTTTTTTTTTTGACTTTCTGAAGAAACTCTGCTCCCAAGACTGGGCTTTTTGAAGAAACTAAGACTATTTCAGGCTTTTTGAACACATTCTTAGACTCTTTTTTTTTCTTTTTTTTTTACCAAAAATGCTTCCAGCACCTGGTATTCCCAGGCGGTCTCCCATCCAACCAGGCCCGACACTGCTTAGCTTCCGAGATCAGACGAGATCGGGCGTTTTTTTTTTTTTTTTTGACTTTCTGAAGAAACTCTGCTCCCAAGACTGGGCTTCTTGAAGAAACTAAGACTATTTCAGGCTTTTTGAACAAATTCTTAGACTTTTTTTTTTTTTTTTTTTTTTTTTTTAAATGTTTCCAGAACCTGGTATTCCCAGGCGGTCTCCCATCCAACCAGGCCCGACACTGCTTAGCTTCCAAGATCAGACGAGATCGGGCGTTCTTTTTTTTTTTTTTGACTTTCTGAAGAAACTCTGCTCCCAATACTGGGCTTCTTGAAGAAACTAAGACTATTTCAGGCTTTTTGAACAAATTCTTAGACTTTTTTTTTTTTTTTTTTTTTTTTTGACTTTCTGAAGAAACTAAGAGTATTTCAGGCTTTTTGAACACATTCTTAGACTCTTTTTTTTTCTTTTTTTCATTTTTTTTACATAAAATGCTTCCAGCACCTGGTATTCCCAGGCGGTCTCCCATCCAACAAGGCCCGACCATGCTTCCGAGATCAGACGAGATCGGGCGTTTTTTTTTTTTTTTTTGACTTTCTGAAGAAACTCTGCTCCCAAGACTGGGCTTCTTGAAGAAACTAAGACTATTTCAGGCTTTTTGAACAAATTCTTAGACTTTTTTTTTTTTTTTTTTTTTTTTTTTAAATGTTTCCAGAACCTGGTATTCCCAGGCGGTCTCCCATCCAACCAGGCCCGACACTGCTTAGCTTCCAAGATCAGACGAGATCGGGCGTTCTTTTTTTTTTTTTTGACTTTCTGAAGAAACTCTGCTCCCAAGACTGGGCTTCTTGAAGAAACTAAGACTATTTCAGGCTTTTTGAACAAATTCTTAGACTTTTTTTTTTTTTTTTTTTTTTTTTGACTTTCTGAAGAAACTAAGAGTATTTCAGGCTTTTTGAACACATTCTTAGACTCTTTTTTTTTCTTTTTTTCTTTTTTTTTACATAAAATGCTTCCAGCACCTGGTATTCCCAGGCGGTCTCCCATCCAACAAGGCCCGACCATGCTTCCGAGATCAGACGAGATCGGGCGTTTTTTTTTTTTTTTTTGACTTTCTGAAGAAACTCTGCTCCCAAGACTGGGCTTCTTGAAGAAACTAAGACTATTTCAGGCTTTTTGAACAAATTCTTAGACTTTTTTTAATTTTTTTAATTTTTAAAAAAATGTTTCCAGAACCTGGTATTCCCAGGCGGTCTCCCATCCAACCAGGCCCGACACTGCTTAGCTTCCAAGATCAGACGAGATCGGGCGTTCTTTTTTTTTTTTTTTACTTTCTGAAGAAACTCTGCTCCCAAGACTGGGCTTCTTGAAGAAACTAAGACTATTTCAGGCTTTTTGAACAAATTCTTAGACTTTTTTTTATTTTTTTAATTTTTTAAAAAATGTTTCCAGAACCTGGTATTCCCAGGCGGTCTCCCATCCAACCAGGCCCGACACTGCTTAGCTTCCAAGATCAGACGAGATCGGGCGTTCTTTTTTTTTTTTTTTACTTTCTGAAGAAACTCTGCTCCCAAGACTGGGCTTCTTGAAGAAACTAAGACTATTTCAGGCTTTTTGAACAAATTCTTAGACTTTTTTTTATTTTTTTTTTATTTTTTTGACTTTCTGAAGAAACCAAGAGTATTTCAGGCTTTTTGAACACATTCTTAGACTCTTTTTTTTTTTTTTTTTTTTTTTTTTTTACATAAAATGCTTCCAGCACCTGGTATTCCCAGGCGGTCTCCCATCCAACAAGGCCCGACCATGCTTCCGAGATCAGACGAGATCGGGCGTTTTTTTTTTTTTTTTGACTTTCTGAAGAAACTCTGCGCCCAAGACTGGGCTTCTTGAAGAAACTAAGACTATTTCAGGCTTTTTGAACAAATTCTTAGACTTTTTTTTATTTATTTATTTATTTTTGACTTTCTGAAGAAACTAAGAGTATTTCAGGCTTTTTGAACACATTCTTAGACTCTTTTTTTTTTTTTTTTTTTTGACTTTCTGAAGAAACTCTGCTCCCAAGACTGGGCTTCTTGAAGAAACTAAGACTATTTCAGGCTTTTTGAACACATTCTTAGACTCTTTTTTTTTCTTTTTTTTTTTTTTTACATAAAATGCTTCCAGCACCTGGTATTCCCAGGCGGTCTCCCATCCAACAAGGCCCGACCATGCTTCCGAGATCAGACGAGATCGGGCGTTCTTTTCTTTTTTTTTTGACTTTCTGAAGAAACTCTGCTCCCAAGACTGGGCTTCTTGAAGAAACTAAGACTATTTCAGACTTTTTGAACAAATTCTTAGACTTTTTTTTTTTTTTTTGACTTTCTGAAGAAACTAAGAGTATTTCAGGCTTTTTGAACACATTCTTAGACTCTTTTTTTTTTCTTTTTTTTTTTTTTACATAAAATGCTTCCAGCACCTGGTATTCCCAGGCGGTCTCCCATCCAACAAGGCCCGACCATGCTTCCGAGATCAGACGAGATCGGGCGTTTTTTTTTTTTTTTTTGACTTTCTGAAGAAACTCTGCTCCCAAGACTGGGCTTCTTGAAGAAACTAAGACTATTTCAGGCTTTTTGAACAAATTCTTAGACTTTTTTTTTTTTTTTTTTTTTTTTTTTTGACTTTCTGAAGAAACTAAGAGTATTTCAGGCTTTTTGAACACATTCTTAGACTCTTTTTTTTTTTTTTTTTTTTTTACATAAAATGCTTCCAGCACCTGGTATTCCCAGGCGGTCTCCCATCCAACAAGGCCCGACCATGCTTCCGAGATCAGACGAGATCGGGCGTTTTTTTGTTTTTTTTTGACTTTCTGAAGAAACTCTGCGCCCAAGACTGGGCTTCTTGAAGAAACTAAGACTATTTCAGGCTTTTTGAACAAATTCTTAGACTTTTTTTTTTTTTTTTTGACTTTCTGAAGAAACTAAAGAGTATTTCAGGCTTTTTGAACACATTCTTAGACTCTTTTTTTTTTATTTTTTTTTTTACATAAAATGCTTCCAGCACCTGGTATTCCCAGGCGGTCTCCCATCCAACAAGGCCCGACCATGCTTCCGAGATCAGACGAGATCGGGCGTTTTTTTGTTTTTTTTTGACTTTCTGAAGAAACTCTGCTCCCAAGACTGGGCTTCTTGAAGAAACTAAGACTATTTCAGGCTTTTTGAACACATTCTTAGACTCTTTTTTTTTCTTTTTTTTTTTTTTACATAAAATGCTTCCAGCACCTGGTATTCCCAGGCGGTCTCCCATCCAACAAGGCCCGACCATGCTTCCGAGATCACACGAGATCGGGCGTTTTTTTTTTTTTTTTTGACTTTCTGAAGAAACTCTGCTCCCAAGACTGGGCTTCTTGAAGAAACTAAGACTATTTCAGGCTTTTTGAACACATTCTTAGACTCTTTTTTTTTCTTTTTTTTTTTACATAAAATGCTTCCAGCACCTGGTATTCCCAGGCGGTCTCCCATCCAACAAGGCCCGACCATGCTTCCGAGATCAGACGAGATCGGGCGTTCTTTTTTTTTTTTTGACTTTCTGAAGAAACTCTGCTCCCAAGACTGGGCTTCTTGAAGAAACTAAGACTATTTCAGGCTTTTTGAACACATTCTTAGACTTTTTTTTTTTTTTTGACTTTCTGAAGAAACTAAGAGTATTTCAGGCTTTTTGAACACATTCTTAGACTTTTTTTTTTTTTTTTTTTTGACTTTCTGAAGAAACTAAGAGTATTTCAGGCTTTTTGAACACATTCTTAGACTCTTTTTTTTTTTTTTTTTTTTTTTTACCAAAAATGCTTCCAGCACCTGGTATTCCCAGGCGGTCTCCCATCCAACCAGGCCCGACACTGCTTAGCTTCCAAGATCAGACGAGATCGGGCGTTCTTTTTTTTTTTTTTGACTTTCTGAATAAACTCTGCTCCCAAGACTGGGCTTCTTGAAGAAACTAAGACTATTTCAGGCTTTTTGAACACATTCTTAGACTATTTTTTTTTCTTTTTTTTTTTTTTTACATAAAATGCTTCCAGCACCTGGTATTCCCAGGCGGTCTCCCATCCAACAAGGCCCGACCATGCTTCCGAGATCAGACGAGATCGGGCGTTCTTTTTTTTTTTTGACTTTCTGAATAAACTCTGCTCCCAAGACTGGGCTTCTTGAAGAAACTAAAACTATTTCAGGCTTTTTGAACAAATTCTTAGACTTTTTTTTTTTTTTTTTTTTTGACTTTCTGAAGAAACTAAGAGTATTTCAGGCTTTTTGAACACATTCTTAGACTCTTTTTTTTTTATTTATTTTTTTTACATAAAATGCTTCCAGCACCTGGTATTCCCAGGCGGTCTCCCATCCAACAAGGCCCGACCATGCTTCCGAGATCAGACGAGATCGGGCGTTTTTTTTTTTTTTTTTGACTTTCTGAAGAAACTCTGCGCCCAAGACTGGGCTTCTTGAAGAAACTAAGACTATTTCAGGCTTTTTGAACAAATTCTTAGACTTTTTTTTTTTTATTTTTTTATTTTTGACTTTCTGAAGAAACTAAGAGTATTTCAGGCTTTTTGAACACATTCTTAGACTCTTTTTTTTTTTTTTTTTTTTTGACTTTCTGAAGAAACTCTGCTCCCAAGACTGGGCTTCTTGAAGAAACTAAGACTATTTCAGGCTTTTTGAACACATTCTTAGACTCTTTTTTTTTCTTTTTTTTTTTTTTACATAAAATGCTTCCAGCACCTGGTATTCCCAGGCGGTCTCCCATCCAACAAGGCCCGACCATGCTTCCGAGATCAGACGAGATCGGGCGTTCTTTTCTTTTTTTTTTGACTTTCTGAAGAAACTCTGCTCCCAAGACTGGGCTTCTTGAAGAAACTAAGACTATTTCAGACTTTTTGAACAAATTCTTAGACTTTTTTTTTTTTTTTTGACTTTCTGAAGAAACTAAGAGTATTTCAGGCTTTTTGAACACATTCTTAGACTCTTTTTTTTTTCTTTTTTTTTTTTTTACATAAAATGCTTCCAGCACCTGGTATTCCCAGGCGGTCTCCCATCCAACAAGGCCCGACCATGCTTCCGAGATCAGACGAGATCGGGCGTTTTTTTTTTTTTTTTTGACTTTCTGAAGAAACTCTGCTCCCAAGACTGGGCTTCTTGAAGAAACTAAGACTATTTCAGGCTTTTTGAACAAATTCTTAGACTTTTTTTTTTTTTTTTTTTTTTTTTGACTTTCTGAAGAAACTAAGAGTATTTCAGGCTTTTTGAACACATTCTTAGACTCTTTTTTTTTTTTTTTTTTTTTTACATAAAATGCTTCCAGCACCTGGTATTCCCAGGCGGTCTCCCATCCAACAAGGCCCGACCATGCTTCCGTGATCAGACGAGATCGGGCGTTTTTTTGTTTTTTTTTGACTTTCTGAAGAAACTCTGCGCCCAAGACTGGGCTTCTTGAAGAAACTAAGACTATTTCAGGCTTTTTGAACAAATTCTTAGACTTTTTTTTTTTTTTTTTGACTTTCTGAAGAAACTAAGACTATTTCAGGCTTTTTGAACACATTCTTAGACTCTTTTTTTTTCTTTTTTTTTTTTTTTACATAAAATGCTTCCAGCACCTGGTATTCCCAGGCGGTCTCCCATAAAACAAGGCCCGACCATGCTTCCGAGATCAGACGAGATCGGGCGTTCTTTTTTTTTTTTTGACTTTCTGAATAAACTCTGCTCCCAAGACTGGGCTTCTTGAAGAAACTAAGACTATTTCAGGCTTTTTGAACAAATTCTTAGACTTTTTTTTTTTTTTTTTTTTTTTTTTTCTACTTTCTGAAGAAACTAAGAGTATTTCAGGCTTTTTGAACACATTCTTAGACTCTTTTTTTTTTATTTTTATTTTTTACATAAAATGCTTCCAGCACCTGGTATTCCCAGGCGGTCTCCCATCCAACAAGGCCCGACCATGCTTCCGAGATCAGACGAGATCGGGCGTATTTTTTTTTTTTTTTGACTTTCTGAAGAAACTCTGCGCCCAAGACTGGGCTTCTTGAAGAAACTAAGACTATTTCAGGCTTTTTGAACACATTCTTAGACTCTTTTTTTTTCTTTTTTTTTTTTTTACATAAAATGCTTCCAGCACCTGGTATTCCCAGGCGGTCTCCCATCCAACAAGGCCCGACCATGCTTCCGAGATCACACGAGATCGGGCGTTTTTTTTTTTTTTTTTGACTTTCTGAAGAAACTCTGCTCCCAAGACTGGGCTTCTTGAAGAAACTAAGACTATTTCAGGCTTTTTGAACACATTCTTAGACTCTTTTTTTTTCTTTTTTTTTTTACATAAAATGCTTCCAGCACCTGGTATTCCCAGGCGGTCTCCCATCCAACAAGGCCCGACCATGCTTCCGAGATCAGACGAGATCGGGCGTTCTTTTTTTTTTTTTTGACTTTCTGAAGAAACTCTGCTCCCAAGACTGGGCTTCTTGAAGAAACTAAGACTATTTCAGGCTTTTTGAACACATTCTTAGACTTTTTTTTTTTTTTTTTTTGACTTTCTGAAGAAACAAAGAGTATTTCAGGCTTTTTGAACACATTCTTAGACTCTTTTTTTTTTTTTTTTTTTTTTTTACCAAAAATGCTTCCAGCACCTGGTATTCCCAGGCGGTCTCCCATCCAACCAGGCCCGACACTGCTTAGCTTCCAAGATCAGACGAGATCGGGCGTTCTTTTTTTTTTTTTTGACTTTCTGAATAAACTCTGCTCCCAAGACTGGGCTTCTTGAAGAAACTAAGACTATTTCAGGCTTTTTGAACACATTCTTAGACTATTTTTTTTCTTTTTTTTTTTTTTTACATAAAATGCTTCCAGCACCTGGTATTCCCAGGCGGTCTCCCATCCAACAAGGCCCGACCATGCTTCCGAGATCAGACGAGATCGGGCGTTCTTTTTTTTTTTTGACTTTCTGAATAAACTCTGCTCCCAAGACTGGGCTTCTTGAAGAAACTAAAACTATTTCAGGCTTTTTGAACAAATTCTTAGACTTTTTTTTTTTTTTTTTTTTTGACTTTCTGAAGAAACTAAGAGTATTTCAGGCTTTTTGAACACATTCTTAGACTCTTTTTTTTTTATTTATTTTTTTTACATAAAATGCTTCCAGCACCTGGTATTCCCAGGCGGTCTCCCATCCAACAAGGCCCGACCATGCTTCCGAGATCAGACGAGATCGGGCGTTTTTTTTTTTTTTTTTGACTTTCTGAAGAAACTCTGCGCCCAAGACTGGGCTTCTTGAAGAAACTAAGACTATTTCAGGCTTTTTGAACAAATTCTTAGACTTTTTTTTTTTTATTTATTTATTTTTGACTTTCTGAAGAAACTAAGAGTATTTCAGGCTTTTTGAACACATTCTTAGACTCTTTTTTTTTTTTTTTTTTTTTGACTTTCTGAAGAAACTCTGCTCCCAAGACTGGGCTTCTTGAAGAAACTAAGACTATTTCAGGCTTTTTGAACACATTCTTAGACTCTTTTTTTTTCTTTTTTTTTTTTTTACATAAAATGCTTCCAGCACCTGGTATTCCCAGGCGGTCTCCCATCCAACAAGGCCCGACCATGCTTCCGAGATCAGACGAGATCGGGCGTTCTTTTCTTTTTTTTTTGACTTTCTGAAGAAACTCTGCTCCCAAGACTGGGCTTCTTGAAGAAACTAAGACTATTTCAGACTTTTTGAACAAATTCTTAGACTTTTTTTTTTTTTTTTGACTTTCTGAAGAAACTAAGAGTATTTCAGGCTTTTTGAACACATTCTTAGACTCTTTTTTTTTTCTTTTTTTTTTTTTTACATAAAATGCTTCCAGCACCTGGTATTCCCAGGCGGTCTCCCATCCAACAAGGCCCGACCATGCTTCCGAGATCAGACGAGATCGGGCGTTTTTTTTTTTTTTTTTGACTTTCTGAAGAAACTCTGCTCCCAAGACTGGGCTTCTTGAAGAAACTAAGACTATTTCAGGCTTTTTGAACAAATTCTTAGACTTTTTTTTTTTTTTTTTTTTTTTTTGACTTTCTGAAGAAACTAAGAGTATTTCAGGCTTTTTGAACACATTCTTAGACTCTTTTTTTTTTTTTTTTTTTTTTACATAAAATGCTTCCAGCACCTGGTATTCCCAGGCGGTCTCCCATCCAACAAGGCCCGACCATGCTTCCGAGATCAGACGAGATCGGGCGTTTTTTTGTTTTTTTTTGACTTTCTGAAGAAACTCTGCGCCCAAGACTGGGCTTCTTGAAGAAACTAAGACTATTTCAGGCTTTTTGAACAAATTCTTAGACTTTTTTTTTTTTTTTTTGACTTTCTGAAGAAACTAAGAGTATTTCAGGCTTTTTGAACACATTCTTAGACTCTTTTTTTTTTTTTTTTTTTTTTTACATAAAATGCTTCCAGCACCTGGTATTCCCAGGCGGTCTCCCATCCAACAAGGCCCGACCATGCTTCCGAGATCAGACGAGATCGGGCGTTTTTTTTTTTTTTTTTGACTTTCTGAAGAAACTCTGCGCCCAAGACTGGGCTTCTTGAAGAAACTAAGACTATTTCAGGCTTTTTGAACAAATTCTTAGACTTTTTTTTTTTATTTCTTTTTTTTTGACTTTCTGAAGAAACTAAGAGTATTTCAGGCTTTTTGAACACATTCTTAGACTCTTTTTTTTTTTTTTTTTTGACTTTCTGAAGAAACTCTGCTCCCAAGACTGGTCTTCTTGAAGAAACTAAGACTATTTCAGGCTTTTTGAACACATTCTTAGACTCTTTTTTTTTCTTTTTTTTTTTTTTACATAAAATGCTTCCAGCACCTGGTATTCCCAGGCGGTCTCCCATCCAACAAGGCCCGACCATGCTTCCGAGATCAGACGAGATCGGGCGTTCTTTTTTTTTTTTTTGACTTTCTGAAGAAACTCTGCGCCCAAGACTGGGCTTCTTGAAGAAACTAAGACTATTTCAGGCTTTTTGAACAAATTCTTAGACTTTTTTTTTTTTTTTTGACTTTCTGAAGAAACTAAGAGTATTTCAGGCTTTTTGAACACATTCTTAGACTTTTTTTTTTTTTTTTTTTTTTTTACCAAAAATGCTTCCAGCACCTGGTATTCCCAGGCGGTCTCCCATCCAACCAGGCCCGACACTGCTTAGCTTCCAAGATCAGACGAGATCGGGCGTTCTTTTTTTTTTTTTGACTTTCTGAATAAACTCTGCTCCCAAGACTGGGCTTCTTGAAGAAACTAAGACTATTTCAGGCTTTTTGAACAAATTCTTAGACTTTTTTTTTTTTTTTGACTTTCTGAAGAAACTCTGCTCCCAAGACTGGGCTTTTTGAAGAAACTAAGACTATTTCAGGCTTTTTGAACACATTCTTAGACTCTTTTTTTTTCTTTTTTTTTTACCAAAAATGCTTCCAGCACCTGGTATTCCCAGGCGGTCTCCCATCCAACCAGGCCCGACACTGCTTAGCTTCCGAGATCAGACGAGATCGGGCGTTTTTTTTTTTTTTTTTGACTTTCTGAAGAAACTCTGCTCCCAAGACTGGGCTTCTTGAAGAAACTAAGACTATTTCAGGCTTTTTGAACAAATTCTTAGACTTTTTTTTTTTTTTTTTTTTTTTTTTTAAATGTTTCCAGAACCTGGTATTCCCAGGCGGTCTCCCATCCAACCAGGCCCGACACTGCTTAGCTTCCAAGATCAGACGAGATCGGGCGTTCTTTTTTTTTTTTTTGACTTTCTGAAGAAACTCTGCTCCCAATACTGGGCTTCTTGAAGAAACTAAGACTATTTCAGGCTTTTTGAACAAATTCTTAGACTTTTTTTTTTTTTTTTTTTTTTTTTGACTTTCTGAAGAAACTAAGAGTATTTCAGGCTTTTTGAACACATTCTTAGACTCTTTTTTTTTCTTTTTTTCATTTTTTTTACATAAAATGCTTCCAGCACCTGGTATTCCCAGGCGGTCTCCCATCCAACAAGGCCCGACCATGCTTCCGAGATCAGACGAGATCGGGCGTTTTTTTTTTTTTTTTTGACTTTCTGAAGAAACTCTGCTCCCAAGACTGGGCTTCTTGAAGAAACTAAGACTATTTCAGGCTTTTTGAACAAATTCTTAGACTTTTTTTTTTTTTTTTTTTTTTTTTTTAAATGTTTCCAGAACCTGGTATTCCCAGGCGGTCTCCCATCCAACCAGGCCCGACACTGCTTAGCTTCCAAGATCAGACGAGATCGGGCGTTCTTTTTTTTTTTTTTGACTTTCTGAAGAAACTCTGCTCCCAAGACTGGGCTTCTTGAAGAAACTAAGACTATTTCAGGCTTTTTGAACAAATTCTTAGACTTTTTTTTTTTTTTTTTTTTTTTTTGACTTTCTGAAGAAACTAAGAGTATTTCAGGCTTTTTGAACACATTCTTAGACTCTTTTTTTTTCTTTTTTTCTTTTTTTTTACATAAAATGCTTCCAGCACCTGGTATTCCCAGGCGGTCTCCCATCCAACAAGGCCCGACCATGCTTCCGAGATCAGACGAGATCGGGCGTTTTTTTTTTTTTTTTTGACTTTCTGAAGAAACTCTGCTCCCAAGACTGGGCTTCTTGAAGAAACTAAGACTATTTCAGGCTTTTTGAACAAATTCTTAGACTTTTTTTAATTTTTTTAATTTTTTAAAAAATGTTTCCAGAACCTGGTATTCCCAGGCGGTCTCCCATCCAACCAGGCCCGACACTGCTTAGCTTCCAAGATCAGACGAGATCGGGCGTTCTTTTTTTTTTTTTTTACTTTCTGAAGAAACTCTGCTCCCAAGACTGGGCTTCTTGAAGAAACTAAGACTATTTCAGGCTTTTTGAACAAATTCTTAGACTTTTTTTTATTTTTTTAATTTTTTAAAAAATGTTTCCAGAACCTGGTATTCCCAGGCGGTCTCCCATCCAACCAGGCCCGACACTGCTTAGCTTCCAAGATCAGACGAGATCGGGCGTTCTTTTTTTTTTTTTTTACTTTCTGAAGAAACTCTGCTCCCAAGACTGGGCTTCTTGAAGAAACTAAGACTATTTCAGGCATTTTGAACAAATTCTTAGACTTTTTTTTTTTTTTTTTTTTTTTTTTTGACTTTCTGAAGAAACCAAGAGTATTTCAGGCTTTTTGAACACATTCTTAGACTCTTTTTTTTTTTTTTTTTTTTTTTTTTTTACATAAAATGCTTCCAGCACCTGGTATTCCCAGGCGGTCTCCCATCCAACAAGGCCCGACCATGCTTCCGAGATCAGACGAGATCGGGCGTTTTTTTTTTTTTTTTGACTTTCTGAAGAAACTCTGCGCCCAAGACTGGGCTTCTTGAAGAAACTAAGACTATTTCAGGCTTTTTGAACAAATTCTTAGACTTTTTTTTTTTTATTTTTTTATTTTTTGACTTTCTGAAGAAACTAAGAGTATTTCAGGCTTTTTGAACACATTCTTAGACTCTTTTTTTTTTTTTTTTTTGGACTTTCTGAAGAAACTCTGCTCCCAAGACTGGGCTTCTTGAAGAAACTAAGACTATTTCAGGCTTTTTGAACACATTCTTAGACTCTTTTTTTTTCTTTTTTTTTTTTTTACATAAAATGCTTCCAGCACCTGGTATTCCCAGGCGGTCTCCCATCCAACAAGGCCCGACCATGCTTCCGAGATCAGACGAGATCGGGCGTTCTTTTTTTTTTTTTTGACTTTCTGAAGAAACTCTGCTCCCAAGACTGGGCTTCTTGAAGAAACTAAGACTATTTCAGGCTTTTTGAACAAATTCTTAGACTTTTTTTTTTTTTTTTTTTTTTTTTTGACTTTCTGAAGAAACTAAGAGTATTTCAGGCTTTTTGAACACATTCTTAGACTCTTTTTTTTTCTTTTTTTTTTTTTTACATAAAATGCTTCCAGCACCTGGTATTCCCAGGCGGTCTCCCATCCAACAAGGCCCGACCATGCTTCCGAGATCAAACGAGATCGGGCGTTTTTTTTTTTTTTTTTGACTTTCTGAAGAAACTCTGCTCCCAAGACTGGGCTTCTTGAAGAAACTAAGACTATTTCAGGCTTTTTGAACAAATTCTTAGACTTTTTTTTATTTTTTTATTTTTTTTTAAATGTTTCCAGAACCTGGTATTCCCAGGCGGTCTCCCATCCAACCAGGCCCGACACTGCTTAGCTTCCAAGATCAGACGAGATCGGGCGTTCTTTTTTTTTTTTTGACTTTCTGAAGAAACTCTGCTCCCAAGACTGGGCTTCTTGAAGAAACTAAGACTATTTCAGGCTTTTTGAACAAATTCTTAGACTTTTTTTTTTTTTTTTTTTTTTTTGACTTTCTGAAGAAACTAAGAGTATTTCAGGCTTTTTGAACACATTCTTAGACTCTTTTTTTTATTTTTATTTTTTTTACATAAAATGCTTCCAGCACCTGGTATTCCCAGGCGGTCTCCCATCCAACAAGGCCCGACCATGCTTCCGAGATCAGACGAGATCGGGCGTTTTTTTTTTTTTTTTTTGACTGTCTGAAGAAACTCTGCTCCCAAGACTGGGCTTCTTGAAGAAACTAAGACTATTTCAGGCTTTTTGAACAAATTCTTAGACTTTTTTTTTTTTTTTTTTTTATGTTTCCAGAACCTGGTATTCCCAGGCGGTCTCCCATCCAACCAGGCCCGACACTGCTTAGCTTCCAAGATCAGACGAGATCGGGCATTCTTTTTTTTTTTTTTTGACTTTCTGAAGAAACTCTGCTCCCAAGACTGGGCTTCTTGAAGAAACTAAGACTATTTCAGGCTTTTTGAACAAATTCTTAGACTCTTTTTTTTTTTTTTTTTTTTTTACATAAAATGCTTCCAGCACCTGGTATTCCCAGGCGGTCTCCCATCCAACAAGGCCCGACCATGCTTCCGAGATCAGACGAGATCGGGCGTTTTTTTTTTTTTTTTTGCCTTTCTGAAGAAACTCTGCGCCCAAGACTGGGCTTCTTGAAGAAACTAAGACTATTTCAGGCTTTTTGAACAAATTCTTAGACTTTTTTTTTTTTTTTTTTTTTTTTTTGACTTTCTGAAGAAACTCTGCTCCCAAGACTGGGCTTTTTGAAGAAACTAAGACTATTTCAGGCTTTTGGAACACATTCTTAGACTCTTTTTTTTTTTTTTTTTTTTTTTTTTTTTTACCAAAAATGCTTCCAGCACCTGGTATTCCCAGGCGGTCTCCCATCCAACAAGGCCCGACCATGCTTCCGAGATCAGACGAGATCGGGCGTTTTTTTTTTTTTTTTGACTTTCTGAAGAAACTCTGCGCCCAAGACTGGGCTTCTTGAAGAAACTAAGACTATTTCAGGCTTTTTGAACAAATTCTTAGACTTTTTTTTTTTTTTTGACTTTCTGAAGAAACTCTGCTCCCAAGACTGGGCTTCTTGAAGAAACTAAGACTATTTCAGGCTTTTTGAACACATTCTTAGACTCTTTTTTTTTCTTTTTTTTTTTTTTACATAAAATGCTTCCAGCACCTGGTATTCCCAGGCGGTCTCCCATCCAACAAGGCCCGACCATGCTTCCGAGATCACACGAGATCGGGCGTTTTTTTTTTTTTTTTTGACTTTCTGAAGAAACTCTGCTCCCAAGACTGGGCTTCTTGAAGAAACTAAGACTATTTCAGGCTTTTTGAACACATTCTTAGACTCTTTTTTTTTCTTTTTTTTTTTACATAAAATGCTTCCAGCACCTGGTATTCCCAGGCGGTCTCCCATCCAACAAGGCACGACCATGCTTCCGAGATCAGACGAGATCGGGCGTTCTTTTTTTTTTTTTTGACTTTCTGAAGAAACTCTGCTCCCAAGACTGGGCTTCTTGAAGAAACTAAGACTATTTCAGGCTTTTTGAACACATTCTTAGACTTTTTTTTTTTTTTTTGACTTTCTGAAGAAACTAAGAGTATTTCAGGCTTTTTGAACACATTCTTAGACTTTTTTTTTTTTTTTTTTTTGACTTTCTGAAGAAACTAAGAGTATTTCAGGCTTTTTGAACACATTCTTAGACTCTTTTTTTTTTTTTTTTTTTTTTGACTTTCTGAAGAAACTCTGCTCCCAAGACTGGGCTTCTTGAAGAAACTAAGACTATTTCAGGCTTTTTGAACAAATTCTTAGACTTTTTTTAATTTTTTTTAATTTTTTTTTAATGTTTCCAGAACCTGGTATTCCCAGGCGGTCTCCCATCCAACCAGGCCCGACACTGCTTAGCTTCCAAGATCAGACGAGATCGGCGTTCTTTTTTTTTTTTTTGACTTTCTGAAGAAACTCTGCTCCCAAGACTGGGCTTCTTGAAGAAACTAAGACTATTTCAGGCTTTTTGAACACATTCTTAGACTCTTTTTTTTTCTTTTTTTTTTTTTTACATAAAATGCTTCCAGCACCTGGTATTCCCAGGCGGTCTCCCATCCAACAAGGCCCGACCATGCTTCCGAGATCAGACGAGATCGGGCGTTCTTTTTTTTTTTTTTGACTTTCTGAAGAAACTCTGCTCCCAAGACTGGGCTTCTTGAAGAAACTAAGACTATTTCAGGCTTTTTGAACACATTCTTAGACTTTTTTTTTTTTTTTTTTTTTTTTTTTGACTTTCTGAAGAAACTAAGAGTATTTCAGGCTTTTTGAACACATTCTTAGACTCTTTTTTTTTCTTTTTTTTTTTTTTACATAAAATGCTTCCAGCACCTGGTATTCCCAGGCGGTCTCCCATCCAACAAGGCCCGACCATGCTTCCGAGATCAAACGAGATTGGGCGTTTTTTTTTTTTTTTTTGACTTTCTGAAGAAACTCTGCTCCCAAGACTGGGCTTCTTGAAGAAACTAAGACTATTTCAGGCTTTTTGAACAAATTGTTAGACTTTTTTTTTTTTTTTTTTTTTTTTTTTTGACTTTCTGAAGAAACTAAGACTATTTCAGGCTTTTTGAACAAATTCGTAGACTTTTTTTTTTTTTTTTTTTTTTTTTTGACTTTCTGAAGAAACTAAGAGTATTTCAGGCTTTTTGAACACATTCTTAGACTCTTTTTTTTTTTTTTTTTTTTTGACTTTCTGAAGAAACTCTGCTCCCAAGACTGGGCTTCTTGAAGAAACTAAGACTATTTCAGGCTTTGAACACATTCTTAGACTCTTTTTTTTTCTTTTTTTTTTTTTTACATAAAATGCTTCCAGCACCTGGTATTCCCAGGCGGTCTCCCATCCAACAAGGCCCGACCATGCTTCCGAGATCAGACGAGATGGGGCGTTCTTTTTTTTTTTTTTGACTTTCTGAAGAAACTCTGCTCCCAAGACTGGGCTTCTTGAAGAAACTAAGACTATTTCAGGCTTTTTGAACAAATTCTTAGACTTTTTTTATTTTTTTTTATTTTTTTGACTTTCTGAAGAAACTAATGGCGCGTTTCCACCGAGCGGTACAGTACGGTACGGTACGGGTCGGTACCCTTTTATTTGCGTTTCCACTGCCAAAAGTTGAGAATGGTACCAAAAAGCCGAACCGTACCGTACCACTTTTTGGGTACCCTTCCGTTGGGGTACCTAGCACAGTGGTACGGTACTAAAAGGTGGAGCTAGACTCACTGCAGGACGTTGATTGGTTGACAGAGAATCGTCACTTGCGCGTGCTACGAGGGGAATGACAACATAAGAAGCGCCATTTTTTAATATACAGTTTAATATAATACTACTGTTACTGTGTCACGAAATGTAATTTTAAGAGTTTTTCAGGCGAGAATGTAGTTGTTTAAAGCTCAAATCTGTGGTTTATTTATAAAGATGATTTATTTTTCCCCGGTTGTGAGATCCATGCGATCAGCGGGCGCTCGGCGCTCATGTTTCCCGGCTGGATGAGCCTTTCCTCGGCTAAGTTCTTCTGACGTTCGCCGATGACTCCGACGGTAGTGGTTAAACATGAGATATAATAATTCGTCTTGTGCAGACCTAACGGGCGATCTTTGGTCTCGTGAATATATAATTCGTTCCCTGTCAATCGTTTTGGCCGAGGGCTAAGTTTAGTTTCATATTATAGGCTATTTGTATTTAACTTTACTGTTGTAATGTTAGATTAGAGCGCAGCATTTGGACATTTGACTGAATTGTTTGCTTTATTTCTTATTGTATAGCTTCTTGTACCTTTTACTTAAACTTTTATATTGGCTATTATTGATAAAACTGAAATTTTACAAAAAGAAATATGGTTTCTTGTCATTTTCTTATTACAAGATTATCACTGATGTTTATTGCAACATTTGTACAAATGCATATATTGCCTGTAATATGTGTAATTTTTTTTATTATTTAAACGAAAAGAGGTAACGTTAGGGTTGTGTTTTAAATTTCGTTTTGTTATAACGTTAAATAGAATAACGTATAACGTGCAGTGAATAATCAATATGCGTTGTGCATGAATCACATTTGTGTCCCTATAATGTTTAATTTATTTAAATGAAAACGAAAAGAGGCAGAGTAGTGTTTTATAACATATTTCGTTTTATTGTTGCTTAAAATGTACATACAGAGTAACAGATAACCGGAGTAGCAGAGCGAGCTGAGTGACCTTATAAGAACGCGCTGTACCATTTGCATGTAGGAGTCGCACATGGCAAGTACAAACTTTGCGTACTTAATATTGAGAAAAGCCTAATGTCGGCGCTTGTCTTCTTGTGACAAACATGTCGAGGAGCAAGAACAAGATCTGCTGTATATGTCATCCATTGTAGTTTACTATGTTCTTCTTCGCGCGAAAATGACGTCGATCGAAACACCACGCCCATCAAGTAAGGGTACTGTTGGCAGTGGAAACGCTAGCCAGATCATGGTTAACAGACCCGAACCGTACCGTACTGTACCGTACCGTACTGTACTGCTCAGTGGAAACGCGCCATAAGACTATTTCAGGCTTTTTGAACAAATTCTTAGACTTTTTTTTTTTTTTTGACTTTCTGAAGAAACTCTGCTCCCAAGACTGGGCTTCTTGAAGAAACTAAGACTATTTCAGGCTTTTTGAACAAATTCTTAGACTTTTTTTAATTTTTTTTTTTTTTTTTTAAATGTTTCCAGAACCTGGTATTCCCAGGCGGTCTCCCATCCAACCAGGCCCGACACTGCTTAGCTTCCAAGATCAGACGAGATCGGCGTTCTTTTTTTTTTTTTTGACTTTCTGAAGAAACTCTGCTCCCAAGACTGGGCTTCTTGAAGAAACTAAGACTATTTCAGGCTTTTTGAACAAATTCTTAGACTTTTTTTTTTTTTTTGACTTTCTGAAGAAACTCTGCTCCCAAGACTGGGCTTCTTGAAGAAACTAAGACTATTTCAGGCTTTTTGAATAAAATTCTTAGACTTTTTTTTTTTTTTTTTTTTTTTTTTTGACTTTCTGAAGAAACTAAGAGTATTTCAGGCTTTTTGAACACATTCTTAGACTCTTTATTTTTTTTGACTTTCTGAAGAAACTCTGCTCCCAAGACTGGGCTTCTTGAAGAAACTAAGACTATTTCAGGCTTTTTGAATAAATTCTTAGACTTTTTTTAATTTTTTTTACATTTTTTTTAATGTTTCCAGAACCTGGTATTCCCAGGCGGTCTCCCATCCAACCAGGCCCGACACTGCTTAGCTTCCAAGATCAGACGAGATCGGCGTTCTTTTTTTTTTTTTTGACTTTCTGAAGAAACTCTGCTCCCAAGACTGGGCTTCTTGAAGAAACTAAGACTATTTCAGGCTTTTTGAACACATTCTTAGACTCTTTTTTTTTCTTTTTTTTTTTTTTACATAAAATGCTTCCAGCACCTGGTATTCCCAGGCGGTCTCCCATCCAACAAGGCCCGACCATGCTTCCGAGATCAGACGAGATCGGGCGTTTTTTGTTTTTTTTTGACTTTCTGAAGAAACTCTGCTCCCAAGACTGGGCTTCTTGAAGAAACTAAGACTATTTCAGGCTTTTTGAACAAATTCTTAGACTTTTTTTTTTTTTTTTTTTTTTTTTTTGACTTTCTGAAGAAACTAAGAGTATTTCAGGCTTTTTGAACACATTCTTAGACTCTTTTTTTTTCTTTTTTTTTTTTTTACATAAAATGCTTCCAGCACCTGGTATTCCCAGGCGGTCTCCCATCCAACAAGGCCCGACCATGCTTCCGAGATCAAACGAGATTGGGCGTTTTTTTTTTTTTTTTTGACTTTCTGAAGAAACTCTGCTCCCAAGACTGGGCTTCTTGAAGAAACTAAGACTATTTCAGGCTTTTTGAACAAATTGTTAGACTTTTTTTTTTTTTTTTTTTTTTTTTTTTGACTTTCTGAAGAAACTAAGAGTATTTCAGGCTTTTTGAACACATTCTTAGACTCTTTTTTTTATTTTTATTTTTTTTACATAAAATGCTTCCAGCACCTGGTATTCCCAGGCGGTCTCCCATCCAACAAGGCCCGACCATGCTTCCGAGATCAGACGAGATCGGGCGTTTTTTTTTTGACTTTCTGAAGAAACTCTGCTCCCAAGACTGGGCTTTTTGAAGAAACTAAGACTATTTCAGGCTTTTGGAACACATTCTTAGACTCTTTTTTTTTTTTTTTTTTTTTTTTTTACCAAAAATGCTTCCAGCACCTGGTATTCCCAGGCGGTCTCCCATCCAACCAGGCCCGACACTGCTTAGCTTCCGAGATCAGACGAGATCGGGCGTTTTTTTTTTTTTTTTGGACTTTCTGAAGAAACTCTGCTCCCAAGACTGGGCTTCTTGAAGAAACTAAGACTATTTCAGGCTTTTTGAACAAATTCTTAGACTTTTTTTAATTTTTTTTTTTTTATTTTTTTTTTAAATGTTTCCAGAACCTGGTATTCCCAGGCGGTCTCCCATCCAACCAGGCCCGACACTGCTTAGCTTCCAAGATCAGACGAGATCGGGCATTCTTTTTTTTTTTTTTGACTTTCTGAAGAAACTCTGCTCCCAAGACTGGGCTTCTTGAAGAAACTAAGACTATTTCAGGCTTATTGAACAAATTCTTAGACTCTTTTTTTTTTTTTTTTTTTTTTACATAAAATGCTTCCAGCACCTGGTATTCCCAGGCGGTCTCCCATCCAACAAGGCCCGACCATGCTTCCGAGATCAGACGAGATCGGGCGTTTTTTTTTTTTTTTTTTGACTTTCTGAAGAAACTCTGCTCCCAAGACTGGGCTTCTTGAAGAAACTAAGACTATTTCAGGCTTTTTGAACAAATTGTTAGACTTTTTTTTTTTTTTTTTTTTTTTTTTTTGACTTTCTGAAGAAACTAAGAGTATTTCAGGCTTTTTGAACACATTCTTAGACTCTTTTTTTTATTTTTATTTTTTTTACATAAAATGCTTCCAGCACCTGGTATTCCCAGGCGGTCTCCCATCCAACAAGGCCCGACCATGCTTCCGAGATCAAACGAGATTGGGCGTTTTTTTTTTTTTTTTTGACTTTCTGAAGAAACTCTGCTCCCAAGACTGGGCTTCTTGAAGAAACTAAGACTATTTCAGGCTTTTTGAACAAATTGTTAGCCTTTTTTTTTTTTTTTTTTTTTTTTTTTTGACTTTCTGAAGAAACTAAGAGTATTTCAGGCTTTTTGAACACATTCTTAGACTCTTTTTTTTATTTTTATTTTTTTTACATAAAATGCTTCCAGCAACTGGTATTCCCAGGCGGTCTCCCATCCAACAAGGCCCGACCATGCTTCCGAGATCAGACGAGATCGGGCGTTTTTTTTTTGACTTTCTGAAGAAACTCTGCTCCCAAGACTGGGCTTTTTGAAGAAACTAAGACTATTTCAGGCTTTTGGAACACATTCTTAGACTCTTTTTTTTTTTTTTTTTTTTTTTTTATTTTTTTTTTTTTACCAAAAATGCTTCCAGCACCTGGTATTCCCAGGCGGTCTCCCATCCAACCAGGCCCGACACTGCTTAGCTTCCGAGATCAGACGAGATCGGGCGTTTTTTTTTTTTTTTTGGACTTTCTGAAGAAACTCTGCTCCCAAGACTGGGCTTCTTGAAGAAACTAAGACTATTTCAGGCTTTTTGAACAAATTCTTAGACTTTATTTTATTTTATTTTTTTTATTTTTTTTTAAATGTTTCCAGAACCTGGTATTCCCAGGCGGTCTCCCATCCAACCAGGCCCGACACTGCTTAGCTTCCAAGATCAGACGAGATCGGGCATTCTTTTTTTTTTTTTTGACTTTCTGAAGAAACTCTGCTCCCAAGACTGGGCTTCTTGAAGAAACTAAGACTATTTCAGGCTTATTGAACAAATTCTTAGACTCTTTTTTTTTTTTTTACATAAAATGCTTCCAGCACCTGGTATTCCCAGGCGGTCTCCCATCCAACAAGGCCCGACCATGCTTCCGAGATCAGACGAGATCGGGCGTTTTTTTTTTTTTTTTGACTTTCTGAAGAAACTCTGCGCCCAAGACTGGGCTTCTTGAAGAAACTAAGACTATTTCAGGCTTTTTGAACAAATTCGTAGACTTTTTTTTTTTTTTTTTTTTTTTTTTTGACTTTCTGAAGAAACTAAGAGTATTTCAGGCTTTTTGAACACATTCTTAGACTCTTCTTTTTTTTTTTTTTTTTTTGACTTTCTGAAGAAACTCTGCTCCCAAGACTGGGCTTCTTGAAGAAACTAAGACTATTTCAGGCTTTGAACACATTCTTAGACTCTTTTTTTTTCTTTTTTTTTTTTTTTACATAAAATGCTTCCAGCACCTGGTATTCCCAGGCGGTCTCCCATCCAACAAGGCCCGACCATGCTTCCGAGATCAGACGAGATCGGGCGTTCTTTTTTTTTTTTTTGACTTTCTGAAGAAACTCTGCTCCCAAGACTGGTGTAACGGGGTTCAATGTTGTATTGCAAGGAAGGAAGAAGACAGGGGTCGGCGTGACTGAAACACTCACTTTAATTGCAAAATAAAAAGAAACAAATAAACAAAAGAGGCGCACGTAGCGCATTCACCGTGCCACGCACAGTAATAACAAAGAGGACAAATAACAATCACAACTTTCATTCAAACACAGCGTACAGGTGAGGTTCCAGTCCAACTCTCTCTCCCATCTCCTCCCGCATGCTGGCTTATAACCGGTCTCTCCATGCCAATCACTGCAATCAGACACAGGTGTTCCTCATTTTGCACTTGACCTACTTACTCACCGATCAGCCCCCTCCTTTCTCTCCTGCTACAGACTTCGCAAAACCACGCCCCCCTCGCCACAACTGGGCTTCTTGAAGAAACTAAGACTATTTCAGGCTTTTTGAACAAATTCTTAGACTTTTTTTTTTTTTTTTTTTTTTTGACTTTCTGAAGAAACTAAGACTATTTCAGGCTTTTTGAACAAATTCTTAGACTCTTTTTTTTTCTTTTTTTTTTTTTTGACTTTCTGAAGAAACTAAGACTATTTCAGGCTTTTTGAACACATTCTTAGACTCTTTTTTTTTCTTTTTTTTTTTTTTACATAAAATGCTTCCAGCACCTGGTATTCCCAGGCGGTCTCCCATCCAACAAGGCCCGACCATGCTTCCGAGATCACACGAGATCGGGCGTTTTTTTTTTTTTTTTTTGACTTTCTGAAGAAACTCTGCTCCCAAGACTGGGCTTCTTGAAGAAACTAAGACTATTTCAGGCTTTTTGAACACATTCTTAGACTCTTTTTTTTTCTTTTTTTTTTTTTTACATAAAATGCTTCCAGCACCTGGTATTCCCAGGCGGTCTCCCATCCAACAAGGCCCGACCATGCTTCCGAGATCAGACGAGATCGGGCGTTCTTTTCTTTTTTTTTGACTTTCTGAAGAAACTCTGCTCCCAAGACTGGGCTTCTTGAAGAAACTAAGACTATTTCAGGCTTTTTGAACAAATTCTTAGACTTTTTTTTTTTTTTTTGACTTTCTGAAGAAACTAAGAGTATTTCAGGCTTTTTGAACACATTCTTAGACTCTTTTTTTTTCTTTTTTTTTTTTTTACATAAAATGCTTCCAGCACCTGGTATTCCCAGGCGGTCTCCCATCCAACAAGGCCCGACCATGCTTCCGAGATCAGACGAGATCGGGCGTTTTTTTTTTTTTTTTTGACTTTCTGAAGAAACTCTGCTCCCAAGACTGGGCTTCT
>NC_138728.1:25774543-25837043 GCF_965113295.1 Leuciscus leuciscus | reverse complement strand
AACAAATTCTTAGACTTTTTTTTATTTTTTTATTTTTTTTAAAATGTTTCCAGAACCTGGTATTCCCAGGCGGTCTCCCATCTAACCAGGCCCGACACTGCTTAGCTTCCAAGATCAGACGAGATCGGGCGTTCTTTTTTTTTTTTTTTACTTTCTGAAGAAACTCTGCTCCCAAGACTGGGCTTCTTGAAGAAACTAAGACTATTTCAGGCTTTTTGAACAAATTCTTAGACTTTTTTTTTTTTTTTTTTTTTGACTTTCTGAAGAAACTAAGAGTATTTCAGGCTTTTTGAACACATTCTTAGACTCTTTTTTTTTTTTTTTTTTTTACTTTCTGAAGAAACTCTGCTCCCAAGACTGGGCTTCTTGAAGAAACTAAGACTATTTCAGGCTTTTTGAACAAATTCTTAGACTTTTTTTTTTTTTTTTTTTTTTTTTTTTTTTTAAATGTTTCCAGAACCTGGTATTCCCAGGCGGTCTCCCATCCAACCAGGCCCGACACTGCTTAGCTTCCAAGATCAGACGAGATCGGGCATTCTTTTTTTTTTTTTTGACTTTCTGAAGAAACTCTGCTCCCAAGACTGGGCTTCTTGAAGAAACTAAGACTATTTCAGGCTTTTTGAACAAATTCTTAGACTCTTTTTTTTTTTTTTTTTTTTTTTACATAAAATGCTTCCAGCACCTGGTATTCCCAGGCGGTCTCCCATCCAACAAGGCCCGACCATGCTTCCGAGATCAGACGAGATCGGGCGTTTTTTTTTTTTTTTTGACTTTCTGAAGAAACTCTGCGCCCAAGACTGGGCTTCTTGAAGAAACTAAGACTATTTCAGGCTTTTTGAACAAATTCTTAGACTTTTTTTTTTTTTTTTTTTTTTTTGACTTTCTGAAGAAACTCTGCTCCCAAGACTGGGCTTTTTGAAGAAACTAAGACTATTTCAGGCTTTTTGAACACATTCTTAGACTTTTTTTTTTTTTTTTTGACTTTCTGAAGAAACTAAGAGTATTTCAGGCTTTTTGAACACATTCTTAGACTCTTTTTTTTTTTTTTTTTTTTTTTTACCAAAAATGCTTCCAGCACCTGGTATTCCCAGGCGGTCTCCCATCCAACCAGGCCCGACACTGCTTAGCTTCCAAGATCAGACGAGATCGGGCGTTCTTTTTTTTTTTTTTGACTTTCTGAATAAACTCTGCTCCCAAGACTGGGCTTCTTGAAGAAACTAAGACTATTTCAGGCTTTTTGAACACATTCTTAGACTATTTTTTTTTCTTTTTTTTTTTTTTTACATAAAATGCTTCCAGCACCTGGTATTCCCAGGCGGTCTCCCATCCAACAAGGCCCGACCATGCTTCCGAGATCAGACGAGATCGGGCGTTCTTTTTTTTTTTTGACTTTCTGAATAAACTCTGCTCCCAAGACTGGGCTTCTTGAAGAAACTAAAACTATTTCAGGCTTTTTGAACAAATTCTTAGACTTTTTTTTTTTTTTTTTTTTTTGACTTTCTGAAGAAACTAAGAGTATTTCAGGCTTTTTGAACACATTCTTAGACTCTTTTTTTTTATTTATTTTTTTTACATAAAATGCTTCCAGCACCTGGTATTCCCAGGCGGTCTTCCATCCAACAAGGCCCGACCATGCTTCCGAGATCAGACGAGATCGGGCGTTTTTTTTTTTTTTTTGACTTTCTGAAGAAACTCTGCGCCCAAGACTGGGCTTCTTGAAGAAACTAAGACTATTTCAGGCTTTTTGAACAAATTCTTAGACTTTTTTTTTTTTTTTTTTTTTTTTTTTACTTTCTGAAGAAACTAAGAGTATTTCAGGCTTTTTGAACACATTCTTAGACTCTTTTTTTTTTTTTTTTTTGGACTTTCTGAAGAAACTCTGCTCCCAAGACTGGGCTTCTTGAAGAAACTAAGACTATTTCAGGCTTTTTGAACACATTCTTAGACTCTTTTTTTTTCTTTTTTTTTTTTTTACATAAAATGCTTCCAGCACCTGGTATTCCCAGGCGGTCTCCCATCCAACAAGGCCCGACCATGCTTCCGAGATCAGACGAGATCGGGCGTTCTTTTTTTTTTTTTTGACTTTCTGAAGAAACTCTGCTCCCAAGACTGGGCTTCTTGAAGAAACTAAGACTATTTCAGGCTTTTTGAACAAATTCTTAGACTTTTTTTTTTTTTTTTTTTTTTTTTTTTTGACTTTCTGAAGAAACTAAGAGTATTTCAGGCTTTTTGAACACATTCTTAGACTCTTTTTTTTTCTTTTTTTTTTTTTTACATAAAATGCTTCCAGCACCTGGTATTCCCAGGCGGTCTCCCATCCAACAAGGCCCGACCATGCTTCCGAGATCAAACGAGATCGGGCGTTTTTTTTGTTTTTTTTTGACTTTCTGAAGAAACTCTGCTCCCAAGACTGGGCTTCTTGAAGAAACTAAGACTATTTCAGGCTTTTTGAACAAATTCTTAGACTTTTTTTTTTTTTTTTTTTTTTTTTGACTTTCTGAAGAAACTCTGCTCCCAAGACTGGGCTTCTTGAAGAAACTAAGACTATTTCAGGCTTTTTGAACACATTCTTAGACTCTTTTTTTTTTTTTTTTTTTTTTTTTTACCAAAAATGCTTCCAGCACCTGGTATTCCCAGGCGGTCTCCCATCCAACAAGGCCCGACCATGCTTCCGAGATCAGACGAGATCGGGCGTTTTTTTTTTTTTTTTTACTTTCTGAAGAAACTCTGCGCCCAAGACTGGGCTTCTTGAAGAAACTAAGACTATTTCAGGCTTTTTGAACAAATTCTTAGACTTTTTTTTTTTTTTTTTTTTTTTTTTTGACTTTCTGAAGAAACTCTGCTCCCAAGACTGGGCTTCTTGAAGAAACTAAGACTATTTCAGGCTTTTTGAACACATTCTTAGACTCTTTTTTTTTCTTTTTTTTTTTTTTACATAAAATGCTTCCAGCACCTGGTATTCCCAGGCGGTCTCCCATCCAACAAGGCCCGACCATGCTTCCGAGATCAGACGAGATCGGGCGTTCTTTTCTTTTTTTTTGACTTTCTGAAGAAACTCTGCTCCCAAGACTGGGCTTCTTGAAGAAACTAAGACTATTTCAGGCTTTTTGAACACATTCTTAGACTTTTTTTTTTTTTTTTGACTTTCTGAAGAAACTAAGAGTATTTCAGGCTTTTTGAACACATTCTTAGACTTTTTTTTTTTTTTTTTTGACTTTCTGAAGAAACTAAGAGTATTTCAGGCTTTTTGAACACATTCTTAGACTCTTTTTTTTTTTTTTTTTTTTTTTTACCAAAAATGCTTCCAGCACCTGGTATTCCCAGGCGGTCTCCCATCCAACCAGGCCCGACACTGCTTAGCTTCCAAGATCAGACGAGATCGGGCGTTCTTTTTTTTTTTTTTGACTTTCTGAATAAACTCTG
The DNA here is from genome assembly GCF_965113295.1 of Leuciscus leuciscus. Lineage (NCBI taxonomy): Eukaryota > Metazoa > Chordata > Actinopteri > Cypriniformes > Leuciscidae > Leuciscus > Leuciscus leuciscus. Next base: position 25,833,620 of record NC_138728.1, on the reverse strand, counting down.
CTCCCAAGACTGGGCTTCTTGAAGAAACTAAGACTATTTCAGGCTTTTTGAACACATTCTTAGACTATTTTTTTTTCTTTTTTTTTTTTTTTACATAAAATGCTTCCAGCACCTGGTATTCCCAGGCGGTCTCCCATCCAACAAGGCCCGACCATGCTTCCGAGATCAGACGAGATCGGGCGTTCTTTTTTTTTTTTGACTTTCTGAATAAACTCTGCTCCCAAGACTGGGCTTCTTGAAGAAACTAAAACTATTTCAGGCTTTTTGAACAAATTCTTAGACTTTTTTTTTTTTTTTTTTTTTGACTTTCTGAAGAAACTAAGAGTATTTCAGGCTTTTTGAACACATTCTTAGACTCTTTTTTTTTATTTTATTTTTTTACATAAAATGCTTCCAGCACCTGGTATTCCCAGGCGGTCTCCCATCCAACAAGGCCCGACCATGCTTCCGAGATCAGACGAGATCGGGCGTTTTTTTTTTTTTTTTGACTTTCTGAAGAAACTCTGCGCCCAAGACTGGGCTTCTTGAAGAAACTAAGACTATTTCAGGCTTTTTGAACAAATTCTTAGACTTTTTTTTTTTTTTTTTTTTTTTTTTGACTTTCTGAAGAAACTCTGCTCCCAAGACTGGGCTTCTTGAAGAAACTAAGACTATTTCAGGCTTTTTGAACAAATTCTTAGACTTTTTTTTATTTTTTTATTTTTTTTTACATGTTTCCAGAACCTGGTATTCCCAGGCGGTCTCCCATCCAACCAGGCCCGACACTGCTTAGCTTCCAAGATCAGACGAGATCGGGCGTTCTTTTTTTTTTTTTTTACTTTCTGAAGAAACTCTGCTCCCAAGACTGGGCTTCTTGAAGAAACTAAGACTATTTCAGGCTTTTTGAACAAATTCTTAGACTTTTTTTTATTTTTTTATTTTTTTTAAAATGTTTCCAGAACCTGGTATTCCCAGGCGGTCTCCCATCCAACCAGGCCCGACACTGCTTAGCTTCCAAGATCAGACGAGATCGGGCGTTCTTTTTTTTTTTTTTGACTTTCTGAATAAACTCTGCTCCCAAGACTGGGCTTCTTGAAGAAACTAAGACTATTTCAGGCTTTTTGAACAAATTCTTAGACTTTATTTATTTATTTTTTTTTTTTTTTGACTTTCTGAAGAAACTAAGAGTATTTCAGGCTTTTTGAACACATTCTTAGACTCTTTTTTTTTTTTTTTTTTTTTTACATAAAATGCTTCCAGCACCTGGTATTCCCAGGCGGTCTCCCATCCAACAAGGCCCGACCATGCTTCCGAGATCAGACGAGATCGGGCGTTTTTTTTTTTTTTTTGACTTTCTGAAGAAACTCTGCGCCCAAGACTGGGCTTCTTGAAGAAACTAAGACTATTTCAGGCTTTTTGAACAAATTCTTAGACTTTTTTTTTTTTTTTTGACTTTCTGAAGAAACTAAGAGTATTTCAGGCTTTTTGAACACATTCTTAGACTTTTTTTTTTTTTTTTTTTTTTTTACCAAAAATGCTTCCAGCACCTGGTATTCCCAGGCGGTCTCCCATCCAACCAGGCCCGACACTGCTTAGCTTCCAAGATCAGACGAGATCGGGCGTTCTTTTTTTTTTTTTGACTTTCTGAATAAACTCTGCTCCCAAGACTGGGCTTCTTGAAGAAACTAAGACTATTTCAGGCTTTTTGAACAAATTCTTAGACTTTTTTTTTTTTTTTGACTTTCTGAAGAAACTCTGCTCCCAAGACTGGGCTTTTTGAAGAAACTAAGACTATTTCAGGCTTTTTGAACACATTCTTAGACTCTTTTTTTTTCTTTTTTTTTTACCAAAAATGCTTCCAGCACCTGGTATTCCCAGGCGGTCTCCCATCCAACCAGGCCCGACACTGCTTAGCTTCCGAGATCAGACGAGATCGGGCGTTTTTTTTTTTTTTTTTGACTTTCTGAAGAAACTCTGCTCCCAAGACTGGGCTTCTTGAAGAAACTAAGACTATTTCAGGCTTTTTGAACAAATTCTTAGACTTTTTTTTTTTTTTTTTTTTTTTTTTTAAATGTTTCCAGAACCTGGTATTCCCAGGCGGTCTCCCATCCAACCAGGCCCGACACTGCTTAGCTTCCAAGATCAGACGAGATCGGGCGTTCTTTTTTTTTTTTTTGACTTTCTGAAGAAACTCTGCTCCCAATACTGGGCTTCTTGAAGAAACTAAGACTATTTCAGGCTTTTTGAACAAATTCTTAGACTTTTTTTTTTTTTTTTTTTTTTTTTGACTTTCTGAAGAAACTAAGAGTATTTCAGGCTTTTTGAACACATTCTTAGACTCTTTTTTTTTCTTTTTTTCATTTTTTTTACATAAAATGCTTCCAGCACCTGGTATTCCCAGGCGGTCTCCCATCCAACAAGGCCCGACCATGCTTCCGAGATCAGACGAGATCGGGCGTTTTTTTTTTTTTTTTTGACTTTCTGAAGAAACTCTGCTCCCAAGACTGGGCTTCTTGAAGAAACTAAGACTATTTCAGGCTTTTTGAACAAATTCTTAGACTTTTTTTTTTTTTTTTTTTTTTTTTTTAAATGTTTCCAGAACCTGGTATTCCCAGGCGGTCTCCCATCCAACCAGGCCCGACACTGCTTAGCTTCCAAGATCAGACGAGATCGGGCGTTCTTTTTTTTTTTTTTGACTTTCTGAAGAAACTCTGCTCCCAAGACTGGGCTTCTTGAAGAAACTAAGACTATTTCAGGCTTTTTGAACAAATTCTTAGACTTTTTTTTTTTTTTTTTTTTTTTTTGACTTTCTGAAGAAACTAAGAGTATTTCAGGCTTTTTGAACACATTCTTAGACTCTTTTTTTTTCTTTTTTTCTTTTTTTTTACATAAAATGCTTCCAGCACCTGGTATTCCCAGGCGGTCTCCCATCCAACAAGGCCCGACCATGCTTCCGAGATCAGACGAGATCGGGCGTTTTTTTTTTTTTTTTTGACTTTCTGAAGAAACTCTGCTCCCAAGACTGGGCTTCTTGAAGAAACTAAGACTATTTCAGGCTTTTTGAACAAATTCTTAGACTTTTTTTAATTTTTTTAATTTTTAAAAAAATGTTTCCAGAACCTGGTATTCCCAGGCGGTCTCCCATCCAACCAGGCCCGACACTGCTTAGCTTCCAAGATCAGACGAGATCGGGCGTTCTTTTTTTTTTTTTTTACTTTCTGAAGAAACTCTGCTCCCAAGACTGGGCTTCTTGAAGAAACTAAGACTATTTCAGGCTTTTTGAACAAATTCTTAGACTTTTTTTTATTTTTTTAATTTTTTAAAAAATGTTTCCAGAACCTGGTATTCCCAGGCGGTCTCCCATCCAACCAGGCCCGACACTGCTTAGCTTCCAAGATCAGACGAGATCGGGCGTTCTTTTTTTTTTTTTTTACTTTCTGAAGAAACTCTGCTCCCAAGACTGGGCTTCTTGAAGAAACTAAGACTATTTCAGGCTTTTTGAACAAATTCTTAGACTTTTTTTTATTTTTTTTTTATTTTTTTGACTTTCTGAAGAAACCAAGAGTATTTCAGGCTTTTTGAACACATTCTTAGACTCTTTTTTTTTTTTTTTTTTTTTTTTTTTTACATAAAATGCTTCCAGCACCTGGTATTCCCAGGCGGTCTCCCATCCAACAAGGCCCGACCATGCTTCCGAGATCAGACGAGATCGGGCGTTTTTTTTTTTTTTTTGACTTTCTGAAGAAACTCTGCGCCCAAGACTGGGCTTCTTGAAGAAACTAAGACTATTTCAGGCTTTTTGAACAAATTCTTAGACTTTTTTTTATTTATTTATTTATTTTTGACTTTCTGAAGAAACTAAGAGTATTTCAGGCTTTTTGAACACATTCTTAGACTCTTTTTTTTTTTTTTTTTTTTGACTTTCTGAAGAAACTCTGCTCCCAAGACTGGGCTTCTTGAAGAAACTAAGACTATTTCAGGCTTTTTGAACACATTCTTAGACTCTTTTTTTTTCTTTTTTTTTTTTTTACATAAAATGCTTCCAGCACCTGGTATTCCCAGGCGGTCTCCCATCCAACAAGGCCCGACCATGCTTCCGAGATCAGACGAGATCGGGCGTTCTTTTCTTTTTTTTTTGACTTTCTGAAGAAACTCTGCTCCCAAGACTGGGCTTCTTGAAGAAACTAAGACTATTTCAGACTTTTTGAACAAATTCTTAGACTTTTTTTTTTTTTTTTGACTTTCTGAAGAAACTAAGAGTATTTCAGGCTTTTTGAACACATTCTTAGACTCTTTTTTTTTTCTTTTTTTTTTTTTTACATAAAATGCTTCCAGCACCTGGTATTCCCAGGCGGTCTCCCATCCAACAAGGCCCGACCATGCTTCCGAGATCAGACGAGATCGGGCGTTTTTTTTTTTTTTTTTGACTTTCTGAAGAAACTCTGCTCCCAAGACTGGGCTTCTTGAAGAAACTAAGACTATTTCAGGCTTTTTGAACAAATTCTTAGACTTTTTTTTTTTTTTTTTTTTTTTTTTTGACTTTCTGAAGAAACTAAGAGTATTTCAGGCTTTTTGAACACATTCTTAGACTCTTTTTTTTTTTTTTTTTTTTTTACATAAAATGCTTCCAGCACCTGGTATTCCCAGGCGGTCTCCCATCCAACAAGGCCCGACCATGCTTCCGAGATCAGACGAGATCGGGCGTTTTTTTGTTTTTTTTTGACTTTCTGAAGAAACTCTGCGCCCAAGACTGGGCTTCTTGAAGAAACTAAGACTATTTCAGGCTTTTTGAACAAATTCTTAGACTTTTTTTTTTTTTTTTTGACTTTCTGAAGAAACTAAAGAGTATTTCAGGCTTTTTGAACACATTCTTAGACTCTTTTTTTTTTATTTTTTTTTTTACATAAAATGCTTCCAGCACCTGGTATTCCCAGGCGGTCTCCCATCCAACAAGGCCCGACCATGCTTCCGAGATCAGACGAGATCGGGCGTTTTTTTGTTTTTTTTTGACTTTCTGAAGAAACTCTGCTCCCAAGACTGGGCTTCTTGAAGAAACTAAGACTATTTCAGGCTTTTTGAACACATTCTTAGACTCTTTTTTTTTCTTTTTTTTTTTTTTACATAAAATGCTTCCAGCACCTGGTATTCCCAGGCGGTCTCCCATCCAACAAGGCCCGACCATGCTTCCGAGATCACACGAGATCGGGCGTTTTTTTTTTTTTTTTTGACTTTCTGAAGAAACTCTGCTCCCAAGACTGGGCTTCTTGAAGAAACTAAGACTATTTCAGGCTTTTTGAACACATTCTTAGACTCTTTTTTTTTCTTTTTTTTTTTACATAAAATGCTTCCAGCACCTGGTATTCCCAGGCGGTCTCCCATCCAACAAGGCCCGACCATGCTTCCGAGATCAGACGAGATCGGGCGTTCTTTTTTTTTTTTTGACTTTCTGAAGAAACTCTGCTCCCAAGACTGGGCTTCTTGAAGAAACTAAGACTATTTCAGGCTTTTTGAACACATTCTTAGACTTTTTTTTTTTTTTTTGACTTTCTGAAGAAACTAAGAGTATTTCAGGCTTTTTGAACACATTCTTAGACTTTTTTTTTTTTTTTTTTTGACTTTCTGAAGAAACTAAGAGTATTTCAGGCTTTTTGAACACATTCTTAGACTCTTTTTTTTTTTTTTTTTTTTTTTTACCAAAAATGCTTCCAGCACCTGGTATTCCCAGGCGGTCTCCCATCCAACCAGGCCCGACACTGCTTAGCTTCCAAGATCAGACGAGATCGGGCGTTCTTTTTTTTTTTTTTGACTTTCTGAATAAACTCTGCTCCCAAGACTGGGCTTCTTGAAGAAACTAAGACTATTTCAGGCTTTTTGAACACATTCTTAGACTATTTTTTTTTCTTTTTTTTTTTTTTTACATAAAATGCTTCCAGCACCTGGTATTCCCAGGCGGTCTCCCATCCAACAAGGCCCGACCATGCTTCCGAGATCAGACGAGATCGGGCGTTCTTTTTTTTTTTTGACTTTCTGAATAAACTCTGCTCCCAAGACTGGGCTTCTTGAAGAAACTAAAACTATTTCAGGCTTTTTGAACAAATTCTTAGACTTTTTTTTTTTTTTTTTTTTTGACTTTCTGAAGAAACTAAGAGTATTTCAGGCTTTTTGAACACATTCTTAGACTCTTTTTTTTTTATTTATTTTTTTTACATAAAATGCTTCCAGCACCTGGTATTCCCAGGCGGTCTCCCATCCAACAAGGCCCGACCATGCTTCCGAGATCAGACGAGATCGGGCGTTTTTTTTTTTTTTTTTGACTTTCTGAAGAAACTCTGCGCCCAAGACTGGGCTTCTTGAAGAAACTAAGACTATTTCAGGCTTTTTGAACAAATTCTTAGACTTTTTATTTTTTATTTTTTTATTTTTGACTTTCTGAAGAAACTAAGAGTATTTCAGGCTTTTTGAACACATTCTTAGACTCTTTTTTTTTTTTTTTTTTTTTGACTTTCTGAAGAAACTCTGCTCCCAAGACTGGGCTTCTTGAAGAAACTAAGACTATTTCAGGCTTTTTGAACACATTCTTAGACTCTTTTTTTTTCTTTTTTTTTTTTTTACATAAAATGCTTCCAGCACCTGGTATTCCCAGGCGGTCTCCCATCCAACAAGGCCCGACCATGCTTCCGAGATCAGACGAGATCGGGCGTTCTTTTCTTTTTTTTTTGACTTTCTGAAGAAACTCTGCTCCCAAGACTGGGCTTCTTGAAGAAACTAAGACTATTTCAGACTTTTTGAACAAATTCTTAGACTTTTTTTTTTTTTTTTGACTTTCTGAAGAAACTAAGAGTATTTCAGGCTTTTTGAACACATTCTTAGACTCTTTTTTTTTTCTTTTTTTTTTTTTTACATAAAATGCTTCCAGCACCTGGTATTCCCAGGCGGTCTCCCATCCAACAAGGCCCGACCATGCTTCCGAGATCAGACGAGATCGGGCGTTTTTTTTTTTTTTTTTGACTTTCTGAAGAAACTCTGCTCCCAAGACTGGGCTTCTTGAAGAAACTAAGACTATTTCAGGCTTTTTGAACAAATTCTTAGACTTTTTTTTTTTTTTTTTTTTTTTTTGACTTTCTGAAGAAACTAAGAGTATTTCAGGCTTTTTGAACACATTCTTAGACTCTTTTTTTTTTTTTTTTTTTTTTACATAAAATGCTTCCAGCACCTGGTATTCCCAGGCGGTCTCCCATCCAACAAGGCCCGACCATGCTTCCGTGATCAGACGAGATCGGGCGTTTTTTTGTTTTTTTTTGACTTTCTGAAGAAACTCTGCGCCCAAGACTGGGCTTCTTGAAGAAACTAAGACTATTTCAGGCTTTTTGAACAAATTCTTAGACTTTTTTTTTTTTTTTTTGACTTTCTGAAGAAACTAAGACTATTTCAGGCTTTTTGAACACATTCTTAGACTCTTTTTTTTTCTTTTTTTTTTTTTTTACATAAAATGCTTCCAGCACCTGGTATTCCCAGGCGGTCTCCCATAAAACAAGGCCCGACCATGCTTCCGAGATCAGACGAGATCGGGCGTTCTTTTTTTTTTTTTGACTTTCTGAATAAACTCTGCTCCCAAGACTGGGCTTCTTGAAGAAACTAAGACTATTTCAGGCTTTTTGAACAAATTCTTAGACTTTTTTTTTTTTTTTTTTTTTTTTTTTGACTTTCTGAAGAAACTAAGAGTATTTCAGGCTTTTTGAACACATTCTTAGACTCTTTTTTTTTTATTTTTATTTTTTACATAAAATGCTTCCAGCACCTGGTATTCCCAGGCGGTCTCCCATCCAACAAGGCCCGACCATGCTTCCGAGATCAGACGAGATCGGGCGTATTTTTTTTTTTTTTTGACTTTCTGAAGAAACTCTGCGCCCAAGACTGGGCTTCTTGAAGAAACTAAGACTATTTCAGGCTTTTTGAACACATTCTTAGACTCTTTTTTTTTTTTTTTTTTTTTTACATAAAATGCTTCCAGCACCTGGTATTCCCAGGCGGTCTCCCATCCAACAAGGCCCGACCATGCTTCCGTGATCAGACGAGATCGGGCGTTTTTTTGTTTTTTTTTGACTTTCTGAAGAAACTCTGCGCCCAAGACTGGGCTTCTTGAAGAAACTAAGACTATTTCAGGCTTTTTGAACAAATTCTTAGACTTTTTTTTTTTTTTTTTGACTTTCTGAAGAAACTAAGACTATTTCAGGCTTTTTGAACACATTCTTAGACTCTTTTTTTTTCTTTTTTTTTTTTTTTACATAAAATGCTTCCAGCACCTGGTATTCCCAGGCGGTCTCCCATAAAACAAGGCCCGACCATGCTTCCGAGATCAGACGAGATCGGGCGTTCTTTTTTTTTTTTTGACTTTCTGAATAAACTCTGCTCCCAAGACTGGGCTTCTTGAAGAAACTAAGACTATTTCAGGCTTTTTGAACAAATTCTTAGACTTTTTTTTTTTTTTTTTTTTTTTTTTTTGACTTTCTGAAGAAACTAAGAGTATTTCAGGCTTTTTGAACACATTCTTAGACTCTTTTTTTTTTATTTTTATTTTTTACATAAAATGCTTCCAGCACCTGGTATTCCCAGGCGGTCTCCCATCCAACAAGGCCCGACCATGCTTCCGAGATCAGACGAGATCGGGCGTATTTTTTTTTTTTTTTGACTTTCTGAAGAAACTCTGCGCCCAAGACTGGGCTTCTTGAAGAAACTAAGACTATTTCAGGCTTTTTGAACACATTCTTAGACTCTTTTTTTTTCTTTTTTTTTTTTTTACATAAAATGCTTCCAGCACCTGGTATTCCCAGGCGGTCTCCCATCCAACAAGGCCCGACCATGCTTCCGAGATCACACGAGATCGGGCGTTTTTTTTTTTTTTTTTGACTTTCTGAAGAAACTCTGCTCCCAAGACTGGGCTTCTTGAAGAAACTAAGACTATTTCAGGCTTTTTGAACACATTCTTAGACTCTTTTTTTTTCTTTTTTTTTTTACATAAAATGCTTCCAGCACCTGGTATTCCCAGGCGGTCTCCCATCCAACAAGGCCCGACCATGCTTCCGAGATCAGACGAGATCGGGCGTTCTTTTTTTTTTTTTTGACTTTCTGAAGAAACTCTGCTCCCAAGACTGGGCTTCTTGAAGAAACTAAGACTATTTCAGGCTTTTTGAACACATTCTTAGACTTTTTTTTTTTTTTTTTTTGACTTTCTGAAGAAACAAAGAGTATTTCAGGCTTTTTGAACACATTCTTAGACTCTTTTTTTTTTTTTTTTTTTTTTTTACCAAAAATGCTTCCAGCACCTGGTATTCCCAGGCGGTCTCCCATCCAACCAGGCCCGACACTGCTTAGCTTCCAAGATCAGACGAGATCGGGCGTTCTTTTTTTTTTTTTTGACTTTCTGAATAAACTCTGCTCCCAAGACTGGGCTTCTTGAAGAAACTAAGACTATTTCAGGCTTTTTGAACACATTCTTAGACTATTTTTTTTTCTTTTTTTTTTTTTTTACATAAAATGCTTCCAGCACCTGGTATTCCCAGGCGGTCTCCCATCCAACAAGGCCCGACCATGCTTCCGAGATCAGACGAGATCGGGCGTTCTTTTTTTTTTTTGACTTTCTGAATAAACTCTGCTCCCAAGACTGGGCTTCTTGAAGAAACTAAAACTATTTCAGGCTTTTTGAACAAATTCTTAGACTTTTTTTTTTTTTTTTTTTTTGACTTTCTGAAGAAACTAAGAGTATTTCAGGCTTTTTGAACACATTCTTAGACTCTTTTTTTTTTATTTATTTTTTTTACATAAAATGCTTCCAGCACCTGGTATTCCCAGGCGGTCTCCCATCCAACAAGGCCCGACCATGCTTCCGAGATCAGACGAGATCGGGCGTTTTTTTTTTTTTTTTTGACTTTCTGAAGAAACTCTGCGCCCAAGACTGGGCTTCTTGAAGAAACTAAGACTATTTCAGGCTTTTTGAACAAATTCTTAGACTTTTTTTTTTTTATTTATTTATTTTTGACTTTCTGAAGAAACTAAGAGTATTTCAGGCTTTTTGAACACATTCTTAGACTCTTTTTTTTTTTTTTTTTTTTTGACTTTCTGAAGAAACTCTGCTCCCAAGACTGGGCTTCTTGAAGAAACTAAGACTATTTCAGGCTTTTTGAACACATTCTTAGACTCTTTTTTTTTCTTTTTTTTTTTTTTACATAAAATGCTTCCAGCACCTGGTATTCCCAGGCGGTCTCCCATCCAACAAGGCCCGACCATGCTTCCGAGATCAGACGAGATCGGGCGTTCTTTTCTTTTTTTTTTGACTTTCTGAAGAAACTCTGCTCCCAAGACTGGGCTTCTTGAAGAAACTAAGACTATTTCAGACTTTTTGAACAAATTCTTAGACTTTTTTTTTTTTTTTTGACTTTCTGAAGAAACTAAGAGTATTTCAGGCTTTTTGAACACATTCTTAGACTCTTTTTTTTTTCTTTTTTTTTTTTTTACATAAAATGCTTCCAGCACCTGGTATTCCCAGGCGGTCTCCCATCCAACAAGGCCCGACCATGCTTCCGAGATCAGACGAGATCGGGCGTTTTTTTTTTTTTTTTTGACTTTCTGAAGAAACTCTGCTCCCAAGACTGGGCTTCTTGAAGAAACTAAGACTATTTCAGGCTTTTTGAACAAATTCTTAGACTTTTTTTTTTTTTTTTTTTTTTTTTGACTTTCTGAAGAAACTAAGAGTATTTCAGGCTTTTTGAACACATTCTTAGACTCTTTTTTTTTTTTTTTTTTTTTTACATAAAATGCTTCCAGCACCTGGTATTCCCAGGCGGTCTCCCATCCAACAAGGCCCGACCATGCTTCCGAGATCAGACGAGATCGGGCGTTTTTTTGTTTTTTTTTGACTTTCTGAAGAAACTCTGCGCCCAAGACTGGGCTTCTTGAAGAAACTAAGACTATTTCAGGCTTTTTGAACAAATTCTTAGACTTTTTTTTTTTTTTTTTGACTTTCTGAAGAAACTAAGAGTATTTCAGGCTTTTTGAACACATTCTTAGACTCTTTTTTTTTTTTTTTTTTTTTTTACATAAAATGCTTCCAGCACCTGGTATTCCCAGGCGGTCTCCCATCCAACAAGGCCCGACCATGCTTCCGAGATCAGACGAGATCGGGCGTTTTTTTTTTTTTTTTTGACTTTCTGAAGAAACTCTGCGCCCAAGACTGGGCTTCTTGAAGAAACTAAGACTATTTCAGGCTTTTTGAACAAATTCTTAGACTTTTTTTTTTTATTTCTTTTTTTTTGACTTTCTGAAGAAACTAAGAGTATTTCAGGCTTTTTGAACACATTCTTAGACTCTTTTTTTTTTTTTTTTTTGACTTTCTGAAGAAACTCTGCTCCCAAGACTGGTCTTCTTGAAGAAACTAAGACTATTTCAGGCTTTTTGAACACATTCTTAGACTCTTTTTTTTTCTTTTTTTTTTTTTTACATAAAATGCTTCCAGCACCTGGTATTCCCAGGCGGTCTCCCATCCAACAAGGCCCGACCATGCTTCCGAGATCAGACGAGATCGGGCGTTCTTTTTTTTTTTTTTGACTTTCTGAAGAAACTCTGCGCCCAAGACTGGGCTTCTTGAAGAAACTAAGACTATTTCAGGCTTTTTGAACAAATTCTTAGACTTTTTTTTTTTTTTTTGACTTTCTGAAGAAACTAAGAGTATTTCAGGCTTTTTGAACACATTCTTAGACTTTTTTTTTTTTTTTTTTTTTTTACCAAAAATGCTTCCAGCACCTGGTATTCCCAGGCGGTCTCCCATCCAACCAGGCCCGACACTGCTTAGCTTCCAAGATCAGACGAGATCGGGCGTTCTTTTTTTTTTTTTGACTTTCTGAATAAACTCTGCTCCCAAGACTGGGCTTCTTGAAGAAACTAAGACTATTTCAGGCTTTTTGAACAAATTCTTAGACTTTTTTTTTTTTTTTGACTTTCTGAAGAAACTCTGCTCCCAAGACTGGGCTTTTTGAAGAAACTAAGACTATTTCAGGCTTTTTGAACACATTCTTAGACTCTTTTTTTTTCTTTTTTTTTTACCAAAAATGCTTCCAGCACCTGGTATTCCCAGGCGGTCTCCCATCCAACCAGGCCCGACACTGCTTAGCTTCCGAGATCAGACGAGATCGGGCGTTTTTTTTTTTTTTTTTGACTTTCTGAAGAAACTCTGCTCCCAAGACTGGGCTTCTTGAAGAAACTAAGACTATTTCAGGCTTTTTGAACAAATTCTTAGACTTTTTTTTTTTTTTTTTTTTTTTTTTAAATGTTTCCAGAACCTGGTATTCCCAGGCGGTCTCCCATCCAACCAGGCCCGACACTGCTTAGCTTCCAAGATCAGACGAGATCGGGCGTTCTTTTTTTTTTTTTTGACTTTCTGAAGAAACTCTGCTCCCAATACTGGGCTTCTTGAAGAAACTAAGACTATTTCAGGCTTTTTGAACAAATTCTTAGACTTTTTTTTTTTTTTTTTTTTTTTTTGACTTTCTGAAGAAACTAAGAGTATTTCAGGCTTTTTGAACACATTCTTAGACTCTTTTTTTTTCTTTTTTTCATTTTTTTTACATAAAATGCTTCCAGCACCTGGTATTCCCAGGCGGTCTCCCATCCAACAAGGCCCGACCATGCTTCCGAGATCAGACGAGATCGGGCGTTTTTTTTTTTTTTTTTGACTTTCTGAAGAAACTCTGCTCCCAAGACTGGGCTTCTTGAAGAAACTAAGACTATTTCAGGCTTTTTGAACAAATTCTTAGACTTTTTTTTTTTTTTTTTTTTTTTTTTTAAATGTTTCCAGAACCTGGTATTCCCAGGCGGTCTCCCATCCAACCAGGCCCGACACTGCTTAGCTTCCAAGATCAGACGAGATCGGGCATTCTTTTTTTTTTTTTTGACTTTCTGAAGAAACTCTGCTCCCAAGACTGGGCTTCTTGAAGAAACTAAGACTATTTCAGGCTTTTTGAACAAATTCTTAGACTTTTTTTTTTTTTTTTTTTTTTTTTGACTTTCTGAAGAAACTAAGAGTATTTCAGGCTTTTTGAACACATTCTTAGACTCTTTTTTTTTCTTTTTTTCTTTTTTTTTACATAAAATGCTTCCAGCACCTGGTATTCCCAGGCGGTCTCCCATCCAACAAGGCCCGACCATGCTTCCGAGATCAGACGAGATCGGGCGTTTTTTTTTTTTTTTTTGACTTTCTGAAGAAACTCTGCTCCCAAGACTGGGCTTCTTGAAGAAACTAAGACTATTTCAGGCTTTTTGAACAAATTCTTAGACTTTTTTTAATTTTTTTAATTTTTTAAAAAATGTTTCCAGAACCTGGTATTCCCAGGCGGTCTCCCATCCAACCAGGCCCGACACTGCTTAGCTTCCAAGATCAGACGAGATCGGGCGTTCTTTTTTTTTTTTTTTACTTTCTGAAGAAACTCTGCTCCCAAGACTGGGCTTCTTGAAGAAACTAAGACTATTTCAGGCTTTTTGAACAAATTCTTAGACTTTTTTTTATTTTTTTAATTTTTTAAAAAATGTTTCCAGAACCTGGTATTCCCAGGCGGTCTCCCATCCAACCAGGCCCGACACTGCTTAGCTTCCAAGATCAGACGAGATCGGGCGTTCTTTTTTTTTTTTTTTACTTTCTGAAGAAACTCTGCTCCCAAGACTGGGCTTCTTGAAGAAACTAAGACTATTTCAGGCATTTTGAACAAATTCTTAGACTTTTTTTTTTTTTTTTTTTTTTTTTTTGACTTTCTGAAGAAACCAAGAGTATTTCAGGCTTTTTGAACACATTCTTAGACTCTTTTTTTTTTTTTTTTTTTTTTTTTTTTTACATAAAATGCTTCCAGCACCTGGTATTCCCAGGCGGTCTCCCATCCAACAAGGCCCGACCATGCTTCCGAGATCAGACGAGATCGGGCGTTTTTTTTTTTTTTTTGACTTTCTGAAGAAACTCTGCGCCCAAGACTGGGCTTCTTGAAGAAACTAAGACTATTTCAGGCTTTTTGAACAAATTCTTAGACTTTTTTTTTTTTTTTTTTTTTTTTTTTGACTTTCTGAAGAAACTAAGAGTATTTCAGGCTTTTTGAACACATTCTTAGACTCTTTTTTTTTTTTTTTTTTGGACTTTCTGAAGAAACTCTGCTCCCAAGACTGGGCTTCTTGAAGAAACTAAGACTATTTCAGGCTTTTTGAACACATTCTTAGACTCTTTTTTTTTCTTTTTTTTTTTTTTACATAAAATGCTTCCAGCACCTGGTATTCCCAGGCGGTCTCCCATCCAACAAGGCCCGACCATGCTTCCGAGATCAGACGAGATCGGGCGTTCTTTTTTTTTTTTTTGACTTTCTGAAGAAACTCTGCTCCCAAGACTGGGCTTCTTGAAGAAACTAAGACTATTTCAGGCTTTTTGAACAAATTCTTAGACTTTTTTTTTTTTTTTTTTTTTTTTTTGACTTTCTGAAGAAACTAAGAGTATTTCAGGCTTTTTGAACACATTCTTAGACTCTTTTTTTTTCTTTTTTTTTTTTTTTACATAAAATGCTTCCAGCACCTGGTATTCCCAGGCGGTCTCCCATCCAACAAGGCCCGACCATGCTTCCGAGATCAAACGAGATCGGGCGGTTTTTTTTTTTTTTTTTGACTTTCTGAAGAAACTCTGCTCCCAAGACTGGGCTTCTTGAAGAAACTAAGACTATTTCAGGCTTTTTGAACAAATTCTTAGACTTTTTTTTATTTTTTTATTTTTTTTTAAATGTTTCCAGAACCTGGTATTCCCAGGCGGTCTCCCATCCAACCAGGCCCGACACTGCTTAGCTTCCAAGATCAGACGAGATCGGGCGTTCTTTTTTTTTTTTTGACTTTCTGAAGAAACTCTGCTCCCAAGACTGGGCTTCTTGAAGAAACTAAGACTATTTCAGGCTTTTTGAACAAATTCTTAGACTTTTTTTTTTTTTTTTTTTTTTTTGACTTTCTGAAGAAACTAAGAGTATTTCAGGCTTTTTGAACACATTCTTAGACTCTTTTTTTTATTTTTATTTTTTTTACATAAAATGCTTCCAGCACCTGGTATTCCCAGGCGGTCTCCCATCCAACAAGGCCCGACCATGCTTCCGAGATCAGACGAGATCGGGCGTTTTTTTTTTTTTTTTTTGACTGTCTGAAGAAACTCTGCTCCCAAGACTGGGCTTCTTGAAGAAACTAAGACTATTTCAGGCTTTTTGAACAAATTCTTAGACTTTTTTTTTTTTTTTTTTTTATGTTTCCAGAACCTGGTATTCCCAGGCGGTCTCCCATCCAACCAGGCCCGACACTGCTTAGCTTCCAAGATCAGACGAGATCGGGCATTCTTTTTTTTTTTTTTTGACTTTCTGAAGAAACTCTGCTCCCAAGACTGGGCTTCTTGAAGAAACTAAGACTATTTCAGGCTTTTTGAACAAATTCTTAGACTCTTTTTTTTTTTTTTTTTTTTTTACATAAAATGCTTCCAGCACCTGGTATTCCCAGGCGGTCTCCCATCCAACAAGGCCCGACCATGCTTCCGAGATCAGACGAGATCGGGCGTTTTTTTTTTTTTTTTTGCCTTTCTGAAGAAACTCTGCGCCCAAGACTGGGCTTCTTGAAGAAACTAAGACTATTTCAGGCTTTTTGAACAAATTCTTAGACTTTTTTTTTTTTTTTTTTTTTTTTTTGACTTTCTGAAGAAACTCTGCTCCCAAGACTGGGCTTTTTGAAGAAACTAAGACTATTTCAGGCTTTTGGAACACATTCTTAGACTCTTTTTTTTTTTTTTTTTTTTTTTTTTTTTTACCAAAAATGCTTCCAGCACCTGGTATTCCCAGGCGGTCTCCCATCCAACAAGGCCCGACCATGCTTCCGAGATCAGACGAGATCGGGCGTTTTTTTTTTTTTTTTGACTTTCTGAAGAAACTCTGCGCCCAAGACTGGGCTTCTTGAAGAAACTAAGACTATTTCAGGCTTTTTGAACAAATTCTTAGACTTTTTTTTTTTTTTTGACTTTCTGAAGAAACTCTGCTCCCAAGACTGGGCTTCTTGAAGAAACTAAGACTATTTCAGGCTTTTTGAACACATTCTTAGACTCTTTTTTTTTCTTTTTTTTTTTTTTACATAAAATGCTTCCAGCACCTGGTATTCCCAGGCGGTCTCCCATCCAACAAGGCCCGACCATGCTTCCGAGATCACACGAGATCGGGCGTTTTTTTTTTTTTTTTTGACTTTCTGAAGAAACTCTGCTCCCAAGACTGGGCTTCTTGAAGAAACTAAGACTATTTCAGGCTTTTTGAACACATTCTTAGACTCTTTTTTTTTTTTTTTTTTTTTTACATAAAATGCTTCCAGCACCTGGTATTCCCAGGCGGTCTCCCATCCAACAAGGCCCGACCATGCTTCCGAGATCAGACGAGATCGGGCGTTTTTTTGTTTTTTTTTGACTTTCTGAAGAAACTCTGCGCCCAAGACTGGGCTTCTTGAAGAAACTAAGACTATTTCAGGCTTTTTGAACAAATTCTTAGACTTTTTTTTTTTTTTTTTGACTTTCTGAAGAAACTAAAGAGTATTTCAGGCTTTTTGAACACATTCTTAGACTCTTTTTTTTTTATTTTTTTTTTTACATAAAATGCTTCCAGCACCTGGTATTCCCAGGCGGTCTCCCATCCAACAAGGCCCGACCATGCTTCCGAGATCAGACGAGATCGGGCGTTTTTTTGTTTTTTTTTGACTTTCTGAAGAAACTCTGCTCCCAAGACTGGGCTTCTTGAAGAAACTAAGACTATTTCAGGCTTTTTGAACACATTCTTAGACTCTTTTTTTTTCTTTTTTTTTTTTTTACATAAAATGCTTCCAGCACCTGGTATTCCCAGGCGGTCTCCCATCCAACAAGGCCCGACCATGCTTCCGAGATCACACGAGATCGGGCGTTTTTTTTTTTTTTTTTGACTTTCTGAAGAAACTCTGCTCCCAAGACTGGGCTTCTTGAAGAAACTAAGACTATTTCAGGCTTTTTGAACACATTCTTAGACTCTTTTTTTTTCTTTTTTTTTTTACATAAAATGCTTCCAGCACCTGGTATTCCCAGGCGGTCTCCCATCCAACAAGGCCCGACCATGCTTCCGAGATCAGACGAGATCGGGCGTTCTTTTTTTTTTTTTGACTTTCTGAAGAAACTCTGCTCCCAAGACTGGGCTTCTTGAAGAAACTAAGACTATTTCAGGCTTTTTGAACACATTCTTAGACTTTTTTTTTTTTTTTTGACTTTCTGAAGAAACTAAGAGTATTTCAGGCTTTTTGAACACATTCTTAGACTTTTTTTTTTTTTTTTTTTGACTTTCTGAAGAAACTAAGAGTATTTCAGGCTTTTTGAACACATTCTTAGACTCTTTTTTTTTTTTTTTTTTTTTTTTACCAAAAATGCTTCCAGCACCTGGTATTCCCAGGCGGTCTCCCATCCAACCAGGCCCGACACTGCTTAGCTTCCAAGATCAGACGAGATCGGGCGTTCTTTTTTTTTTTTTTGACTTTCTGAATAAACTCTGCTCCCAAGACTGGGCTTCTTGAAGAAACTAAGACTATTTCAGGCTTTTTGAACACATTCTTAGACTATTTTTTTTTCTTTTTTTTTTTTTTTACATAAAATGCTTCCAGCACCTGGTATTCCCAGGCGGTCTCCCATCCAACAAGGCCCGACCATGCTTCCGAGATCAGACGAGATCGGGCGTTCTTTTTTTTTTTTGACTTTCTGAATAAACTCTGCTCCCAAGACTGGGCTTCTTGAAGAAACTAAAACTATTTCAGGCTTTTTGAACAAATTCTTAGACTTTTTTTTTTTTTTTTTTTTTGACTTTCTGAAGAAACTAAGAGTATTTCAGGCTTTTTGAACACATTCTTAGACTCTTTTTTTTTTATTTATTTTTTTTACATAAAATGCTTCCAGCACCTGGTATTCCCAGGCGGTCTCCCATCCAACAAGGCCCGACCATGCTTCCGAGATCAGACGAGATCGGGCGTTTTTTTTTTTTTTTTTGACTTTCTGAAGAAACTCTGCGCCCAAGACTGGGCTTCTTGAAGAAACTAAGACTATTTCAGGCTTTTTGAACAAATTCTTAGACTTTTTATTTTTTATTTTTTTATTTTTGACTTTCTGAAGAAACTAAGAGTATTTCAGGCTTTTTGAACACATTCTTAGACTCTTTTTTTTTTTTTTTTTTTTTGACTTTCTGAAGAAACTCTGCTCCCAAGACTGGGCTTCTTGAAGAAACTAAGACTATTTCAGGCTTTTTGAACACATTCTTAGACTCTTTTTTTTTCTTTTTTTTTTTTTTACATAAAATGCTTCCAGCACCTGGTATTCCCAGGCGGTCTCCCATCCAACAAGGCCCGACCATGCTTCCGAGATCAGACGAGATCGGGCGTTCTTTTCTTTTTTTTTTGACTTTCTGAAGAAACTCTGCTCCCAAGACTGGGCTTCTTGAAGAAACTAAGACTATTTCAGACTTTTTGAACAAATTCTTAGACTTTTTTTTTTTTTTTTGACTTTCTGAAGAAACTAAGAGTATTTCAGGCTTTTTGAACACATTCTTAGACTCTTTTTTTTTTCTTTTTTTTTTTTTTACATAAAATGCTTCCAGCACCTGGTATTCCCAGGCGGTCTCCCATCCAACAAGGCCCGACCATGCTTCCGAGATCAGACGAGATCGGGCGTTTTTTTTTTTTTTTTTGACTTTCTGAAGAAACTCTGCTCCCAAGACTGGGCTTCTTGAAGAAACTAAGACTATTTCAGGCTTTTTGAACAAATTCTTAGACTTTTTTTTTTTTTTTTTTTTTTTTTGACTTTCTGAAGAAACTAAGAGTATTTCAGGCTTTTTGAACACATTCTTAGACTCTTTTTTTTTTTTTTTTTTTTTTACATAAAATGCTTCCAGCACCTGGTATTCCCAGGCGGTCTCCCATCCAACAAGGCCCGACCATGCTTCCGTGATCAGACGAGATCGGGCGTTTTTTTGTTTTTTTTTGACTTTCTGAAGAAACTCTGCGCCCAAGACTGGGCTTCTTGAAGAAACTAAGACTATTTCAGGCTTTTTGAACAAATTCTTAGACTTTTTTTTTTTTTTTTTGACTTTCTGAAGAAACTAAGACTATTTCAGGCTTTTTGAACACATTCTTAGACTCTTTTTTTTTCTTTTTTTTTTTTTTTACATAAAATGCTTCCAGCACCTGGTATTCCCAGGCGGTCTCCCATAAAACAAGGCCCGACCATGCTTCCGAGATCAGACGAGATCGGGCGTTCTTTTTTTTTTTTTGACTTTCTGAATAAACTCTGCTCCCAAGACTGGGCTTCTTGAAGAAACTAAGACTATTTCAGGCTTTTTGAACAAATTCTTAGACTTTTTTTTTTTTTTTTTTTTTTTTTTTTGACTTTCTGAAGAAACTAAGAGTATTTCAGGCTTTTTGAACACATTCTTAGACTCTTTTTTTTTTATTTTTATTTTTTACATAAAATGCTTCCAGCACCTGGTATTCCCAGGCGGTCTCCCATCCAACAAGGCCCGACCATGCTTCCGAGATCAGACGAGATCGGGCGTATTTTTTTTTTTTTTTGACTTTCTGAAGAAACTCTGCGCCCAAGACTGGGCTTCTTGAAGAAACTAAGACTATTTCAGGCTTTTTGAACACATTCTTAGACTCTTTTTTTTTCTTTTTTTTTTTTTTACATAAAATGCTTCCAGCACCTGGTATTCCCAGGCGGTCTCCCATCCAACAAGGCCCGACCATGCTTCCGAGATCACACGAGATCGGGCGTTTTTTTTTTTTTTTTTGACTTTCTGAAGAAACTCTGCTCCCAAGACTGGGCTTCTTGAAGAAACTAAGACTATTTCAGGCTTTTTGAACACATTCTTAGACTCTTTTTTTTTCTTTTTTTTTTTACATAAAATGCTTCCAGCACCTGGTATTCCCAGGCGGTCTCCCATCCAACAAGGCCCGACCATGCTTCCGAGATCAGACGAGATCGGGCGTTCTTTTTTTTTTTTTTGACTTTCTGAAGAAACTCTGCTCCCAAGACTGGGCTTCTTGAAGAAACTAAGACTATTTCAGGCTTTTTGAACACATTCTTAGACTTTTTTTTTTTTTTTTTTTGACTTTCTGAAGAAACAAAGAGTATTTCAGGCTTTTTGAACACATTCTTAGACTCTTTTTTTTTTTTTTTTTTTTTTTTACCAAAAATGCTTCCAGCACCTGGTATTCCCAGGCGGTCTCCCATCCAACCAGGCCCGACACTGCTTAGCTTCCAAGATCAGACGAGATCGGGCGTTCTTTTTTTTTTTTTTGACTTTCTGAATAAACTCTGCTCCCAAGACTGGGCTTCTTGAAGAAACTAAGACTATTTCAGGCTTTTTGAACACATTCTTAGACTATTTTTTTTTCTTTTTTTTTTTTTTTACATAAAATGCTTCCAGCACCTGGTATTCCCAGGCGGTCTCCCATCCAACAAGGCCCGACCATGCTTCCGAGATCAGACGAGATCGGGCGTTCTTTTTTTTTTTTGACTTTCTGAATAAACTCTGCTCCCAAGACTGGGCTTCTTGAAGAAACTAAAACTATTTCAGGCTTTTTGAACAAATTCTTAGACTTTTTTTTTTTTTTTTTTTTTGACTTTCTGAAGAAACTAAGAGTATTTCAGGCTTTTTGAACACATTCTTAGACTCTTTTTTTTTTATTTATTTTTTTTACATAAAATGCTTCCAGCACCTGGTATTCCCAGGCGGTCTCCCATCCAACAAGGCCCGACCATGCTTCCGAGATCAGACGAGATCGGGCGTTTTTTTTTTTTTTTTTGACTTTCTGAAGAAACTCTGCGCCCAAGACTGGGCTTCTTGAAGAAACTAAGACTATTTCAGGCTTTTTGAACAAATTCTTAGACTTTTTTTTTTTTATTTATTTATTTTTGACTTTCTGAAGAAACTAAGAGTATTTCAGGCTTTTTGAACACATTCTTAGACTCTTTTTTTTTTTTTTTTTTTTTGACTTTCTGAAGAAACTCTGCTCCCAAGACTGGGCTTCTTGAAGAAACTAAGACTATTTCAGGCTTTTTGAACACATTCTTAGACTCTTTTTTTTTCTTTTTTTTTTTTTTACATAAAATGCTTCCAGCACCTGGTATTCCCAGGCGGTCTCCCATCCAACAAGGCCCGACCATGCTTCCGAGATCAGACGAGATCGGGCGTTCTTTTCTTTTTTTTTTGACTTTCTGAAGAAACTCTGCTCCCAAGACTGGGCTTCTTGAAGAAACTAAGACTATTTCAGACTTTTTGAACAAATTCTTAGACTTTTTTTTTTTTTTTTGACTTTCTGAAGAAACTAAGAGTATTTCAGGCTTTTTGAACACATTCTTAGACTCTTTTTTTTTTCTTTTTTTTTTTTTTACATAAAATGCTTCCAGCACCTGGTATTCCCAGGCGGTCTCCCATCCAACAAGGCCCGACCATGCTTCCGAGATCAGACGAGATCGGGCGTTTTTTTTTTTTTTTTTGACTTTCTGAAGAAACTCTGCTCCCAAGACTGGGCTTCTTGAAGAAACTAAGACTATTTCAGGCTTTTTGAACAAATTCTTAGACTTTTTTTTTTTTTTTTTTTTTTTTTGACTTTCTGAAGAAACTAAGAGTATTTCAGGCTTTTTGAACACATTCTTAGACTCTTTTTTTTTTTTTTTTTTTTTTACATAAAATGCTTCCAGCACCTGGTATTCCCAGGCGGTCTCCCATCCAACAAGGCCCGACCATGCTTCCGAGATCAGACGAGATCGGGCGTTTTTTTGTTTTTTTTTGACTTTCTGAAGAAACTCTGCGCCCAAGACTGGGCTTCTTGAAGAAACTAAGACTATTTCAGGCTTTTTGAACAAATTCTTAGACTTTTTTTTTTTTTTTTTGACTTTCTGAAGAAACTCTGCGCCCAAGACTGGGCTTCTTGAAGAAACTAAGACTATTTCAGGCTTTTTGAACAAATTCTTAGACTTTTTTTTTTTATTTCTTTTTTTTTGACTTTCTGAAGAAACTAAGAGTATTTCAGGCTTTTTGAACACATTCTTAGACTCTTTTTTTTTTTTTTTTTTGACTTTCTGAAGAAACTCTGCTCCCAAGACTGGTCTTCTTGAAGAAACTAAGACTATTTCAGGCTTTTTGAACACATTCTTAGACTCTTTTTTTTTCTTTTTTTTTTTTTTACATAAAATGCTTCCAGCACCTGGTATTCCCAGGCGGTCTCCCATCCAACAAGGCCCGACCATGCTTCCGAGATCAGACGAGATCGGGCGTTCTTTTTTTTTTTTTTGACTTTCTGAAGAAACTCTGCGCCCAAGACTGGGCTTCTTGAAGAAACTAAGACTATTTCAGGCTTTTTGAACAAATTCTTAGACTTTTTTTTTTTTTTTTGACTTTCTGAAGAAACTAAGAGTATT
The DNA here is from genome assembly GCF_965113295.1 of Leuciscus leuciscus. Taxonomy (NCBI): domain Eukaryota; kingdom Metazoa; phylum Chordata; class Actinopteri; order Cypriniformes; family Leuciscidae; genus Leuciscus; species Leuciscus leuciscus. The sequence continues at coordinate 25,811,131 of NC_138728.1, read as the reverse complement.
TCAGGCTTTTTGAACACATTCTTAGACTTTTTTTTTTTTTTTTTTTTTTTTACCAAAAATGCTTCCAGCACCTGGTATTCCCAGGCGGTCTCCCATCCAACCAGGCCCGACACTGCTTAGCTTCCAAGATCAGACGAGATCGGGCGTTCTTTTTTTTTTTTTGACTTTCTGAATAAACTCTGCTCCCAAGACTGGGCTTCTTGAAGAAACTAAGACTATTTCAGGCTTTTTGAACAAATTCTTAGACTTTTTTTTTTTTTTTGACTTTCTGAAGAAACTCTGCTCCCAAGACTGGGCTTTTTGAAGAAACTAAGACTATTTCAGGCTTTTTGAACACATTCTTAGACTCTTTTTTTTTCTTTTTTTTTTACCAAAAATGCTTCCAGCACCTGGTATTCCCAGGCGGTCTCCCATCCAACCAGGCCCGACACTGCTTAGCTTCCGAGATCAGACGAGATCGGGCGTTTTTTTTTTTTTTTTTGACTTTCTGAAGAAACTCTGCTCCCAAGACTGGGCTTCTTGAAGAAACTAAGACTATTTCAGGCTTTTTGAACAAATTCTTAGACTTTTTTTTTTTTTTTTTTTTTTTTTTTAAATGTTTCCAGAACCTGGTATTCCCAGGCGGTCTCCCATCCAACCAGGCCCGACACTGCTTAGCTTCCAAGATCAGACGAGATCGGGCGTTCTTTTTTTTTTTTTTGACTTTCTGAAGAAACTCTGCTCCCAATACTGGGCTTCTTGAAGAAACTAAGACTATTTCAGGCTTTTTGAACAAATTCTTAGACTTTTTTTTTTTTTTTTTTTTTTTTTGACTTTCTGAAGAAACTAAGAGTATTTCAGGCTTTTTGAACACATTCTTAGACTCTTTTTTTTTCTTTTTTTCATTTTTTTTACATAAAATGCTTCCAGCACCTGGTATTCCCAGGCGGTCTCCCATCCAACAAGGCCCGACCATGCTTCCGAGATCAGACGAGATCGGGCGTTTTTTTTTTTTTTTTTGACTTTCTGAAGAAACTCTGCTCCCAAGACTGGGCTTCTTGAAGAAACTAAGACTATTTCAGGCTTTTTGAACAAATTCTTAGACTTTTTTTTTTTTTTTTTTTTTTTTTTTAAATGTTTCCAGAACCTGGTATTCCCAGGCGGTCTCCCATCCAACCAGGCCCGACACTGCTTAGCTTCCAAGATCAGACGAGATCGGGCATTCTTTTTTTTTTTTTTGACTTTCTGAAGAAACTCTGCTCCCAAGACTGGGCTTCTTGAAGAAACTAAGACTATTTCAGGCTTTTTGAACAAATTCTTAGACTTTTTTTTTTTTTTTTTTTTTTTTTGACTTTCTGAAGAAACTAAGAGTATTTCAGGCTTTTTGAACACATTCTTAGACTCTTTTTTTTTCTTTTTTTCTTTTTTTTTACATAAAATGCTTCCAGCACCTGGTATTCCCAGGCGGTCTCCCATCCAACAAGGCCCGACCATGCTTCCGAGATCAGACGAGATCGGGCGTTTTTTTTTTTTTTTTTTGACTTTCTGAAGAAACTCTGCTCCCAAGACTGGGCTTCTTGAAGAAACTAAGACTATTTCAGGCTTTTTGAACAAATTCTTAGACTTTTTTTAATTTTTTTAATTTTTTAAAAAATGTTTCCAGAACCTGGTATTCCCAGGCGGTCTCCCATCCAACCAGGCCCGACACTGCTTAGCTTCCAAGATCAGACGAGATCGGGCGTTCTTTTTTTTTTTTTTTACTTTCTGAAGAAACTCTGCTCCCAAGACTGGGCTTCTTGAAGAAACTAAGACTATTTCAGGCTTTTTGAACAAATTCTTAGACTTTTTTTTATTTTTTTAATTTTTTAAAAAATGTTTCCAGAACCTGGTATTCCCAGGCGGTCTCCCATCCAACCAGGCCCGACACTGCTTAGCTTCCAAGATCAGACGAGATCGGGCGTTCTTTTTTTTTTTTTTTACTTTCTGAAGAAACTCTGCTCCCAAGACTGGGCTTCTTGAAGAAACTAAGACTATTTCAGGCATTTTGAACAAATTCTTAGACTTTTTTTTTTTTTTTTTTTTTTTTTTTGACTTTCTGAAGAAACCAAGAGTATTTCAGGCTTTTTGAACACATTCTTAGACTCTTTTTTTTTTTTTTTTTTTTTTTTTTTTTACATAAAATGCTTCCAGCACCTGGTATTCCCAGGCGGTCTCCCATCCAACAAGGCCCGACCATGCTTCCGAGATCAGACGAGATCGGGCGTTTTTTTTTTTTTTTTGACTTTCTGAAGAAACTCTGCGCCCAAGACTGGGCTTCTTGAAGAAACTAAGACTATTTCAGGCTTTTTGAACAAATTCTTAGACTTTTTTTTTTTTATTTTTTTTTTTTTTGACTTTCTGAAGAAACTAAGAGTATTTCAGGCTTTTTGAACACATTCTTAGACTCTTTTTTTTTTTTTTTTTTGGACTTTCTGAAGAAACTCTGCTCCCAAGACTGGGCTTCTTGAAGAAACTAAGACTATTTCAGGCTTTTTGAACAAATTCTTAGACTTTTTTTTATTTTTTTATTTTTTTTTAAATGTTTCCAGAACCTGGTATTCCCAGGCGGTCTCCCATCCAACCAGGCCCGACACTGCTTAGCTTCCAAGATCAGACGAGATCGGGCGTTCTTTTTTTTTTTTTGACTTTCTGAAGAAACTCTGCTCCCAAGACTGGGCTTCTTGAAGAAACTAAGACTATTTCAGGCTTTTTGAACAAATTCTTAGACTTTTTTTTTTTTTTTTTTTTTTTTGACTTTCTGAAGAAACTAAGAGTATTTCAGGCTTTTTGAACACATTCTTAGACTCTTTTTTTTATTTTTATTTTTTTTACATAAAATGCTTCCAGCACCTGGTATTCCCAGGCGGTCTCCCATCCAACAAGGCCCGACCATGCTTCCGAGATCAGACGAGATCGGGCGTTTTTTTTTTTTTTTTTTGACTGTCTGAAGAAACTCTGCTCCCAAGACTGGGCTTCTTGAAGAAACTAAGACTATTTCAGGCTTTTTGAACAAATTCTTAGACTTTTTTTTTTTTTTTTTTTTATGTTTCCAGAACCTGGTATTCCCAGGCGGTCTCCCATCCAACCAGGCCCGACACTGCTTAGCTTCCAAGATCAGACGAGATCGGGCATTCTTTTTTTTTTTTTTTGACTTTCTGAAGAAACTCTGCTCCCAAGACTGGGCTTCTTGAAGAAACTAAGACTATTTCAGGCTTTTTGAACAAATTCTTAGACTCTTTTTTTTTTTTTTTTTTTTTTACATAAAATGCTTCCAGCACCTGGTATTCCCAGGCGGTCTCCCATCCAACAAGGCCCGACCATGCTTCCGAGATCAGACGAGATCGGGCGTTTTTTTTTTTTTTTTTGCCTTTCTGAAGAAACTCTGCGCCCAAGACTGGGCTTCTTGAAGAAACTAAGACTATTTCAGGCTTTTTGAACAAATTCTTAGACTTTTTTTTTTTTTTTTTTTTTTTTTTGACTTTCTGAAGAAACTCTGCTCCCAAGACTGGGCTTTTTGAAGAAACTAAGACTATTTCAGGCTTTTGGAACACATTCTTAGACTCTTTTTTTTTTTTTTTTTTTTTTTTTTTTTTACCAAAAATGCTTCCAGCACCTGGTATTCCCAGGCGGTCTCCCATCCAACAAGGCCCGACCATGCTTCCGAGATCAGACGAGATCGGGCGTTTTTTTTTTTTTTTTGACTTTCTGAAGAAACTCTGCGCCCAAGACTGGGCTTCTTGAAGAAACTAAGACTATTTCAGGCTTTTTGAACAAATTCTTAGACTTTTTTTTTTTTTTTGACTTTCTGAAGAAACTCTGCTCCCAAGACTGGGCTTCTTGAAGAAACTAAGACTATTTCAGGCTTTTTGAACACATTCTTAGACTCTTTTTTTTTCTTTTTTTTTTTTTTACATAAAATGCTTCCAGCACCTGGTATTCCCAGGCGGTCTCCCATCCAACAAGGCCCGACCATGCTTCCGAGATCACACGAGATCGGGCGTTTTTTTTTTTTTTTTTGACTTTCTGAAGAAACTCTGCTCCCAAGACTGGGCTTCTTGAAGAAACTAAGACTATTTCAGGCTTTTTGAACACATTCTTAGACTCTTTTTTTTTCTTTTTTTTTTTTACATAAAATGCTTCCAGCACCTGGTATTCCCAGGCGGTCTCCCATCCAACAAGGCACGACCATGCTTCCGAGATCAGACGAGATCGGGCGTTCTTTTTTTTTTTTTTGACTTTCTGAAGAAACTCTGCTCCCAAGACTGGGCTTCTTGAAGAAACTAAGACTATTTCAGGCTTTTTGAACACATTCTTAGACTTTTTTTTTTTTTTTTGACTTTCTGAAGAAACTAAGAGTATTTCAGGCTTTTTGAACACATTCTTAGACTTTTTTTTTTTTTTTTTTTTGACTTTCTGAAGAAACTAAGAGTATTTCAGGCTTTTTGAACACATTCTTAGACTCTTTTTTTTTTTTTTTTTTTTTTGACTTTCTGAAGAAACTCTGCTCCCAAGACTGGGCTTCTTGAAGAAACTAAGACTATTTCAGGCTTTTTGAACAAATTCTTAGACTTTTTTTAATTTTTTTTAATTTTTTTTTAATGTTTCCAGAACCTGGTATTCCCAGGCGGTCTCCCATCCAACCAGGCCCGACACTGCTTAGCTTCCAAGATCAGACGAGATCGGCGTTCTTTTTTTTTTTTTTGACTTTCTGAAGAAACTCTGCTCCCAAGACTGGGCTTCTTGAAGAAACTAAGACTATTTCAGGCTTTTTGAACACATTCTTAGACTTTTTTTTTTTTTTTTTTTTTTTTTTTGACTTTCTGAAGAAACTAAGAGTATTTCAGGCTTTTTGAACACATTCTTAGACTCTTTTTTTTTCTTTTTTTTTTTTTTACATAAAATGCTTCCAGCACCTGGTATTCCCAGGCGGTCTCCCATCCAACAAGGCCCGACCATGCTTCCGAGATCAAACGAGATTGGGCGTTTTTTTTTTTTTTTTTGACTTTCTGAAGAAACTCTGCTCCCAAGACTGGGCTTCTTGAAGAAACTAAGACTATTTCAGGCTTTTTGAACAAATTGTTAGACTTTTTTTTTTTTTTTTTTTTTTTTTTTTGACTTTCTGAAGAAACTAAGAGTATTTCAGGCTTTTTGAACACATTCTTAGACTCTTTTTTTTATTTTTATTTTTTTTACATAAAATGCTTCCAGCAACTGGTATTCCCAGGCGGTCTCCCATCCAACAAGGCCCGACCATGCTTCCGAGATCAGACGAGATCGGGCGTTTTTTTTTTGACTTTCTGAAGAAACTCTGCTCCCAAGACTGGGCTTTTTGAAGAAACTAAGACTATTTCAGGCTTTTGGAACACATTCTTAGACTTTTTTTTTTTTTTTTTTTTTTACCAAAAATGCTTCCAGCACCTGGTATTCCCAGGCGGTCTCCCATCCAACCAGGCCCGACACTGCTTAGCTTCCGAGATCAGACGAGATCGGGCGTTTTTTTTTTTTTTTTGGACTTTCTGAAGAAACTCTGCTCCCAAGACTGGGCTTCTTGAAGAAACTAAGACTATTTCAGGCTTTTTGAACAAATTCTTAGACTTTTTTTTATTTTATTTTTTTTATTTTTTTTTAAATGTTTCCAGAACCTGGTATTCCCAGGCGGTCTCCCATCCAACCAGGCCCGACACTGCTTAGCTTCCAAGATCAGACGAGATCGGGCATTCTTTTTTTTTTTTTTGACTTTCTGAAGAAACTCTGCTCCCAAGACTGGGCTTCTTGAAGAAACTAAGACTATTTCAGGCTTATTGAACAAATTCTTAGACTTTTTTTTATTTTATTTTTTTTATTTTTTTTTAAATGTTTCCAGAACCTGGTATTCCCAGGCGGTCTCCCATCCAACCAGGCCCGACACTGCTTAGCTTCCAAGATCAGACGAGATCGGGCATTCTTTTTTTTTTTTTTGACTTTCTGAAGAAACTCTGCTCCCAAGACTGGGCTTCTTGAAGAAACTAAGACTATTTCAGGCTTATTGAACAAATTCTTAGACTCTTTTTTTTTTTTTTTTTTTTTTACATAAAATGCTTCCAGCACCTGGTATTCCCAGGCGGTCTCCCATCCAACAAGGCCCGACCATGCTTCCGAGATCAGACGAGATCGGGCGTTCTTTTTTTTTTTTTGACTTTCTGAAGAAACTCTGCGCCCAAGACTGGGCTTCTTGAAGAAACTAAGACTATTTCAGGCTTTTTGAACAAATTCGTAGACTTTTTTTTTTTTTTTTTTTTTTTTTTTGACTTTCTGAAGAAACTAAGAGTATTTCAGGCTTTTTGAACACATTCTTAGACTCTTTTTTTTTTTTTTTTTTTTTGACTTTCTGAAGAAACTCTGCTCCCAAGACTGGGCTTCTTGAAGAAACTAAGACTATTTCAGGCTTTGAACACATTCTTAGACTCTTTTTTTTTCTTTTTTTTTTTTTTACATAAAATGCTTCCAGCACCTGGTATTCCCAGGCGGTCTCCCATCCAACAAGGCCCGACCATGCTTCCGAGATCAGACGAGATGGGGCGTTCTTTTTTTTTTTTTTGACTTTCTGAAGAAACTCTGCTCCCAAGACTGGGCTTCTTGAAGAAACTAAGACTATTTCAGGCTTTTTGAACAAATTCTTAGACTTTTTTTATTTTTTTTTATTTTTTTGACTTTCTGAAGAAACTAAGACTATTTCAGGCTTTTTGAACAAATTCTTAGACTTTTTTTTTTTTTTTGACTTTCTGAAGAAACTCTGCTCCCAAGACTGGGCTTCTTGAAGAAACTAAGACTATTTCAGGCTTTTTGAACAAATTCTTAGACTTTTTTTAATTTTTTTTTTTTTTTTTTAAATGTTTCCAGAACCTGGTATTCCCAGGCGGTCTCCCATCCAACCAGGCCCGACACTGCTTAGCTTCCAAGATCAGACGAGATCGGCGTTCTTTTTTTTTTTTTTGACTTTCTGAAGAAACTCTGCTCCCAAGACTGGGCTTCTTGAAGAAACTAAGACTATTTCAGGCTTTTTGAACAAATTCTTAGACTTTTTTTTTTTTTTTGACTTTCTGAAGAAACTCTGCTCCCAAGACTGGGCTTCTTGAAGAAACTAAGACTATTTCAGGCTTTTTGAATAAAATTCTTAGACTTTTTTTTTTTTTTTTTTTTTTTTTTTGACTTTCTGAAGAAACTAAGAGTATTTCAGGCTTTTTGAACACATTCTTAGACTCTTTATTTTTTTTGACTTTCTGAAGAAACTCTGCTCCCAAGACTGGGCTTCTTGAAGAAACTAAGACTATTTCAGGCTTTTTGAATAAATTCTTAGACTTTTTTTAATTTTTTTTACATTTTTTTTAATGTTTCCAGAACCTGGTATTCCCAGGCGGTCTCCCATCCAACCAGGCCCGACACTGCTTAGCTTCCAAGATCAGACGAGATCGGCGTTCTTTTTTTTTTTTTTGACTTTCTGAAGAAACTCTGCTCCCAAGACTGGGCTTCTTGAAGAAACTAAGACTATTTCAGGCTTTTTGAACACATTCTTAGACTCTTTTTTTTTCTTTTTTTTTTTTTTACATAAAATGCTTCCAGCACCTGGTATTCCCAGGCGGTCTCCCATCCAACAAGGCCCGACCATGCTTCCGAGATCAGACGAGATCGGGCGTTTTTTGTTTTTTTTTGACTTTCTGAAGAAACTCTGCTCCCAAGACTGGGCTTCTTGAAGAAACTAAGACTATTTCAGGCTTTTTGAACAAATTCTTAGACTTTTTTTTTTTTTTTTTTTTTTTTTTTGACTTTCTGAAGAAACTAAGAGTATTTCAGGCTTTTTGAACACATTCTTAGACTCTTTTTTTTTCTTTTTTTTTTTTTTACATAAAATGCTTCCAGCACCTGGTATTCCCAGGCGGTCTCCCATCCAACAAGGCCCGACCATGCTTCCGAGATCAAACGAGATTGGGCGTTTTTTTTTTTTTTTTTGACTTTCTGAAGAAACTCTGCTCCCAAGACTGGGCTTCTTGAAGAAACTAAGACTATTTCAGGCTTTTTGAACAAATTGTTAGACTTTTTTTTTTTTTTTTTTTTTTTTTTTTGACTTTCTGAAGAAACTAAGAGTATTTCAGGCTTTTTGAACACATTCTTAGACTCTTTTTTTTATTTTTATTTTTTTTACATAAAATGCTTCCAGCACCTGGTATTCCCAGGCGGTCTCCCATCCAACAAGGCCCGACCATGCTTCCGAGATCAGACGAGATCGGGCGTTTTTTTTTTGACTTTCTGAAGAAACTCTGCTCCCAAGACTGGGCTTTTTGAAGAAACTAAGACTATTTCAGGCTTTTGGAACACATTCTTAGACTCTTTTTTTTTTTTTTTTTTTTTTTTTACCAAAAATGCTTCCAGCACCTGGTATTCCCAGGCGGTCTCCCATCCAACCAGGCCCGACACTGCTTAGCTTCCGAGATCAGACGAGATCGGGCGTTTTTTTTTTTTTTTTGGACTTTCTGAAGAAACTCTGCTCCCAAGACTGGGCTTCTTGAAGAAACTAAGACTATTTCAGGCTTTTTGAACAAATTCTTAGACTTTTTTTAATTTTTTTTTTTTTATTTTTTTTTTAAATGTTTCCAGAACCTGGTATTCCCAGGCGGTCTCCCATCCAACCAGGCCCGACACTGCTTAGCTTCCAAGATCAGACGAGATCGGGCATTCTTTTTTTTTTTTTTGACTTTCTGAAGAAACTCTGCTCCCAAGACTGGGCTTCTTGAAGAAACTAAGACTATTTCAGGCTTATTGAACAAATTCTTAGACTCTTTTTTTTTTTTTTTTTTTTTTACATAAAATGCTTCCAGCACCTGGTATTCCCAGGCGGTCTCCCATCCAACAAGGCCCGACCATGCTTCCGAGATCAGACGAGATCGGGCGTTTTTTTTTTTTTTTTTGACTTTCTGAAGAAACTCTGCTCCCAAGACTGGGCTTCTTGAAGAAACTAAGACTATTTCAGGCTTTTTGAACAAATTGTTAGACTTTTTTTTTTTTTTTTTTTTTTTTTTTTGACTTTCTGAAGAAACTAAGAGTATTTCAGGCTTTTTGAACACATTCTTAGACTCTTTTTTTTATTTTTATTTTTTTTACATAAAATGCTTCCAGCACCTGGTATTCCCAGGCGGTCTCCCATCCAACAAGGCCCGACCATGCTTCCGAGATCAAACGAGATTGGGCGTTTTTTTTTTTTTTTTTGACTTTCTGAAGAAACTCTGCTCCCAAGACTGGGCTTCTTGAAGAAACTAAGACTATTTCAGGCTTTTTGAACAAATTGTTAGCCTTTTTTTTTTTTTTTTTTTTTTTTTTTTGACTTTCTGAAGAAACTAAGAGTATTTCAGGCTTTTTGAACACATTCTTAGACTCTTTTTTTTATTTTTATTTTTTTTACATAAAATGCTTCCAGCAACTGGTATTCCCAGGCGGTCTCCCATCCAACAAGGCCCGACCATGCTTCCGAGATCAGACGAGATCGGGCGTTTTTTTTTTGACTTTCTGAAGAAACTCTGCTCCCAAGACTGGGCTTTTTGAAGAAACTAAGACTATTTCAGGCTTTTGGAACACATTCTTAGACTCTTTTTTTTTTTTTTTTTATTTATTTATTTTTTTTTTTTTACCAAAAATGCTTCCAGCACCTGGTATTCCCAGGCGGTCTCCCATCCAACCAGGCCCGACACTGCTTAGCTTCCGAGATCAGACGAGATCGGGCGTTTTTTTTTTTTTTTTGGACTTTCTGAAGAAACTCTGCTCCCAAGACTGGGCTTCTTGAAGAAACTAAGACTATTTCAGGCTTTTTGAACAAATTCTTAGACTTTATTTTATTTTTTTTTTTTATTTTTTTTTTAAATGTTTCCAGAACCTGGTATTCCCAGGCGGTCTCCCATCCAACCAGGCCCGACACTGCTTAGCTTCCAAGATCAGACGAGATCGGGCATTCTTTTTTTTTTTTTTGACTTTCTGAAGAAACTCTGCTCCCAAGACTGGGCTTCTTGAAGAAACTAAGACTATTTCAGGCTTATTGAACAAATTCTTAGACTCTTTTTTTTTTTTTTACATAAAATGCTTCCAGCACCTGGTATTCCCAGGCGGTCTCCCATCCAACAAGGCCCGACCATGCTTCCGAGATCAGACGAGATCGGGCGTTTTTTTTTTTTTTTTGACTTTCTGAAGAAACTCTGCGCCCAAGACTGGGCTTCTTGAAGAAACTAAGACTATTTCAGGCTTTTTGAACAAATTCGTAGACTTTTTTTTTTTTTTTTTTTTTTTTTTTGACTTTCTGAAGAAACTAAGAGTATTTCAGGCTTTTTGAACACATTCTTAGACTCTTCTTTTTTTTTTTTTTTTTTTGACTTTCTGAAGAAACTCTGCTCCCAAGACTGGGCTTCTTGAAGAAACTAAGACTATTTCAGGCTTTGAACACATTCTTAGACTCTTTTTTTTTCTTTTTTTTTTTTTTTACATAAAATACTTCCAGCACCTGGTATTCCCAGGCGGTCTCCCATCCAACAAGGCCCGACCATGCTTCCGAGATCAGACGAGATCGGGCGTTCTTTTTTTTTTTTTTGACTTTCTGAAGAAACTCTGCTCCCAAGACTGGTGTAACGGGGTTCAATGTTGTATTGCAAGGAAGGAAGAAGACAGGGGTCGGCGTGACTGAAACACTCACTTTAATTGCAAAATAAAAAGAAACAAATAAACAAAAGAGGCGCACGTAGCGCATTCACCGTGCCACGCACAGTAATAACAAAGAGGACAAATAACAATCACAACTTTCATTCAAACACAGCGTACAGGTGAGGTTCCAGTCCAACTCTCTCTCCCATCTCCTCCCGCATGCTGGCTTATAACCGGTCTCTCCATGCCAATCACTGCAATCAGACACAGGTGTTCCTCATTTTGCACTTGACCTACTTACTCACCGATCAGCCCCCTCCTTTCTCTCCTGCTACAGACTTCGCAAAACCACGCCCCCCTCGCCACAACTGGGCTTCTTGAAGAAACTAAGACTATTTCAGGCTTTTTGAACAAATTCTTAGACTTTTTTTTTTTTTTTTTTTTTTTTGACTTTCTGAAGAAACTAAGACTATTTCAGGCTTTTTGAACAAATTCTTAGACTTTTTTTTTTTTTTTGACTTTCTGAAGAAACTCTGCTCCCAAGACTGGGCTTCTTGAAGAAACTAAGACTATTTCAGGCTTTTTGAACAAATTCTTAGACTTTTTTTAATTTTTTTTTTTTTTTTTTAAATGTTTCCAGAACCTGGTATTCCCAGGCGGTCTCCCATCCAACCAGGCCCGACACTGCTTAGCTTCCAAGATCAGACGAGATCGGCGTTCTTTTTTTTTTTTTTGACTTTCTGAAGAAACTCTGCTCCCAAGACTGGGCTTCTTGAAGAAACTAAGACTATTTCAGGCTTTTTGAACAAATTCTTAGACTTTTTTTTTTTTTTTGACTTTCTGAAGAAACTCTGCTCCCAAGACTGGGCTTCTTGAAGAAGCTAAGACTATTTCAGGCTTTTTGAATAAAATTCTTAGACTTTTTTTTTTTTTTTTTTTTTTTTTTTGACTTTCTGAAGAAACTAAGAGTATTTCAGGCTTTTTGAACACATTCTTAGACTCTTTATTTTTTTTATTTTTTTTTGACTTTCTGAAGAAACTCTGCTCCCAAGACTGGGCTTCTTGAAGAAACTAAGACTATTTCAGGCTTTTTGAATAAATTCTTAGACTTTTTTTAATTTTTTTTAATTTTTTTTTAATGTTTCCAGAACCTGGTATTCCCAGGCGGTCTCCCATCCAACCAGGCCCGACACTGCTTAGCTTCCAAGATCAGACGAGATCGGGCATTCTTTTTTTTTTTTTTGACTTTCTGAAGAAACTCTGCTCCCAAGACTGGGCTTCTTGAAGAAACTAAGACTATTTCAGGCTTTTTGAACAAATTGTTAGCCTTTTTTTTTTTTTTTTTTTTTTTTTTTTGACTTTCTGAAGAAACTAAGAGTATTTCAGGCTTTTTGAACACATTCTTAGACTCTTTTTTTTATTTTTATTTTTTTTACATAAAATGCTTCCAGCAACTGGTATTCCCAGGCGGTCTCCCATCCAACAAGGCCTGACCATGCTTCCGAGATCAGACGAGATCGGGCGTTTTTTTTTTGACTTTCTGAAGAAACTCTGCTCCCAAGACTGGGCTTTTTGAAGAAACTAAGACTATTTCAGGCTTTTGGAACACATTCTTAGACTCTTTTTTTTTTTTTTTTTTTTTTTTTTACCAAAAATGCTTCCAGCACCTGGTATTCCCAGGCGGTCTCCCATCCAACCAGGCCCGACACTGCTTAGCTTCCGAGATCAGACGAGATCGGGCGTTTTTTTTTTTTTTTTGGACTTTCTGAAGAAACTCTGCTCCCAAGACTGGGCTTCTTGAAGAAACTAAGACTATTTCAGGCTTTTTGAACAAATTCTTAGACTTTTTTTTATTTATTTTTTTTTAATTTTTTTTTTAAATGTTTCCAGAACCTGGTATTCCCAGGCGGTCTCCCATCCAACCAGGCCCGACACTGCTTAGCTTCCAAGATCAGACGAGATCGGGCATTCTTTTTTTTTTTTTTGACTTTCTGAAGAAACTCTGCTCCCAAGACTGGGCTTCTTGAAGAAACTAAGACTATTTCAGGCTTATTGAACAAATTCTTAGACTCTTTTTTTTTTTTTTTTTTTTTTACATAAAATGCTTCCAGCACCTGGTATTCCCAGGCGGTCTCCCATCCAACAAGGCCCGACCATGCTTCCGAGATCAGACGAGATCGGGCGTTTTTTTTTTTTTTTTGACTTTCTGAAGAAACTCTGCGCCCAAGACTGGGCTTCTTGAAGAAACTAAGACTATTTCAGGCTTTTTGAACAAATTCGTAGACTTTTTTTTTTTTTTTTTTTTTTTTTTGACTTTCTGAAGAAACTAAGAGTATTTCAGGCTTTTTGAACACATTCTTAGACTCTTTTTTTTTTTTTTTTTTTTTGACTTTCTGAAGAAACTCTGCTCCCAAGACTGGGCTTCTTGAAGAAACTAAGACTATTTCAGGCTTTGAACACATTCTTAGACTCTTTTTTTTTCTTTTTTTTTTTTTTACATAAAATGCTTCCAGCACCTGGTATTCCCAGGCGGTCTCCCATCCAACAAGGCCCGACCATGCTTCCGAGATCAGACGAGATCGGGCGTTCTTTTTTTTTTTTTTGACTTTCTGAAGAAACTCTGCTCCCAAGACTGGGCTTCTTGAAGAAACTAAGACTATTTCAGGCTTTTTGAACAAATTCTTAGACTTTTTTTTTTTTTTTTTTTTTTTTTTTTGACTTTCTGAAGAAACTAAGAGTATTTCAGGCTTTTTGAACACATTCTTAGACTCTTTTTTTTTCTTTTTCTTTTTTTTTACATAAAATGCTTCCAGCACCTGGTATTCCCAGGCGGTCTCCCATCCAACAAGGCCCGACCATGCTTCCGAGATCACACGAGATCGGGCGTTTTTTTTTTTTTTTTTGACTTTCTGAAGAAACTCTGCTCCCAAGACTGGGCTTCTTGAAGAAACTAAGACTATTTCAGGCTTTTTGAACAAATTCTTAGACTTTTTTTTATTTTTTTATTTTTTTTTAAATGTTTCCAGAACCTGGTATTCCCAGGCGGTCTCCCATCCAACCAGGCCCGACACTGCTTAGCTTCCAAGATCAGACGAGATCGGGCGTTCTTTTTTTTTTTTTTTACTTTCTGAAGAAACTCTGCTCCCAAGACTGGGCTTCTTGAAGAAACTAAGACTATTTCAGGCTTTTTGAACAAATTCTTAGACTTTTTTTTTTTTTTTTTTTTTTTTTGACTTTCTGAAGAAACTAAGAGTATTTCAGGCTTTTTGAACACATTCTTAGACTCTTTTTTTTTTTTTTTTTTTTACTTTCTGAAGAAACTCTGCTCCCAAGACTGGGCTTCTTGAAGAAACTAAGACTATTTCAGGCTTTTTGAACAAATTCTTAGACTTTTTTTTTTTTTTTTTTTTTTTTTTTTTTTTAAATGTTTCCAGAACCTGGTATTCCCAGGCGGTCTCCCATCCAACCAGGCCCGACACTGCTTAGCTTCCAAGATCAGACGAGATCGGGCATTCTTTTTTTTTTTTTGGACTTTCTGAAGAAACTCTGCTCCCAAGACTGGGCTTCTTGAAGAAACTAAGACTATTTCAGGCTTTTTGAACAAATTCTTAGACTCTTTTTTTTTTTTTTTTTTTTTTTACATAAAATGCTTCTGTAACACTTCTGTAACAGTTACAGTATACTAGGCTCAGTGCTAGGTTCCACTACAGGAGCAGTGATTGATGTAAGATGCATTAATAACCACAGACCACAGAATCAGTTTAAATTGCCGGCTTAATACGTTTAGTTGACATCATAAAATGGACAGTTGACATACAGTTAACATTAATTTCAAAATCACTTCAAGGAAAAAAAATATATTTCCCCCTCTTTTTGTGTTCACGTGAGTTAGTTTATGAATCCTTTTTCTTTTATTTAAACCTACTATTTGGCTTAAAAGGATACTATTTTCAACCTAGGTTATTATTAGTCTCCAGTTGTATCACTAATTTATGTGAGTTAACTCAGCTTTATTCTGAATAAAGTTTAGTTCTTAAGTTTCAAGAGTTAGTTCAAGTTTGGTTAAATTCCCTGTTAGTTTCAACCGTTTTCTATTTTGTTGTTCGTACCCCAGAAAAAATATTACATGTCAGAAAACACCATTACAGCATTAACATGAAAGGTTAACAAATAAAACAATAGCAAAAAAAATTAAACAAAACAACTCAAATTGTATTCAGCAAAAGACTGAATAAACTTGTATTTCACAAGTAATTGTCTTTGTTCTCTTAAGTGTCAGTCCTTTAGTCCTAAACGGTTAATCCAGTGTCTCTGTGAATCCACAGCAGCTCTGCAGTGAAATATGGATCAATCCTACCAGTTTCTGATGAAACCCATGCAACATCCGGCAGAGGCGCTTTGATCCTGTGTGATGCACAGTTCATGGGGTCACTGGGTGGCTCGCCATCTTACATCTCGCACGTGGAATCCAACTCCGATATTCGCTCAGAATTTCCGGTCCAAACCTTAATGGCCAAGTCCCGTTCGGCAATGAACACAAGTATGAAATATCGCCAGGTCACGGCAGGTTGGAACACACAACAAAACAAACAAAAAAAACTCCTTCAAGGCACAAAATTAACTTTAAATGGACTCTTTACTTATTCTTCTTGTTTTCCTCTGTTTTCAGCAGCAGCTCTACAATGACTGTCTGCGTTTCTCCCTCGTTAACAAGCAGGAAAAAACAAAACAACCTGATTGGCTGTGGCTAGTCTCAGGAGTCACGCTGCAACGTGACTCTTCAAAATAAGAGTCTGAACACATTTTAAACCATGTTAAATGAAGAAAATAAATAAATAAATCAAATGAATTCACATATTTTTAACCCTTTTTCTATGTTCTTAAACCTAAATGAAACGTATGAAATAAAGCATTTGACTATTTTAATGCATTTTAAATTTCTTTTAACCTATTTGTTGCCTATCCATTGCTTGCAATGCATTTCTTTATGACTGTTTTTATTAACAACTTTAGTTTGAAATGGTGCTTTGTAACCAGGGTTACACCCTCCCTGCTTAAATATATGCAAGTCCCTTTGCACAAGGCATAGTTTAGACTACTTTGATCTCGTGGGCTTCAATAGTGTTTGTTACAGCGTCACTTAAGCTTTGGAACAGAGATTGAACTATGCTGACAAGAGGATTCCCCAATTCAGGGTAGGTTAAGAATTTGGGTTTTAGTCTTTCTCGAGAAGATCGCCTGAGAGCCTGTTCTGCCTCTGGGTCATGTTCTTTGTTGTCATTGTTCACAGATGGGTCCTCATTCATTTCAATATGAGTTTTACTTGTTTCCTCATTTGAATCTGGTGCACTGTCCATTTCACCTAGTTGTGTTTTTGGTTCTTCTTCCCTTGCAGGTTCAGGTACATTCTCTGTCTCAAGTGACTTTGCCATTTCCATCATGTTCATGCCCTCTGGGGCATTATCAGGCAATGTAGCGTTACCAGGCTCATCATGGCTGGCCGATACCTCACCACCAGCCTCTCTAGGAGCATCAACCAGTTCAGGGGGTCTGGCAGGTTCTGAGACTTGAGCATTGTCTGATTTTGGTCGCTCAACAGCAGGGTTTGAATGAGTGTTGAGGGGAAAAACTACTTTGTATTCCTCAAAGGACCTGGAGAGCTCTCTGAAAGGACTTGGAGGGTAATACAGAGGGTAGTTGTCCCCTTCCTCAGAATCATAGTCCTGTTCCGGTTCATCAGGATCAGTTATAGGGTGTTGACGCGTGCTTGCTCGGCGTGGTTTTTCTTGGACTGCAGGAGGATGTTCAGGGACAGTTGGCAAGAACCCGCACGGTAATAAAAGGTCTCTGTGAAGAGTTCTAGTGGGACCATTGTGGTGCTCTGGTTTGACCGTATATACCGGTAGGTTGTCTTTTTGACTCACAACCACATGGACAACGGACTCCCACCTATCGGCCAACTTGTGTTTACCCCTAATCCTAACATTCCTCACAAGCACACGATCGCCAACATCCAGGACAGATTCAGTTACATGCTTGTCATATCTGGTTTTATTCCGTTCCGCAGCTTTAGCAGCATTTTTGGTAGCCAGTTGGTAACTCTCTTGGAGGTGAGATTTGAGGGCATTAACGTACTGTGAGTGAGATTGTTGCTGACGATGGTTCAAATGGGTATTAAAAGCCAGGTCTATTGGTAATCTAGGCTGCCTACCAAACATTAACTCATAAGGCGTAAACCCAGTACTTTCATGTTTGGTGCAGTTATAGGCGTGTACGAGTGGCTTAACAAAGTCACGCCAATGTATCTTGTGTTCGTCGTTGAGTGTACCTAGCATGTTTAGTAGGGTCCTATTAAACCTTTCTACAGGGTTTCCCCTGGGGTGATAAGGTGAAGTTCTGACTTTTTGTATTCCAGCTAGGTCACACAGCTCTTTGATGGTTTTCGATTCAAAGTCTGCTCCTTGGTCACTGTGCAACTTCTCCGGAAAACCATAGTGGATGATGAAATTTTCCCACAGAGCTTTGGCTACGGTTCGAGCCTTTTGGTTTGGGGTAGGAGTTGCTACAGCGTACTTCGTGAAGAAGTCTGTAATGACAAGGACATCCTTTGTATTACTGCGGTCTGGTTCGATAGTTAAAAAGTCGATACATACTAACTCGAGAGGTCTGGTGACTTGTATGTTTACTAGGGGCGCTGCCTTCTCTGGCAGAGTTTTTCTGCAAACGCACCTGCTACAACTTTTGACCTTTTGCTCAATGTCTGAAGCCATTTTTGGCCAGAAAAATCTGGTTCTAGTTAGGTCAAGAGTCCGGTCAAAGCCGAGGTGACCCATGTCATCGTGAAGGCTTTTTAACACCATAGATCTCAGGTTTTCAGGGAGAACGAGTTGATATTGGATTCCTTCACCTACTTGCCTCTTTCTGTACAAAATTCCATTCTGAAACTCTAGTTTGTTTAGTTCGCGCAGAAAGATGGAAAGTAATGGAATCTCTTGCCGTACAGTAGAGGAAGATGTTTCACCCGTTTCGAGCTGATGTATGATTTCGCCAATAGCAGGATCGTTTCTTTGACTTTGTCTCAACTCTTCTTCGGACATACTTAGAATGACAGGAGAAACGTTGCACTGCTCGAAACTCTCGGGAAGAGCATTGGTGGTCATGGACAGAGAGGTTACAAGTGGGGATGCAAAAGCATTTTGGTCTTTATCAAGAGACTGGAAGACTAGGTGTTTGTCACAGATTGCACTGACAGCGTGAGGAGGAATGTGAGTGAAAGGATCTGTGCCAGGTAAGTGGTGTTGTAAAAACTGGCGAATCCGCTCTTGTTCCTTCAGAGAGACCAAGTCATTTACTGGCTCGGGGTGTGGACGGCGGGATAAGCCATCTGCGTCAATGTTTTGTTTGCCTGCTCTGTACCGGAGTTGGAACTCAAAAGAGGACAGGGCGGACAACCAGCGGTAACTTGTCGCATCTAACTTAGCGGTGGTTAGAATGTACGTTAAGGGGTTACTATCAGTTATCACTGTGAAAGGACGGCCATACAAGTAATCACAAAACTTTTCCGTTACAGCCCACTTGAGGGCAAGAAACTCGAGCTTGTGGGCGGGGTAGCGACTTTCACTTTTTGATAGTCCCCTACTCGCGTATGCGATTACGCGCATCTCCCCCTCCTGTTCTTGATAAAGAGCTGCCCCTAACCCAGTTGTACTAGCATCGGTATGTAGTACGTACGGCAACTCGTGATTGGCAAAGCCTAACACAGGGGCAGTAGTCAGTTTTTCTATTATCGTTTCAAATGCTCGTTGGCAACTCTCTGTCCACCTCTCCCCGAAAGGAGATTTTGGCTGAAAGTACTGGACACCGTTTGGCTTAGGGCTATTATTCTTTCTCAGTGGGGGGTATCCGGCAGTCAGATTGCTAAGGGGTTTGACGATCTTAGAGAAGTCCTTGATAAACCTCCTATAATACCCCGCGAACCCTAAGAAGGAACGGAGCTCTTTCAGGTTTTTGGGACTTGGCCATGTTTTTAAGGCTGCGACTTTTTCAGGGTCCGTTTCAACCCCATGCTGAGAAACGACGTGCCCTAAGTACCTCACGGATGTCTGGAAGAACTTGCATTTTTCAATCGATAGCTTCAAACCGTATGCTTTTAGACGACTAAGCACATGAAGAAGGCGGGTTTCATGTTGTTCAAGGGTGTCGGAGAAAACTATAAGGTCGTCCAGGAAGACCAGGACTTCCTTAAGGTTGATGTCACACATACATTTCTCCATCAACCTTTGAAATGTGCTGGGAGCGTTTGTTATGCCCTGGGGCATCCTGTTAAACTCGAAGAACCCCATCGGACATACAAAGGCTGTCTTGTGCTTGTCAGTCTCATCGACCTCAATCTGATAGTACCCGCTTTTGAGGTCAAGGACAGAAAACCATTTCGACCCAGTGAGGGCTGAAAACGCCTCTTCCACATTAGGAAGCGCATAGGCATCTTTGATTGTATTCAGATTCAACTTTCGGTAATCAACGCAGAGTCTTATGTCTCCGTTCTTCTTCTTCACCACCACTATCGGTGAGGAAAATGGCGATTCAGACTCACGGATTACTCCTGCCTTGCTCAGTTCCTGCAAATGCTTCCGCACAGCATCCAGATCTTGGGGTCGAATAGGACGGGGTCTGTGCTTAAAGGGGGTTTGATCACTCAGTTTGATTTGGTGTTTTACTTGGTCGGTGCAACCGAAATCTGTATCATGTAGTGCAAACACTTCTGGCATAGCATTCAGCTTTTGTATGATTCGCTCTTTCCATTCAGCAGGGACTGGAGAATCGGCAAAGTTGAGGTCGAGCTTAACGGCGTTTGAGCTGGAAGTATGCTCGGACTGCTGTGGAATCTGACTGTTTGGCAATACCTCCAGCATGGCATGCATTTCAGCGATGACACTCTTTGCAGGGATAACTATGTCATGTTTACTTTCATTTCGCAGGACCACTGGAAGCTTTTGTGAGAGTTTCTCAGGGAGGGTAAGTAAACACTGGGTGACTAGAATACCACCTGGCAAGGAGGATAAGGAGGGAGACTCAACTACTACCCACTTGTCAGAGATTTCGGTGTTTACATTAATTGACCCCTCAAGGACTCGACTTTGGCCCGCAGGAATGATTTCAGACTCTTTCCCTGACAGTCTGACAAGACCAAAGCCGCCACTCTCTTTTTGCTTGTTTCTCTGTCGTAATACATTCAGCACCACTCTGTAACCGTATGGCAGGGCACTGAGATTCGTATCGTTTAGGGAGAGACTGTCAAAGAGAAAATCAAGAGTGTTGGTACCGATTAAGAGAGATGACTGAACATTAGATCGAGTGTCTGGAACCACTAACGCAAGAGAGGACACAGTAAGTTCAGTTCCGAAACAGTTTTTAGGAAAGGTAATGTCGACACCAATAAAGCCTGAATATGGGACATTTTGACCATTTGCCGCCTCGACTTCCAGCAGATCTTGTATTGGATAAATTTCCAGATGTGAGAGATTGCTTTCATAGAAAGACTGGGACACTGTGGTTACTTGTGACCCGGTATCGAGAAGGCAATTGCAAGCCTGTCCATTAATCTGTACTTGAGCAGTGTACTTAGCTCCGACTAAGCCTTTAGGTATTTTCACAGTGGCTGATTTGTTAGATAGGAATCGTTTATTGGATTTATGTGAATATTCAGTGGGACTGGCTTCATCAGTAGCACCCATTTGTCCCGCAATGAGGGCTTGCTTTAGTTTAAAGACTGTGTTTGATTGTTTTGCTTATCCCAAAGTAACTGTTTCTCTCTCAACTGTTTCCTTTTATCAGCAACCAAGGATGGATTTGGGTCATTGGAGCATGCAGAGACGATATGGCCGTCCTCGCCGCATTGGAAACAGTACCAGGGCTTCGGCCTACTCTTTGCAGCTTGGTTTGTCAAGGGAATTTGCTCAGGTCCTCTTGGTTTAGTATTAGCATTAGCTTTTGGTGGCTTTGGATTTTTCTTAGGGTTTGGTGGCTTTAGTCTAGCGAGATGGCTCTGGAGCTCAGTGATCTGTGCTTTTAATTCTGTGACCAGATCACTTGGAGAAACTACAGGTGGGTCTACCTTTTGGGGTTTCAGTCTCGTCAGCTGACCTTGCAGCTCAGTTATCTGTTTTCGCATCTGAGTGAGATCGTCTTGCATTATGGGTTCGGGAATGCCAGTGGTTGCAGCTATAGCGTGTGAGGCTACTTTTGGTCTGGTGGCAGCAAAGTGTTTTTTCATTCGACTTTCTTTTGCAGTGTGTTTGTCCTCTTCCACTCTCAACTGTAGCAGTAGCTCACTGAATGAAGGTGGGTCGTCTTTTTTTCTTTCGAGCTGGAGACCAGCTAAAAGGGCATTGTCCCAACACCCCCGACAGAACTGACGCAATAGGTGTCGGTCTGCTTCACCAGCTACAACACCGCCTCTTTTCAAAGCTTTGGAGAGAGCTGTCTGCAAGCGATGGAGATAATGTGAGGGCTTCTCACCTGCATCTTGGAGTGTGTTAAGGAATTTAGCGAAAAGCTCATCGCCATCCTCCACTGTGCCAAAAGCTGAATTAAGCAATTCAAGGTAAGCAGATGGCAAGGCTTTGGGGCCTAAAGGTTTCACCACGGTTGCAGCAGGTGGCAAAAGGCTGTCCAAGATCTTTCGTGAGCGTTGCAAGTCAGACAGATCGGGGTCTTGAAGTACGAGCTCAACACTGTGGCGCCAGGAATCAAAATCAACCTCATGACTAGGACAAGGTAGTTTTCCTGAGAACTGTCTTAGACGGAAAGAGGCACTGACTTGTGAGGTAGGAGCTTCACTTCGGATTATATGCTCTACAACAACTTTTTGCACCTCAGGATGAGATATAAAGCTTGTTGGTATGTTAGATGGTAGATCAGGTTGTGGTTGGTTGACTGATTCAGAAGCACTGGTGCTTACATTAGTTGCAGTCGATTCTACAGTTTCACTCTGGAAAAGTTGTCGATTTCCCTGTGTTGGTCTAGCAACTGGAGTTGTGGGTTCACTCTGTGTCTTTTGGGTAGAAACCACAATTTCAGGTGGTTCTGCGCTGCTTGTGACTGATTGAGCACACTCGGAAAGGTGCTCATGCAGAACAGCTTCAAAAGATTTGCCACTTAAATTGGCGATTTTCCGCAGTTCACTGAACAAACTGTGGGTGGCGCTGTTTGTAACAGCTGATACGTACTCAGTTGACAGGGCTCGGATTACATAAGTGACTTGCTTTTGGCTCTCAAGTGTGTAGGGCAATAAGGGTTCAAGTGCTGCCAAGGCAGCTCCACTCTCATACTCCACAATGGCATTTTTGTGGTAGAAAGACTGGGGATCATCTATTTTAAAGGTTCTTGCAGTTCGCCCATACTTGTTCAGGAAGTCAATTAAATCTTCCTCAACAGCTGTGTCAGTAATTCCACTAATGATAACTGAGTTTGGAACTTTAACATTTTCTCTGTCAACTATGTCCATTTTGCCGGCTTGGCCTGTTTGTCAGGTCTGGGTTAAAATTAAAGACTGGAAGGTTTAATTACTGCTTCTCCTGGCTGGCTGGCTCGCCACTTCTGTAACACTTCTGTAACAGTTACAGTATACTAGGCTCAGTGCTAGGTTCCACTACAGGAGCAGTGATTGATGTAAGATGCATTAATAACCACAGACCACAGAATCAGTTTAAATTGCCGGCTTAATACGTTTAGTTGACATCATAAAATGGACAGTTGACATACAGTTAACATTAATTTCAAAATCACTTCAAGGAAAAAAAATATATTTCCCCCTCTTTTTGTGTTCACGTGAGTTAGTTTATGAATCCTTTTTCTTTTATTTAAACCTACTATTTGGCTTAAAAGGATACTATTTTCAACCTAGGTTATTATTAGTCTCCAGTTGTATCACTAATTTATGTGAGTTAACTCAGCTTTATTCTGAATAAAGTTTAGTTCTTAAGTTTCAAGAGTTAGTTCAAGTTTGGTTAAATTCCCTGTTAGTTTCAACCGTTTTCTATTTTGTTGTTCGTACCCCAGAAAAAATATTACATGTCAGAAAACACCATTACAGCATTAACATGAAAGGTTAACAAATAAAACAATAGCAAAAAAAATTAAACAAAACAACTCAAATTGTATTCAGCAAAAGACTGAATAAACTTGTATTTCACAAGTAATTGTCTTTGTTCTCTTAAGTGTCAGTCCTTTAGTCCTAAACGGTTAATCCAGTGTCTCTGTGAATCCACAGCAGCTCTGCAGTGAAATATGGATCAATCCTACCAGTTTCTGATGAAACCCATGCAACATCCGGCAGAGGCGCTTTGATCCTGTGTGATGCACAGTTCATGGGGTCACTGGGTGGCTCGCCATCTTACATCTCGCACGTGGAATCCAACTCCGATATTCGCTCAGAATTTCCGGTCCAAACCTTAATGGCCAAGTCCCGTTCGGCAATGAACACAAGTATGAAATATCGCCAGGTCACGGCAGGTTGGAACACACAACAAAACAAACAAAAAAAACTCCTTCAAGGCACAAAATTAACTTTAAATGGACTCTTTACTTATTCTTCTTGTTTTCCTCTGTTTTCAGCAGCAGCTCTACAACGACTGTCTGCGTTTCTCCCTCGTTAACAAGCAGGAAAAAACAAAACAACCTGATTGGCTGTGGCTAGTCTCAGGAGTCACGCTGCAACGTGACTCTTCAAAATAAGAGTCTGAACACATTTTAAACCATGTTAAATGAAGAAAATAAATAAATAAATCAAATGAATTCACATATTTTTAACCCTTTTTCTATGTTCTTAAACCTAAATGAAACGTATGAAATAAAGCATTTGACTATTTTAATGCATTTTAAATTTCTTTTAACCTATTTGTTGCCTATCCATTGCTTGCAATGCATTTCTTTATGACTGTTTTTATTAACAACTTTAGTTTGAAATGGTGCTTTGTAACCAGGGTTACACTTCCAGCACCTGGTATTCCCAGGCGGTCTCCCATCCAACAAGGCCCGACCATGCTTCCGAGATCAGACGAGATCGGGCGTTTTTTTTTTTTTTTTTGACTTTCTGAAGAAACTCTGCTCCCAAGACTGGGCTTCTTGAAGAAACTAAGACTATTTCAGGCTTTTTGAACAAATTCTTAGACTTTTTTTTTTTTTTTTTTTTTTTTGACTTTCTGAAGAAACTCTGCGCCCAAGACTGGGCTTCTTGAAGAAACTAAGACTATTTCAGGCTTTTTGAACAAATTCGTAGACTTTTTTTTTTTTTTTTTTTTTTTTTTGACTTTCTGAAGAAACTAAGAGTATTTCAGGCTTTTTGAACACATTCTTAGACTCTTTTTTTTTTTTTTTTTTTTTGACTTTCTGAAGAAACTCTGCTCCCAAGACTGGGCTTCTTGAAGAAACTAAGACTATTTCAGGCTTTGAACACATTCTTAGACTCTTTTTTTTTCTTTTTTTTTTTTTTACATAAAATGCTTCCAGCACCTGGTATTCCCAGGCGGTCTCCTATCCAACAAGGCCCGACCATGCTTCCGAGATCAGACGAGATCGGGCGTTTTTTTTTTTTTTTTTGACTTTCTGAAGAAACTCTGCGCCCAAGACTGGGCTTCTTGAAGAAACTAAGACTATTTCAGGCTTTTTGAACAAATTCTTAGACTTTTTATTTTTTATTTTTTTTTTTTTGACTTTCTGAAGAAACTAAGAGTATTTCAGGCTTTTTGAACACATTCTTAGACTCTTTTTTTTTTTTTTTTTTGGACTTTCTGAAGAAACTCTGCTCCCAAGACTGGGCTTCTTGAAGAAACTAAGACTATTTCAGGCTTTTTGAACACATTCTTAGACTCTTTTTTTTTCTTTTTTTTTTTTTTACATAAAATGCTTCCAGCACCTGGTATTCCCAGGCGGTCTCCCATCCAACAAGGCCCGACCATGCTTCCGAGATCAGACGAGATCGGGCGTTCTTTTTTTTTTTTTTGACTTTCTGAAGAAACTCTGCTCCCAAGACTGGGCTTCTTGAAGAAACTAAGACTATTTCAGGCTTTTTGAACAAATTCTTAGACTTTTTTTTTTTTTTTTTTTTTTTTTTTGACTTTCTGAAGAAACTAAGAGTATTTCAGGCTTTTTGAACACATTCTTAGACTCTTTTTTTTTCTTTTTTTTTTTTTTACATAAAATGCTTCCAGCACCTGGTATTCCCAGGCGGTCTCCCATCCAACAAGGCCCGACCATGCTTCCGAGATCAAACGAGATCGGGCGTTTTTTTTTTTTTTTTTGACTTTCTGAAGAAACTCTGCTCCCAAGACTGGGCTTCTTGAAGAAACTAAGACTATTTCAGGCTTTTTGAACAAATTCTTAGACTTTTTTTTTATTTTTTTATTTTTTTTTAAATGTTTCCAGAACCTGGTATTCCCAGGCGGTCTCCCATCCAACCAGGCCCGACACTGCTTAGCTTCCAAGATCAGACGAGATCGGGCGTTCTTTTTTTTTTTTTTACTTTCTGAAGAAACTCTGCTCCCAAGACTGGGCTTCTTGAAGAAACTAAGACTATTTCAGGCTTTTTGAACAAATTCTTAGACTTTTTTTTTTTTTTTTTTTTTTTGACTTTCTGAAGAAACTAAGAGTATTTCAGGCTTTTTGAACACATTCTTAGACTCTTTTTTTTATTTTTATTTTTTTTACATAAAATGGTTCCAGCACCTGGTATTCCCAGGCGGTCTCCCATCCAACAAGGCCCGACCATGCTTCCGAGATCAGACGAGATCGGGCGTTTTTTTTTTTTTTTTTTGACTTTCTGAAGAAACTCTGCTCCCAAGACTGGGCTTCTTGAAGAAACTAAGACTATTTCAGGCTTTTTGAACAAATTCTTAGACTTTTTTTTTTTTTTTTTTTTTATGTTTCCAGAACCTGGTATTCCCAGGCGGTCTCCCATCCAACCAGGCCCGACACTGCTTAGCTTCCAAGATCAGACGAGATCGGGCATTCTTTTTTTTTTTTTTTGACTTTCTGAAGAAACTCTGCTCCCAAGACTGGGCTTCTTGAAGAAACTAAGACTATTTCAGGCTTTTTGAATAAAATTCTTAGACTTTTTTTTTTTTTTTTTTTTTTTTTTTGACTTTCTGAAGAAACTAAGAGTATTTCAGGCTTTTTGAACACATTCTTAGACTCTTTATTTTTTTATTTTTTTTTTTGACTTTCTGAAGAAACTCTGCTCCCAAGACTGGGCTTCTTGAAGAAACTAAGACTATTTCAGGCTTTTTGAATAAATTCTTAGACTTTTTTTAATTTTTTTTAAATTTTTTTTAATGTTTCCAGAACCTGGTATTCCCAGGCGGTCTCCCATCCAACCAGGCCCGACACTGCTTAGCTTCCAAGATCAGACGAGATCGGCGTTCTTTTTTTTTTTTTTGACTTTCTGAAGAAACTCTGCTCCCAAGACTGGGCTTCTTGAAGAAACTAAGACTATTTCAGGCTTTTTGAACACATTCTTAGACTCTTTTTTTTTCTTTTTTTTTTTTTTACATAAAATGCTTCCAGCACCTGGTATTCCCAGGCGGTCTCCCATCCAACAAGGCCCGACCATGCTTCCGAGATCAGACGAGATCGGGCGTTTTTTTTTTTTTTTTGACTTTCTGAAGAAACTCTGCTCCCAAGACTGGGCTTCTTGAAGAAACTAAGACTATTTCAGGCTTTTTGAACAAATTCTTAGACTTTTTTTTTTTTTTTTTTTTTTTTTTTGACTTTCTGAAGAAACTAAGAGTATTTCAGGCTTTTTGAACACATTCTTAGACTCTTTTTTTTTCTTTTTTTTTTTTTTACATAAAATGCTTCCAGCACCTGGTATTCCCAGGCGGTCTCCCATCCAACAAGGCCCGACCATGCTTCCGAGATCAAACGAGATTGGGCGTTTTTTTTTTTTTTTTTGACTTTCTGAAGAAACTCTGCTCCCAAGACTGGGCTTCTTGAAGAAACTAAGACTATTTCAGGCTTTTTGAACAAATTGTTAGACTTTTTTTTTTTTTTTTTTTTTTTTTTTTGACTTTCTGAAGAAACTAAGAGTATTTCAGGCTTTTTGAACACATTCTTAGACTCTTTTTTTTATTTTTATTTTTTTTACATAAAATGCTTCCAGCACCTGGTATTCCCAGGCGGTCTCCCATCCAACAAGGCCCGACCATGCTTCCGAGATCAGACGAGATCGGGCGTTTTTTTTTTGACTTTCTGAAGAAACTCTGCTCCCAAGACTGGGCTTTTTGAAGAAACTAAGACTATTTCAGGCTTTTGGAACACATTCTTAGACTCTTTTTTTTTTTTTTTTTTTTTTTTTTTACCAAAAATGCTTCCAGCACCTGGTATTCCCAGGCGGTCTCCCATCCAACCAGGCCCGACACTGCTTAGCTTCCGAGATCAGACGAGATCGGGCGTTTTTTTTTTTTTTTTGGACTTTCTGAAGAAACTCTGCTCCCAAGACTGGGCTTCTTGAAGAAACTAAGACTATTTCAGGCTTTTTGAACAAATTCTTAGACTTTTTTTTATTTTTATTTTTTTATTTTTTTTTTAAATGTTTCCAGAACCTGGTATTCCCAGGCGGTCTCCCATCCAACCAGGCCCGACACTGCTTAGCTTCCAAGATCAGACGAGATCGGGCATTCTTTTTTTTTTTTTTGACTTTCTGAAGAAACTCTGCTCCCAAGACTGGGCTCCTTGAAGAAACTAAGACTATTTCAGGCTTATTGAACAAATTCTTAGACTCTTTTTTTTTTTTTTTTTTTTTTACATAAAATGCTTCCAGCACCTGGTATTCCCAGGCGGTCTCCCATCCAACAAGGCCCGACCATGCTTCCGAGATCAGACGAGATCGGGCGTTTTTTTTTTTTTTTTGACTTTCTGAAGAAACTCTGCGCCCAAGACTGGGCTTCTTGAAGAAACTAAGACTATTTCAGGCTTTTTGAACAAATTCGTAGACTTTTTTTTTTTGTTTTTTTTTTTTTTTGACTTTCTGAAGAAACTAAGAGTATTTCAGGCTTTTTGAACACATTCTTAGACTCTTTTTTTTTTTTTTTTTTTTTGACTTTCTGAAGAAACTCTGCTCCCAAGACTGGGCTTCTTGAAGAAACTAAGACTATTTCAGGCTTTGAACACATTCTTAGACTCTTTTTTTTTCTTTTTTTTTTTTTTACATAAAATGCTTCCAGCACCTGGTATTCCCAGGCGGTCTCCCATCCAACAAGGCCCGACCATGCTTCCGAGATCAGACGAGATCGGGCGTTCTTTTTTTTTTTTTTGACTTTCTGAAGAAACTCTGCTCCCAAGACTGGGCTTCTTGAAGAAACTAAGACTATTTCAGGCTTTTTGAACAAATTCTTAGACTTTTTTTATTTTTTTTTATTTTTTTGACTTTCTGAAGAAACTAAGACTATTTCAGGCTTTTTGAACAAATTCTTAGACTTTTTTTTTTTTTTTGACTTTCTGAAGAAACTCTGCTCCCAAGACTGGGCTTCTTGAAGAAACTAAGACTATTTCAGGCTTTTTGAACAAATTCTTAGACTTTTTTTTTTAATTTTTTTTTTTTTTAAATGTTTCCAGAACCTGGTATTCCCAGGCGGTCTCCCATCCAACCAGGCCCGACACTGCTTAGCTTCCAAGATCAGACGAGATCGGCGTTCTTTTTTTTTTTTTGACTTTCTGAAGAAACTCTGCTCCCAAGACTGGGCTTCTTGAAGAAACTAAGACTATTTCAGGCTTTTTGAACAAATTCTTAGACTTTTTTTTTTTTGACTTTCTGAAGAAACTCTGCTCCCAAGACTGGGCTTCTTGAAGAAACTAAGACTATTTCAGGCTTTTTGAATAAAATTCTTAGACTTTTTTTTTTTTTTGACTTTCTGAAGAAACTAAGAGTATTTCAGGCTTTTTGAACACATTCTTAGACTCTTTATTTTTTTTATTTTTTTTTTACTTTCTGAAGAAACTCTGCTCCCAAGACTGGGCTTCTTGAAGAAACTAAGACTATTTCAGGCTTTTTGAATAAATTCTTAGAATTTTTTTATTTTTTTTTAAATGTTTCCAGAACCTGGTATTCCCAGGCGGTCTCCCATCCAACCAGGCCCGACACTGCTTAGCTTCCAAGATCAGACGAGATCGGGCATTCTTTTTTTTTTTTTGACTTTCTGAAGAAACTCTGCTCCCAAGACTGGGCTTCTTGAAGAAACTAAGACTATTTCAGGCTTTTTGAACAAATTCTTAGACTCTTTTTTTTTTTTTTTTTTACATAAAATGCTTCCAGCACCTGGTATTCCCAGGCGGTCTCCCATCCAACAAGGCCCGACCATGCTTCCGAGATCAGACGAGATCGGGCGTTTTTTTTTTTTTTTTTGACTTTCTGAAGAAACTCTGCGCCCAAGACTGGGCTTCTTGAAGAAACTAAGACTATTTCAGGCTTTTTGAACAAATTCTTAGACTTTTTTTTTTTTATTTTTTTTTTATTTTTTTTTTAAATGTTTCCAGAACCTGGTATTCCCAGGCGGTCTCCCATCCAACCAGGCCCGACACTGCTTAGCTTCCAAGATCAGACGAGATCGGGCATTCTTTTTTTTTTTTTTGACTTTCTGAAGAAACTCTGCTCCCAAGACTGGGCTTCTTGAAGAAACTAAGACTATTTCAGGCTTATTGAACAAATTCTTAGACTCTTTTTTTTTTTTTTTTTTTTTTACATAAAATGCTTCCAGCACCTGGTATTCCCAGGCGGTCTCCCATCCAACAAGGCCCGACCATGCTTCCGAGATCAGACGAGATCGGGCGTTTTTTTTTTTTTTTTGACTTTCTGAAGAAACTCTGCGCCCAAGACTGGGCTTCTTGAAGAAACTAAGACTATTTCAGGCTTTTTGAACCAATTCGTAGACTTTTTTTTTTTTTTTTTTTTTTTTTTGACTTTCTGAAGAAACTAAGAGTATTTCAGGCTTTTTGAACACATTCTTAGACTCTTTTTTTTTTTTTTTTTTTTTGACTTTCTGAAGAAACTCTGCTCCCAAGACTGGGCTTCTTGAAGAAACTAAGACTATTTCAGGCTTTGAACACATTCTTAGACTCTTTTTTTTTCTTTTTTTTTTTTTTACATAAAATGCTTCCAGCACCTGGTATTCCCAGGCGGTCTCCCATCCAACAAGGCCCGACCATGCTTCCGAGATCAGACGAGATCGGGCGTTCTTTTTTTTTTTTTTTGACTTTCTGAAGAAACTCTGCTCCCAAGACTGGGCTTCTTGAAGAAACTAAGACTATTTCAGGCTTTTTGAACAAATTCTTAGACTTTTTTTTTTTTTTTTTTTTTTTTTTGACTTTCTGAAGAAACTAAGAGTATTTCAGGCTTTTTGAACACATTCTTAGACTCTTTTTTTTTCTTTTTCTTTTTTTTTACATAAAATGCTTCCAGCACCTGGTATTCCCAGGCGGTCTCCCATCCAACAAGGCCCGACCATGCTTCCGAGATCACACGAGATCGGGCGTTTTTTTTTTTTTTTTGACTTTCTGAAGAAACTCTGCTCCCAAGACTGGGCTTCTTGAAGAAACTAAGACTATTTCAGGCTTTTTGAACAAATTCTTAGACTTTTTTTAATTTTTTTATTTTTTTTAAAATGTTTCCAGAACCTGGTATTCCCAGGCGGTCTCCCATCCAACCAGGCCCGACACTGCTTAGCTTCCAAGATCAGACGAGATCGGGCGTTCTTTTTTTTTTTTTTTACTTTCTGAAGAAACTCTGCTCCCAAGACTGGGCTTCTTGAAGAAACTAAGACTATTTCAGGCTTTTTGAACAAATTCTTAGACTTTTTTTTTTTTTTTTTTTTTTTTTTTTTTGACTTTCTGAAGAAACTAAGAGTATTTCAGGCTTTTTGAACACATTCTTAGACTCTTTTTTTTTTTTTTTTTTTTACTTTCTGAAGAAACTCTGCTCCCAAGACTGGGCTTCTTGAAGAAACTAAGACTATTTCAGGCTTTTTGAACAAATTCTTAGACTTTTTTTTTTTTTTTTTTTTTTTTTTTTTTTTAAATGTTTCCAGAACCTGGTATTCCCAGGCGGTCTCCCATCCAACCAGGCCCGACACTGCTTAGCTTCCAAGATCAGACGAGATCGGGCATTCTTTTTTTTTTTTTGGACTTTCTGAAGAAACTCTGCTCCCAAGACTGGGCTTCTTGAAGAAACTAAGACTATTTCAGGCTTTTTGAACAAATTCTTAGACTCTTTTTTTTTTTTTTTTTTTTTTTACATAAAATGCTTCCAGCACCTGGTATTCCCAGGCGGTCTCCCATCCAACAAGGCCCGACCATGCTTCCGAGATCAGACGAGATCGGGCGTTTTTTTTTTTTTTTTGACTTTCTGAAGAAACTCTGCGCCCAAGACTGGGCTTCTTGAAGAAACTAAGACTATTTCAGGCTTTTTGAACAAATTCTTAGACTTTTTTTTTTTTTTTTTTTTTTTTGACTTTCTGAAGAAACTCTGCTCCCAAGACTGGGCTTTTTGAAGAAACTAAGACTATTTCAGGCTTTTTGAACACATTCTTAGACTCTTTTTTTTTTTTTTTTTTTTTTACATAAAATGCTTCCAGCACCTGGTATTCCCAGGCGGTCTCCCATCCAACAAGGCCCGACCATGCTTCCGAGATCAGACGAGATCGGGCGTTTTTTTTTTTTTTTTGACTTTCTGAAGAAACTCTGCGCCCAAGACTGGGCTTCTTGAAGAAACTAAGACTATTTCAGGCTTTTTGAACAAATTCTTAGACTTTTTATTTTTTATTTTTTATTTTTTGACTTTCTGAAGAAACTAAGAGTATTTCAGGCTTTTTGAACACATTCTTAGACTCTTTTTTTTTTTTTTTTTTAGACTTTCTGAAGAAACTCTGCTCCCAAGACTGGGCTTCTTGAAGAAACTAAGACTATTTCAGGCTTTTTGAACACATTCTTAGACTCTTTTTTTTTCTTTTTTTTTTTTTTACATAAAATGCTTCCAGCACCTGGTATTCCCAGGCGGTCTCCCATCCAACAAGGCCCGACCATGCTTCCGAGATCAGACGAGATCGGGCGTTCTTTTTTTTTTTTTTGACTTTCTGAAGAAACTCTGCTCCCAAGACTGGGCTTCTTGAAGAAACTAAGACTATTTCAGGCTTTTTGAACAAATTCTTAGACTTTTTTTTTTTTTTTTTTTTTTTTTTGACTTTCTGAAGAAACTAAGAGTATTTCAGGCTTTTTGAACACATTCTTAGACTCTTTTTTTTTCTTTTTTTTTTTTTTACATAAAATGCTTCCAGCACCTGGTATTCCCAGGCGGTCTCCCATCCAACAAGGCCCGACCATGCTTCCGAGATCAAACGAGATCGGGCGTTTTTTTTGTTTTTTTTGACTTTCTGAAGAAACTCTGCTCCCAAGACTGGGCTTCTTGAAGAAACTAAGACTATTTCAGGCTTTTTGAACAAATTCTTAGACTTTTTTTTATTTTTTTATTTTTTTTTAAATGTTTCCAGAACCTGGTATTCCCAGGCGGTCTCCCATCCAACCAGGCCCGACACTGCTTAGCTTCCAAGATCAGACGAGATCGGGCGTTCTTTTTTTTTTTTTTACTTTCTGAAGAAACTCTGCTCCCAAGACTGGGCTTCTTGAAGAAACTAAGACTATTTCAGGCTTTTTGAACAAATTCTTAGACTTTTTTTTTTTTTTTTTTTTTTTTGACTTTCTGAAGAAACTAAGAGTATTTCAGGCTTTTTGAACACATTCTTAGACTCTTTTTTTTATTTTTATTTTTTTTACATAAAATGGTTCCAGCACCTGGTATTCCCAGGCGGTCTCCCATCCAACAAGGCCCGACCATGCTTCCGAGATCAGACGAGATCGGGCGTTTTTTTTTTTTTTTTTGACTTTCTGAAGAAACTCTGCTCCCAAGACTGGGCTTCTTGAAGAAACTAAGACTATTTCAGGCTTTTTGAACAAATTCTTAGACTTTTTTTTTTTTTTTTTTTTTATGTTTCCAGAACCTGGTATTCCCAGGCGGTCTCCCATCCAACCAGGCCCGACACTGCTTAGCTTCCAAGATCAGACGAGATCGGGCATTCTTTTTTTTTTTTTTTGACTTTCTGAAGAAACTCTGCTCCCAAGACTGGGCTTCTTGAAGAAACTAAGACTATTTCAGGCTTTTTGAATAAAATTCTTAGACTTTTTTTTTTTTTTTTTTTTTTTTTTTGACTTTCTGAAGAAACTAAGAGTATTTCAGGCTTTTTGAACACATTCTTAGACTCTTTATTTTTTTTTATTTTTTTTGACTTTCTGAAGAAACTCTGCTCCCAAGACTGGGCTTCTTGAAGAAACTAAGACTATTTCAGGCTTTTTGAATAAATTCTCAGACTTTTTTTAATTTTTTTAAATTTTTTTTTAATGTTTCCAGAACCTGGTATTCCCAGGCGGTCTCCCATCCAACCAGGCCCGACACTGCTTAGCTTCCAAGATCAGACGAGATCGGCGTTCTTTTTTTTTTTTTTGACTTTCTGAAGAAACTCTGCTCCCAAGACTGGGCTTCTTGAAGAAACTAAGACTATTTCAGGCTTTTTGAACACATTCTTAGACTCTTTTTTTTTCTTTTTTTTTTTTTTACATAAAATGCTTCCAGCACCTGGTATTCCCAGGCGGTCTCCCATCCAACAAGGCCCGACCATGCTTCCGAGATCAGACGAGATCGGGCGTTTTTTTTTTTTTTTTGACTTTCTGAAGAAACTCTGCTCCCAAGACTGGGCTTCTTGAAGAAACTAAGACTATTTCAGGCTTTTTGAACAAATTCTTAGACTTTTTTTTTTTTTTTTTTTTTTTTTTTGACTTTCTGAAGAAACTAAGAGTATTTCAGGCTTTTTGAACACATTCTTAGACTCTTTTTTTTTCTTTTTTTTTTTTTTACATAAAATGCTTCCAGCACCTGGTATTCCCAGGCGGTCTCCCATCCAACAAGGCCCGACCATGCTTCCGAGATCAAACGAGATTGGGCGTTTTTTTTTTTTTTTTTGACTTTCTGAAGAAACTCTGCTCCCAAGACTGGGCTTCTTGAAGAAACTAAGACTATTTCAGGCTTTTTGAACAAATTGTTAGACTTTTTTTTTTTTTTTTTTTTTTTTTTTTGACTTTCTGAAGAAACTAAGAGTATTTCAGGCTTTTTGAACACATTCTTAGACTCTTTTTTTTATTTTTATTTTTTTTACATAAAATGCTTCCAGCACCTGGTATTCCCAGGCGGTCTCCCATCCAACAAGGCCCGACCATGCTTCCGAGATCAGACGAGATCGGGCGTTTTTTTTTTGACTTTCTGAAGAAACTCTGCTCCCAAGACTGGGCTTTTTGAAGAAACTAAGACTATTTCAGGCTTTTGGAACACATTCTTAGACTCTTTTTTTTTTTTTTTTTTTTTTTTTTACCAAAAATGCTTCCAGCACCTGGTATTCCCAGGCGGTCTCCCATCCAACCAGGCCCGACACTGCTTAGCTTCCAAGATCAGACGAGATCGGGCGTTCTTTTTTTTTTTTTTGACTTTCTGAATAAACTCTGCTCCCAAGACTGGGCTTCTTGAAGAAACTAAGACTATTTCAGGCTTTTTGAACACATTCTTAGACTATTTTTTTTTCTTTTTTTTTTTTTTTACATAAAATGCTTCCAGCACCTGGTATTCCCAGGCGGTCTCCCATCCAACAAGGCCCGACCATGCTTCCGAGATCAGACGAGATCGGGCGTTCTTTTTTTTTTTTGACTTTCTGAATAAACTCTGCTCCCAAGACTGGGCTTCTTGAAGAAACTAAAACTATTTCAGGCTTTTTGAACAAATTCTTAGACTTTTTTTTTTTTTTTTTTTTTGACTTTCTGAAGAAACTAAGAGTATTTCAGGCTTTTTGAACACATTCTTAGACTCTTTTTTTTTATTTATTTTTTTTACATAAAATGCTTCCAGCACCTGGTATTCCCAGGCGGTCTCCCATCCAACAAGGCCCGACCATGCTTCCGAGATCAGACGAGATCGGGCGTTTTTTTTTTTTTTTTGACTTTCTGAAGAAACTCTGCGCCCAAGACTGGGCTTCTTGAAGAAACTAAGACTATTTCAGGCTTTTTGAACAAATTCTTAGACTTTTTTTTTTTTTTTTTTTTTTTTTTGACTTTCTGAAGAAACTCTGCTCCCAAGACTGGGCTTCTTGAAGAAACTAAGACTATTTCAGGCTTTTTGAACAAATTCTTAGACTTTTTTTTATTTTTTTATTTTTTTTTACATGTTTCCAGAACCTGGTATTCCCAGGCGGTCTCCCATCCAACCAGGCCCGACACTGCTTAGCTTCCAAGATCAGACGAGATCGGGCGTTCTTTTTTTTTTTTTTTACTTTCTGAAGAAACTCTGCTCCCAAGACTGGGCTTCTTGAAGAAACTAAGACTATTTCAGGCTTTTTGAACAAATTCTTAGACTTTTTTTTATTTTTTTATTTTTTTTAAAATGTTTCCAGAACCTGGTATTCCCAGGCGGTCTCCCATCCAACCAGGCCCGACACTGCTTAGCTTCCAAGATCAGACGAGATCGGGCGTTCTTTTTTTTTTTTTTGACTTTCTGAATAAACTCTGCTCCCAAGACTGGGCTTCTTGAAGAAACTAAGACTATTTCAGGCTTTTTGAACAAATTCTTAGACTTTATTTATTTTTTTTTTATTTTTTTTGACTTTCTGAAGAAACTAAGAGTATTTCAGGCTTTTTGAACACATTCTTAGACTCTTTTTTTTTTTTTTTTTTTTTTTACATAAAATGCTTCCAGCACCTGGTATTCCCAGGCGGTCTCCCATCCAACAAGGCCCGACCATGCTTCCGAGATCAGACGAGATCGGGCGTTTTTTTTTTTTTTTTTACTTTCTGAAGAAACTCTGCGCCCAAGACTGGGCTTCTTGAAGAAATTAAGACTATTTCAGGCTTTTTGAACAAATTCTTAGACTTTTTTTTTTTTTTTTGACTTTCTGAAGAAACTAAGAGTATTTCAGGCTTTTTGAACACATTCTTAGACTTTTTTTTTTTTTTTTTTTTTTTTACCAAAAATGCTTCCAGCACCTGGTATTCCCAGGCGGTCTCCCATCCAACCAGGCCCGACACTGCTTAGCTTCCAAGATCAGACGAGATCGGGCGTTCTTTTTTTTTTTTTGACTTTCTGAATAAACTCTGCTCCCAAGACTGGGCTTCTTGAAGAAACTAAGACTATTTCAGGCTTTTTGAACAAATTCTTAGACTTTTTTTTTTTTTTTGACTTTCTGAAGAAACTCTGCTCCCAAGACTGGGCTTTTTGAAGAAACTAAGACTATTTCAGGCTTTTTGAACACATTCTTAGACTCTTTTTTTTTCTTTTTTTTTTACCAAAAATGCTTCCAGCACCTGGTATTCCCAGGCGGTCTCCCATCCAACCAGGCCCGACACTGCTTAGCTTCCGAGATCAGACGAGATCGGGCGTTTTTTTTTTTTTTTTTGACTTTCTGAAGAAACTCTGCTCCCAAGACTGGGCTTCTTGAAGAAACTAAGACTATTTCAGGCTTTTTGAACAAATTCTTAGACTTTTTTTTTTTTTTTTTTTTTTTTTTTAAATGTTTCCAGAACCTGGTATTCCCAGGCGGTCTCCCATCCAACCAGGCCCGACACTGCTTAGCTTCCAAGATCAGACGAGATCGGGCGTTCTTTTTTTTTTTTTTGACTTTCTGAAGAAACTCTGCTCCCAATACTGGGCTTCTTGAAGAAACTAAGACTATTTCAGGCTTTTTGAACAAATTCTTAGACTTTTATTTTTTTATTTTTTTATTTTTGACTTTCTGAAGAAACTAAGAGTATTTCAGGCTTTTTGAACACATTCTTAGACTC
>NC_138728.1:25722043-25769543 GCF_965113295.1 Leuciscus leuciscus | reverse complement strand
GGGCTTCTTGAAGAAACTAAGACTATTTCAGGCTTTTTGAACAAATTCTTAGACTCTTTTTTTTATTTTAATTTTTTTTACATAAAATGCTTCCAGCACCTGGTATTCCCAGGCAGTCTCCCATCCAACAAGGCCCGACCATGCTTCCGAGATCAGACGAGATCGGGCGTTTTTTTTTTTTTTTTGACTTTCTGAAGAAACTCTGCTCCCAAGACTGGGCTTTTTGAAGAAACTAAGACTATTTCAGGCTTTTGGAACACATTCTTAGACTCTTTTTTTTTTTTATTATTTTTTTTTTTTTACCAAAAATGCTTCCAGCACCTGGTATTCCCAGGCGGTCTCCCATCCAACCAGGCCCGACACTGCTTAGCTTCCAAGATCAGACGAGATCGGCGTTCTTTTTTTTTTTTTTGACTTTCTGAAGAAACTCTGCTCCCAAGACTGGGCTTCTTGAAGAAACTAAGACTATTTCAGGCTTTTTGAACAAATTCTTAGACTTTTTTTTTTTTTTGACTTTCTGAAGAAACTCTGCTCCCAAGACTGGGCTTCTTGAAGAAACTAAGACTATTTCAGGCTTTTTGAACAAATTCTTAGACTTTTTTAAATTTTTTTTAAATTTTTTTAAATGTTTCCAGAACCTGGTATTCCCAGGCGGTCTCCCATCCAACCAGGCCCGACACTGCTTAGCTTCCAAGATCAGACGAGATCGGCGTTCTTTTTTTTTTTTTTGACTTTCTGAAGAAACTCTGCTCCCAAGACTGGGCTTCTTGAAGAAACTAAGACTATTTCAGGCTTTTTGAACACATTCTTAGACTCTTTTTTTTTCTTTTTTTTTTTTTTACATAAAATGCTTCCAGCACCTGGTATTCCCAGGCGGTCTCCCATCCAACAAGGCCCGACCATGCTTCCGAGATCAAACGAGATCGGGCGTTTTTTTTTTTTTTTTTGACTTTCTGAAGAAACTCTGCTCCCAAGACTGGGCTTCTTGAAGAAACTAAGACTATTTCAGGCTTTTTGAACAAATTCTTAGACTTTTTTTTATTTTTTTATTTTTTTTTAAATGTTTCCAGAACCTGGTATTCCCAGGCGGTCTCCCATCCAACCAGGCCCGACACTGCTTAGCTTCCAAGATCAGACGAGATCGGGCGTTCTTTTTTTTTTTTTTTACTTTCTGAAGAAACTCTGCTCCCAAGACTGGGCTTCTTGAAGAAACTAAGACTATTTCAGGCTTTTTGAACAAATTCTTAGACTTTTTTTTTTTTTTTTTTTTTTTTTGACTTTCTGAAGAAACTAAGAGTATTTCAGGCTTTTTGAACACATTCTTAGACTCTTTTTTTTATTTTTATTTTTTTTACATAAAATGCTTCCAGCACCTGGTATTCCCAGGCGGTCTCCCATCCAACAAGGCCCGACCATGCTTCCGAGATCAGACGAGATCGGGCGTTTTTTTTTTTTTTTTGACTTTCTGAAGAAACTCTGCTCCCAAGACTGGGCTTTTTGAAGAAACTAAGACTATTTCAGGCTTTTGGAACACATTCTTAGACTCTTTTTTTTTTTTATTATTTTTTTTTTTTTACCAAAAATGCTTCCAGCACCTGGTATTCCCAGGCGGTCTCCCATCCAACCAGGCCCGACACTGCTTAGCTTCCAAGATCAGACGAGATCGGGCATTCTTTTTTTTTTTTTTTTGACTTTCTGAAGAAACTCTGCTCCCAAGACTGGGCTTCTTGAAGAAACTAAGACTATTTCAGGCTTTTTGAACAAATTCTTAGACTCTTTATTTTTTTTAATTTTTTTTACATAAAATGCTTCCAGCACCTGGTATTCCCAGGCGGTCTCCCATCCAACAAGGCCCGACCATGCTTCCGAGATCAGACGAGATCGGGCGTTTTTTTTTTTTTTTTGACTTTCTGAAGAAACTCTGCGCCCAAGACTGGGCTTCTTGAAGAAACTAAGACTATTTCAGGCTTTTGGAACAAATTCTTAGACTTTTTTTTTTTTTTTTTTTTTTTTTGACTTTCTGAAGAAACTCTGCTCCCAAGACTGGGCTTTTTGAAGAAACTAAGACTATTTCAGGCTTTTTGAACACATTCTTAGACTCTTTTATTTTTTTTTTATTTTTTTTTTTTACCAAAAATGCTTCCAGCACCTGGTATTCCCAGGCGGTCTCCCATCCAACAAGGCCCGACCATGCTTCCGAGATCAGACGAGATTGGGCGTTTTTTTTTTTTTTTGACTTTCTGAAGAAACTCTGCGCCCAAGACTGGGCTTCTTGAAGAAACTAAGACTATTTCAGGCTTTTTGAACAAATTCTTAGACTTTATTTTTTTTTTTTTTTTTTTTTTGACTTTCTGAAGAAACTCTGCTCCCAAGACTGGGCTTCTTGAAGAAACTAAGACTATTTCAGGCTTTTTGAATAAAATTCTTAGACTTTTTTTTTTTTTTTTTTTTTTTTTTGACTTTCTGAAGAAACTAAGAGTATTTCAGGCTTTTTGAACACATTCTTAGACTCTTTTTTTTTTTTTTTTTTTTTTGACTTTCTGAAGAAACTCTGCTCCCAAGACTGGGCTTCTTGAAGAAACTAAGACTATTTCAGGCTTTTTGAACAAATTCTTAGACTTTTTTAAATTTTTTTAATTTTTTTTTTAATGTTTCCAGAACCTGGTATTCCCAGGCGGTCTCCCATCCAACCAGGCCCGACACTGCTTAGCTTCCAAGATCAGACGAGATCGGCGTTCTTTTTTTTTTTTTTGACTTTCTGAAGAAACTCTGCTCCCAAGACTGGGCTTCTTGAAGAAACTAAGACTATTTCAGGCTTTTTGAACAAATTCTTAGACTTTTTTTTTTTTTTTTTTTTTTTTTTTGACTTTCTGAAGAAACTAAGAGTATTTCAGGCTTTTTGAACACATTCTTAGACTCTTTTTTTTTTTTTTTTTTTTTTTGACTTTCTGAAGAAACTCTGCTCCCAAGACTGGGCTTCTTGAAGAAACTAAGACTATTTCAGGCTTTTTGAACAAATTCTTAGACTTTTTTAAATTTTTTTAAAATTTTTTTTAATGTTTCCAGAACCTGGTATTCCCAGGCGGTCTCCCATCCAACCAGGCCCGACACTGCTTAGCTTCCAAGATCAGACGAGATCGGCGTTCTTTTTTTTTTTTTTTACTTTCTGAAGAAACTCTGCTCCCAAGACTGGGCTTCTTGAAGAAACAAAGACTATTTCAGGCTTTTTGAACACATTCTTAGACTCTTTTTTTTTCTTTTTTTTTTTTTTACATAAAATGCTTCCAGCACCTGGTATTCCCAGGCGGTCTCCCATCCAACAAGGCCCGACCATGCTTCCGAGATCAAACGAGATCGGGCGTTTTTTTTTTTTTTTTTGACTTTCTGAAGAAACTCTGCTCCCAAGACTGGGCTTCTTGAAGAAACAAAGACTATTTCAGGCTTTTTGAACACATTCTTAGACTCTTTTTTTTTCTTTTTTTTTTTTTTACATAAAATGCTTCCAGCACCTGGTATTCCCAGGCGGTCTCCCATCCAACAAGGCCCGACCATGCTTCCGAGATCAGACGAGATCGGGCGTTTTTTTTTTTTTTTTTGACTTTCTGAAGAAACTCTGCGCCCAAGACTGGGCTTCTTGAAGAAACTAAGACTATTTCAGGCTTTTGGAACAAATTCTTAGACTTTTTTTTTTTTTTTTTTTTTTTTTTGACTTTCTGAAGAAACTCTGCTCCCAAGACTGGGCTTTTTGAAGAAACTAAGACTATTTCAGGCTTTTTGAACAAATTCTTAGACTTTTTTTTTTTTTTTTTTTTTTTTTTGACTTTCTGAAGAAACTAAGACTATTTCAGGCTTTTTGAACAAATTCTTAGACTTTTTTTTTTTTTTTGACTTTCTGAAGAAACTCTGCTCCCAAGACTGGGCTTCTTGAAGAAACTAAGACTATTTCAGGCTTTTTGAACAAATTCTTAGACTTTTTTTTTTTTTTTTTTTTTTTTTTGACTTTCTGAAGAAACTAAGAGTATTTCAGGCTTTTTGAACACATTCTTAGACTCTTTTTTTTATTTTTATTTTTTTTACATAAAATGCTTCCAGCACCTGGTATTCCCAGGCGGTCTCCCATCCAACAAGGCCCGACCATGCTTCCGAGATCAGACGAGATCGGGCGTTTTTTTTTTTTTTTGACTTTCTGAAGAAACTCTGCTCCCAAGACTGGGCTTCTTGAAGAAACTAAGACTATTTCAGGCTTTTTGAACAAATTCTTAGACTTTTTTTTTTTTTTTTTTTTTTTTGACTTTCTGAAGAAACTAAGACTATTTCAGGCTTTTTGAACAAATTCTTAGACTTTTTTTATTTTTTTTTATTTTTTTTTTAATGTTTCCAGAACCTGGTATTCCCAGGCGGTCTCCCATCCAACCAGGCCCGACACTGCTTAGCTTCCAAGATCAGACGAGATCGGCGTTCTTTTTTTTTTTTTTGACTTTCTGAAGAAACTCTGCTCCCAAGACTGGGCTTCTTGAAGAAACTAAGACTATTTCAGGCTTTTTGAACAAATTCTTAGACTTTTTTTTTTTTTTTGACTTTCTGAAGAAACTCTGCTCCCAAGACTGGGCTTCTTGAAGAAACTAAGACTATTTCAGGCTTTTTGAATAAAATTCTTAGACTTTTTTTTTTTGTTTTTTTTTGTTTTTTGACTTTCTGAAGAAACTAAGAGTATTTCAGGCTTTTTGAACACATTCTTAGACTCTTTTTTTTTTTTTTTTTTTTTTGACTTTCTGAAGAAACTCTGCTCCCAAGACTGGGCTTCTTGAAGAAACTAAGACTATTTCAGGCTTTTTGAACAAATTCTTTGACTTTTTTTAAATTTTTTTAAATTTTTTTTAATGTTTCCAGAACCTGGTATTCCCAGGCGGTCTCCCATCCAACCAGGCCCGACACTGCTTAGCTTCCAAGATCAGACGAGATCGGGCGTTCTTTTTTTTTTTTTTTACTTTCTGAAGAAACTCTGCTCCCAAAACTGGGCTTCTTGAAGAAACTAAGACTATTTCAGGCTTTTTGAACAAATTCTTAGACATTTTTTTTTTTTTTTTTTTTTTTGACTTTCTGAAGAAACTAAGAGTATTTCAGGCTTTTTGAACACATTCTTAGACTCTTTTTTTTTTTTTTTTTTTTACTTTCTGAAGAAACTCTGCTCCCAAGACTGGGCTTCTTGAAGAAACTAAGACTATTTCAGGCTTTTTGAACAAATTCTTAGACTCTTTTTTTTTTTTTTTTTTTTTTTACATAAAATGCTTCCAGCACCTGGTATTCCCAGGCGGTCTCCCATCCAACAAGGCCCGACCATGCTTCCGAGATCAGACGAGATCGGGCGTTTTTTTTTTTTTTTTGACTTTCTGAAGAAACTCTGCGCCCAAGACTGGGCTTCTTGAAGAAACTAAGACTATTTCAGGCTTTTTGAACAAATTCTTAGACTTTTTTTTTTTTTTTTTTTTTTTTTTTTTTTGACTTTCTGAAGAAACTCTGCTCCCAAGACTGGGCTTTTTGAAGAAACTAAGACTATTTCAGGCTTTTTGAACACATTCTTAGACTCTTTTTTTTTTTTTTTTTTT
Organism: Leuciscus leuciscus; assembly: GCF_965113295.1. Taxonomy (NCBI): domain Eukaryota; kingdom Metazoa; phylum Chordata; class Actinopteri; order Cypriniformes; family Leuciscidae; genus Leuciscus; species Leuciscus leuciscus. Next base: position 25,763,937 of record NC_138728.1, on the reverse strand, counting down.
TTTTTTTTACCAAAAATGCTTCAAGCACCTGGTATTCCCAGGCGGTCTCCCATCCAACAAGGCCCGACCATGCTTCCGAGATCAGACGAGATCGGGCGTTTTTTTTTTTTTTTTGACTTTCTGAAGAAACTCTGCGCCCAAGACTGGGCTTCTTGAAGAAACTAAGACTATTTCAGGCTTTTTGAACAAATTCTTAGACTTTTTTATTTTTTTTATTTTTTTTTTGACTGGCTTTTTGAAGAAACTAAGACTATTTCAGGCTTTTTGAACACATTCTTAGACTCTTTTTTTTTTTTTTTTTTTTTTTTTTACCAAAAATGCTTCCAGCACCTGGTATTCCCAGGCGGTCTCCCATCCAACAAGGCCCGACCATGCTTCCGAGATCAGACGAGATCGGGCGTTTTTTTTTTTTTTTTGACTTTCTGAAGAAACTCTGCGCCCAAGACTGGGCTTCTTGAAGAAACTAAGACTATTTCAGGCTTTTTGAACAAATTCTTAGACTTTTTTTTTTTTGTTGTTTTTTTTTTGACTGTCTGAAGAAACTCTGCTCCCAAGACTGGGCTTTTTGAAGAAACTAAGACTATTTCAGGCTTTTTGAACACATTCTTAGACTCTTTTTTTTTTTATTTATTTTTTTTTTTTTTACCAAAAATGCTTCCAGCACCTGGTATTCCCAGGCGGTCTCCCATCCAACCAGGCCTGACACTGCTTAGCTTCCGAGATCAGACGAGATCGGGCGTTTTTTTTTTTTTTTTTTGAACGTCTGAAGAAACTCTGCTCCCAAGACTGGGCTTCTTGAAGAAACTAAGACTATTTCAGGCTTTTTGAACAAATTCTTAGACTTTTTTTTTTTTTTTTTTTTTTTGACTTTCTGAAGAAACTAAGAGTATTTCAGGCTTTTTGAACACATTCTTAGACTCTTTTTTTTATTTATATTTTTTTTACATAAAATGCTTCCAGCACCTGGTATTCCCAGGCGGTCTCCCATCCAACAAGGCCCGACCATGCTTCCGAGATCAGACGAGATCGGGCGTTTTTTTTTTTTTTTTTACTTTCTGAAGAAACTCTGCTCCCAAGACTGGGCTTCTTGAAGAAACTAAGACTATTTCAGGCTTTTTGAACAAATTCTTAGACTTTTTTTTTTTTTTTTTTTTTTTTTTTGACTTTCTGAAGAAACTAAGAGTATTTCAGGCTTTTTGAACACATTCTTAGACTCTTTTTTTTTTTTTTTTTTTTTTTTACATAAAATGCTTCCAGCACCTGGTATTCCCAGGCGGTCTCCCATCCAACAAGGCCCGACCATGCTTCCGAGATCACACGAGATCGGGCGTTTTTTTTTTTTTTTTTGACTTTCTGAAGAAACTCTGCTCCCAAGACTGGGCTTCTTGAAGAAACTAAGACTATTTCAGGCTTTTTGAACACATTCTTAGACTCTTTTTTTTTCTTTTTTTTTTTTTTACATAAAATGCTTCCAGCACCTGGTATTCCCAGGCGGTCTCCCATCCAACAAGGCCCGACCATGCTTCCGAGATCAGACGAGATCGGGCGTTCTTTTCTTTTTTTTTGACTTTCTGAAGAAACTCTGCTCCCAAGACTGGGCTTCTTGAAGAAACTAAGACTATTTCAGGCTTTTTGAACAAATTCTTAGACTTTTTTTTTTTTTTTTGACTTTCTGAAGAAACTAAGAGTATTTCAGGCTTTTTGAACACATTCTTAGACTCTTTTTTTTTCTTTTTTTTTTTTTTACATAAAATGCTTCCAGCACCTGGTATTCCCAGGCGGTCTCCCATCCAACAAGGCCCGACCATGCTTCCGAGATCAAACGAGATCGGGCGTTTTTTTTTTTTTTTTTGACTTTCTGAAGAAACTCTGCTCCCAAGACTGGGCTTCTTGAAGAAACTAAGACTATTTCAGGCTTTTTGAACAAATTCTTAGACTTTTTTTTATTTTTTTATTTTTTTTTAAATGTTTCCAGAACCTGGTATTCCCAGGCGGTCTCCCATCCAACCAGGCCCGACACTGCTTAGCTTCCAAGATCAGACGAGATCGGGCGTTCTTTTTTTTTTTTTTACTTTCTGAAGAAACTCTGCTCCCAAGACTGGGCTTCTTGAAGAAACTAAGACTATTTCAGGCTTTTTGAACAAATTCTTAGACTTTTTTTTTTTTTTTTTTTTTTTTGACTTTCTGAAGAAACTAAGAGTATTTCAGGCTTTTTGAACACATTCTTAGACTCTTTTTTTTTTTTTTTTTTTTTTTACATAAAATGCTTCCAGCACCTGGTATTCCCAGGCGGTCTCCCATCCAACAAGGCCCGACCATGCTTCCGAGATCAGACGAGATCGGGCGTTTTTTTTTTTTTTTTTTGACTTTCTGAAGAAACTCTGCTCCCAAGACTGGGCTTCTTGAAGAAACTAAGACTATTTCAGGGTTTTTGAACAAATTCTTAGACTTTTTTTTTTTTTTTTTTTTATGTTTCCAGAACCTGGTATTCCCAGGCGGTCTCCCAACCAACCAGGCCCGACACTGCTTAGCTTCCAAGATCAGACGAGATCGGGCATTCTTTTTTTTTTTTTGGACTTTCTGAAGAAACTCTGCTCCCAAGACTGGGCTTCTTGAAGAAACTAAGACTATTTCAGGCTTTTTGAACAAATTCTTAGACTCTTTTTTTTTTTTTTTTTTTTTTACATAAAATGCTTCCAGCACCTGGTATTCCCAGGCGGTCTCCCATCCAACAAGGCCCGACCATGCTTCCGAGATCAGACGAGATCGGGCGTTTTTTTTTTTTTTTTTGCCTTTCTGAAGAAACTCTGCGCCCAAGACTGGGCTTCTTGAAGAAACTAAGACTATTTCAGGCTTTTTGAACAAATTCTTAGACTTTTTTTTTTTTTTTTTTTTTTTTTGACTTTCTGAAGAAACTCTGCTCCCAAGACTGGGCTTTTTGAAGAAACTAAGACTATTTCAGGCTTTTTGAACAAATTCTTAGACTTTTTTTTTTTTTTTGACTTTCTGAAGAAACTCTGCTCCCAAGACTGGGCTTCTTGAAGAAACTAAGACTATTTCAGGCTTTTTGAACAAATTCTTAGACTTTTTTTTTTTTTTTTTTTTTTTTTTTGACTTTCTGAAGAAACTAAGAGTATTTCAGGCTTTTTGAACACATTCTTAGACTCTTTTTTTTTTTTTTTTTTTTTTTTTGACTCTCTGAAGAAACTCTGCTCCCAAGACTGGGCTTCTTGAAGAAACTAAGACTATTTCAGGCTTTTTGAACAAATTCTTAGACTTTTTTTTTTTTTTTTTTTTTTGACTTTCTGAAGAAACTAAGAGTATTTCAGGCTTTTTGAACACATTCTTAGACTCTTTTTTGTTCTTTTTTTTTTTTTTACATAAAATGCTTCCAGCACCTGGTATTCCCAGGCGGTCTCCCATCCAACAAGGCCCGACCATGCTTCCGAGATCAAACGAGATCGGGCGTTTTTTTTTTTTTTTTTGACTTTCTGAAGAAACTCTGCTCCCAAGACTGGGCTTCTTGAAGAAACTAAGACTATTTCAGGCTTTTTGAACAAATTCTTAGACTTTTTTTAATTTTTTTATTTTTTTTTACATGTTTCCAGAACCTGGTATTCCCAGGCGGTCTCCCATCCAACCAGGCCCGACACTGCTTAGCTTCCAAGATCAGACGAGATCGGGCGTTCTTTTTTTTTTTTTTACTTTCTGAAGAAACTCTGCTCCCAAGACTGGGCTTCTTGAAGAAACTAAGACTATTTCAGGCTTTTTGAACAAATTCTTAGACTTTTTTTTTTTTTTTTTTTTTTTTTTGACTTTCTGAAGAAACTAAGAGTATTTCAGGCTTTTTGAACACATTCTTAGACTCTTTTTTTTATTTTTATTTTTTTTACATAAAATGCTTCCAGCACCTGGTATTCCCAGGCGGTCTCCCATCCAACAAGGCCCGACCATGCTTCCGAGATCAGACGAGATCGGGCGTTTTTTGTTTTTTTTTGACTTTCTGAAGAAACTCTGCTCCCAAGACTGGGCTTTTTGAAGAAACTAAGACTATTTCAGGCTTTTGGAACACATTCTTAGACTCTTTTTTTTTTTTTTTTTTTTTTTTTTTTTACCAAAAATGCTTCCAGCACCTGGTATTCCCAGGCGGTCTCCCATCCAACCAGGCCCGACACTGCTTAGCTTCCGAGATCAGACGAGATCGGGCGTTTTTTTTTTTTTTTTTGACTTTCTGAAGAAACTCTGCTCCCAAGACTGGGCTTCTTGAAGAAACTAAGACTATTTCAGGCTTTTTGAACAAATTCTTAGACTTTTTTTTTTTTTTTTTTTTTTTTTTGACTTTCTGAAGAAACTCTGCTCCCAAGACTGGGCTTCTTGAAGAAACTAAGACTATTTCAGGCTTTTTGAACAAATTCTTAGACTTTTTTTTAATTTTTTTATTTTTTTTTAAATGTTTCCAGAACCTGGTATTCCCAGGCGGTCTCCCATCCAACCAGGCCCGACACTGCTTAGCTTCCAAGATCAGACGAGATCGGCGTTCTTTTTTTTTTTTTTGACTTTCTGAAGAAACTCTGCTCCCAAGACTGGGCTTCTTGAAGAAACTAAGACTATTTCAGGCTTTTTGAACAAATTCTTAGACGTTTTTTTTTTTTTTTTTTTTTTTTTTGACTTTCTGAAGAAACTCTGCTCCCAAGACTGGGCTTTTTGAAGAAACTAAGACTATTTCAGGCTTTTTGAACACATTCTTAGACTCTTTTTTTTATTTATTTTATTTTTTTACCAAAAATGCTTCCAGCACCTGGTATTCCCAGGCGGTCTCCCATCCAACCAGGCCCGACACTGCTTAGCTTCCAAGATCAGACGAGATCGGGCGTTCTTTTTTTTTTTTTTTACTTTCTGAAGAAACTCTGCTCCCAAGACTGGGCTTCTTGAAGAAACTAAGACTATTTCAGGCTTTTTGAACAAATTCTTAGACTTTTTTTTTTTTTTTTTTTTTTTTTTGACTTTCTGAAGAAACTAAGAGTATTTCAGGCTTTTTGAACACATTCTTAGACTCTTTTTTTTTCTTTTTTTTTTTTTTTTTAAATGTTTCCAGAACCTGGTATTCCCAGGCGGTCTCCCATCCAACCAGGCCCGACACTGCTTAGCTTCCAAGATCAGACGAGATCGGGCGTTCTTTTTTTTTTTTTTTACTTTCTGAAGAAACTCTGCTCCCAAGACTGGGCTTCTTGAAGAAACTAAGACTATTTCAGGCTTTTTGAACAAATTCTTAGACTTTTTTTTTTTTTTTTTTTTTTTTTTTGACTTTCTGAAGAAACTAAGAGTATTTCAGGCTTTTTGAACACATTCTTAGACTCTTTTTTTTTCTTTTTTTTTTTTTTTACATAAAATGCTTCCAGCACCTGGTATTCCCAGGCGGTCTCCCATCCAACAAGGCCCGACCATGCTTCCGAGATCACACGAGATCGGGCGTTTTTTTTTTTTTTTTTTGACTTTCTGAAGAAACTCTGCTCCCAAGACTGGGCTTCTTGAAGAAACTAAGACTATTTCAGGCTTTTTGAACAAATTCTTAGACTTTTTTTTTTTTTTTTTGACTTTCTGAAGAAACTAAGAGTATTTCAGGCTTTTTGAACACATTCTTAGACTCTTTTTTTTTTTTTTTACATAAAATGCTTCCAGCACCTGGTATTCCCAGGCGGTCTCCCATCCAACAAGGCCCGACCATGCTTCCGAGATCAGACGAGATCGGGCGTTTTTTTTTTTTTTTTTGACTTTCTGAAGAAACTCTGCGCCCAAGACTGGGCTTCTTGAAGAAACTAAGACTATTTCAGGCTTTTTGAACAAATTCTTAGACTTTTTTTTTTTTTTTTTTTTTTTTTTGACTGTCTGAAGAAACTCTGCTCCCAAGACTGGGCTTTTTGAAGAAACTAAGACTATTTCAGGCTTTTTGAACACATTCTTAGACTCTTTTTTTTTTTTTTTTTTTTTTTTTTTTCACCAAAAAGGCTTCCAGCACCTGGTATTCCCAGGCGGTCTCCCATCCAACCAGGCCTGACACTGCTTAGCTTCCGAGATCAGACGAGATCGGGCGTTTTTTTTTTTTTTTTTTTTAACGTCTGAAGAAACTCTGCTCCCAAGACTGGGCTTCTTGAAGAAACTAAGACTATTTCAGGCTTTTTGAACAAATTCTTAGACTTTTTTTTTTTTTTTTTTTTTTTGACTTTCTGAAGAAACTAAGAGTATTTCAGGCTTTTTGAACACATTCTTAGACTCTTTTTTTTATTTATATTTTTTTTACATAAAATGCTTCCAGCACCTGGTATTCCCAGGCGGTCTCCCATCCAACAAGGCCCGACCATGCTTCCGAGATCACACGAGATCGGGCGTTTTTTTTTTTTTTTTTTGACTTTCTGAAGAAACTCTGCTCCCAAGACTGGGCTTCTTGAAGAAACTAAGACTATTTCAGGCTTTTTGAACACATTCTTAGACTCTTTTTTTTTCTTTTTTTTTTTTTTACATAAAATGCTTCCAGCACCTGGTATTCCCAGGCGGTCTCCCATCCAACAAGGCCCGACCATGCTTCCGAGATCAGACGAGATCGGGCGTTCTTTTCTTTTTTTTTTGACTTTCTGAAGAAACTCTGCTCCCAAGACTGGGCTTTTTGAAGAAACTAAGACTATTTCAGGCTTTTTGAACACATTCTTAGACTCTTTTTTTTATTTTATTTTTTTTTTTACCAAAAATGCTTCCAGCACCTGGTATTCCCAGGCGGTCTCCCATCCAACCAGGCCCGACACTGCTTAGCTTCCGAGATCAGACGAGATCGGGCGTTTTTTTTTTTTTTTTTTGACTTTCTGAAGAAACTCTGCTCCCAAGACTGGGCTTCTTGAAGAAACTAAGACTATTTCAGGCTTTTTGAACAAATTCTTAGACTTTTTTTTTTTTTTTTTTTTTTTTTTTAAATGTTTCCAGAACCTGGTATTCCCAGGCGGTCTCCCATCCAACCAGGCCCGACACTGCTTAGCTTCCAAGATCAGACGAGATCGGGCGTTCTTTTTTTTTGTTTTTTACTTTCTGAAGAAACTCTGCTCCCAAGACTGGGCTTCTTGAAGAAACTAAGACTATTTCAGGCTTTTTGAACAAATTCTTAGACTTTTTTTTTTTTTTTTTTTTTTTTTTTTGACTTTCTGAAGAAACTAAGAGTATTTCAGGCTTTTTGAACACATTCTTAGACTCTTTTTTTTTCTTTTTTTTTTTTTTACATAAAATGCTTCCAGCACCTGGTATTCCCAGGCGGTCTCCCATCCAACAAGGCCCGACCATGCTTCCGAGATCACACGAGATCGGGCGTTTTTTTTTTTTTTTTTTGACTTTCTGAAGAAACTCTGCTCCCAAGACTGGGCTTCTTGAAGAAACTAAGACTATTTCAGGCTTTTTGAACAAATTCTTAGACTTTTTTTTTTTTTTTTGACTTTCTGAAGAAACTAAGAGTATTTCAGGCTTTTTGAACACATTCTTAGACTCTTTTTTTTTCTTTTTTTTTTTTTTACATAAAATGCTTCCAGCACCTGGTATTCCCAGGCGGTCTCCCATCCAACAAGGCCCGACCATGCTTCCGAGATCAGACGAGATCGGGCGGTTTTTTTTTTTTTTTTGACTTTCTGAAGAAACTCTGCGCCCAAGACTGGGCTTCTTGAAGAAACTAAGACTATTTCAGGCTTTTTGAACAAATTCTTAGACTTTTTTTTTGTTGTTGTTTTTTTTTTGACTGTCTGAAGAAACTCTGCTCCCAAGACTGGGCTTTTTGAAGAAACTAAGACTATTTCAGGCTTTTTGAACACATTCTTAGACTCTTTTTTTTTTTTTTTTTTTTTTTTTTTTTACCAAAAATGCTTCCAGCACCTGGTATTCCCAGGCGGTCTCCCATCCAACCAGGCCTGACACTGCTTAGCTTCCGAGATCAGACGAGATCGGGCGTTTTTTTTTTTTTTTTTTTTTACGTCTGAAGAAACTCTGCTCCCAAGACTGGGCTTCTTGAAGAAACTAAGACTATTTCAGGCTTTTTGAACAAATTCTTAGACTTTTTTTTTTTTTTTTTTTTTTTGACTTTCTGAAGAAACTAAGAGTATTTCAGGCTTTTTGAACACATTCTTAGACTCTTTTTTTTATTTATATTTTTTTTACATAAAATGCTTCCAGCACCTGGTATTCCCAGGCGGTCTCCCATCCAACAAGGCCCGACCATGCTTCCGAGATCAGACGAGATCGGGCGTTTTTTTTTTTTTTTTTACTTTCTGAAGAAACTCTGCTCCCAAGACTGGGCTTCTTGAAGAAACTAAGACTATTTCAGGCTTTTTGAACAAATTCTTAGACTTTTTTTTTTTTTTTTTTTTTTTTTTTGACTTTCTGAAGAAACTAAGAGTATTTCAGGCTTTTTGAACACATTCTTAGACTCTTTTTTTTTTTTATTTTTTTTTTTACATAAAATGCTTCCAGCACCTGGTATTCCCAGGCGGTCTCCCATCCAACAAGGCCCGACCATGCTTCCGAGATCACACGAGATCGGGCGTTTTTTTTTTTTTTTTTGACTTTCTGAAGAAACTCTGCTCCCAAGACTGGGCTTCTTGAAGAAACTAAGAGTATTTCAGGCTTTTTGAACACATTCTTAGACTCTTTTTTTTTCTTTTTTTTTTTTTTACATAAAATGCTTCCAGCACCTGGTATTCCCAGGCGGTCTCCCATCCAACAAGGCCCGACCATGCTTCCGAGATCAAACGAGATCGGGCGTTTTTTTTTTTTTTTTTGACTTTCTGAAGAAACTCTGCTCCCAAGACTGGGCTTCTTGAAGAAACTAAGACTATTTCAGGCTTTTTGAACAAATTCTTAGACTTTTTTTTATTTTTTTATTTTTTTTTAAATGTTTCCAGAACCTGGTATTCCCAGGCGGTCTCCCATCCAACCAGGCCCGACACTGCTTAGCTTCCAAGATCAGACGAGATCGGGCGTTCTTTTTTTTTTTTTTACTTTCTGAAGAAACTCTGCTCCCAAGACTGGGCTTCTTGAAGAAACTAAGACTATTTCAGGCTTTTTGAACAAATTCTTAGACTTTTTTTTTTTTTTTTTTTTTTTTGACTTTCTGAAGAAACTAAGAGTATTTCAGGCTTTTTGAACACATTCTTAGACTCTTTTTTTTATTTTTATTTTTTTTACATAAAATGCTTCCAGCACCTGGTATTCCCAGGCGGTCTCCCATCCAACAAGGCCCGACCATGCTTCCGAGATCAGACGAGATCGGGCGTTTTTTTTTTTTTTTTTTGACTTTCTGAAGAAACTCTGCTCCCAAGACTGGGCTTCTTGAAGAAACTAAGACTATTTCAGGCTTTTTGAACAAATTCTTAGACTTTTTTTTTTTTTTTTTTTTATGTTTCCAGAACCTGGTATTCCCAGGCGGTCTCCCATCCAACCAGGCCCGACACTGCTTAGCTTCCAAGATCAGACGAGATCGGGCATTCTTTTTTTTTTTTTTTGACTTTCTGAAGAAACTCTGCTCCCAAGACTGGGCTTCTTGAAGAAACTAAGACTATTTCAGGCTTTTTGAACAAATTCTTAGACTCTTTTTTTTTTTTTTTTTTTTTTACATAAAATGCTTCCAGCACCTGGTATTCCCAGGCGGTCTCCCATCCAACAAGGCCCGACCATGCTTCCGAGATCAGACGAGATCGGGCGTTTTTTTTTTTTTTTTTGCCTTTCTGAAGAAACTCTGCGCCCAAGACTGGGCTTCTTGAAGAAACTAAGACTATTTCAGGCTTTTTGAACAAATTCTTAGACTTTTTTTTTTTTTTTTTTTTTTTTTGACTTTCTGAAGAAACTCTGCTCCCAAGACTGGGCTTTTTGAAGAAACTAAGACTATTTCAGGCTTTTTGAACACATTCTTAGACTCTTTTTTTTTTTTTTTTTTTTTTTTACCAAAAATGCTTCCAGCACCTGGTATTCCCAGGCGGTCTCCCATCCAACAAGGCCCGACCATGCTTCCGAGATCAGACGAGATCGGGCGTTTTTTTTTTTTTTTTGACTTTCTGAAGAAACTCTGCGCCCAAGACTGGGCTTCTTGAAGAAACTAAGACTATTTCAGGCTTTTTGAACAAATTCTTAGACTTTTTTTTTTTTTTTGACTTTCTGAAGAAACTCTGCTCCCAAGACTGGGCTTCTTGAAGAAACTAAGACTATTTCAGGCTTTTTGAACAAATTCTTAGACTTTTTTTTTTTTTTTTTTTTTTTTTTTGACTTTCTTGAAGAAACTAAGAGTATTTCAGGCTTTTTGAACACATTCTTAGACTCTTTTTTTTTTTTTTTTTTTTTTTTTGACTCTCTGAAGAAACTCTGCTCCCAAGACTGGGCTTCTTGAAGAAACTAAGACTATTTCAGGCTTTTTGAACAAATTCTTAGCCTTTTTTTTTTTTTTTTTTTTTGACTTTCTGAAGAAACTAAGAGTATTTCAGGCTTTTTGAACACATTCTTAGACTCTTTTTTTTTCTTTTTTTTTTTTTTACATAAAATGCTTCCAGCACCTGGTATTCCCAGGCGGTCTCCCATCCAACAAGGCCCGACCATGCTTCCGAGATCAAACGAGATCGGGCGTTTTTTTTTTTTTTTTTGACTTTCTGAAGAAACTCTGCTCCCAAGACTGGGCTTCTTGAAGAAACTAAGACTATTTCAGGCTTTTTGAACAAATTCTTAGACTTTTTTTAATTTTTTTATTTTTTTTTACATGTTTCCAGAACCTGGTATTCCCAGGCGGTCTCCCATCCAACCAGGCCCGACACTGCTTAGCTTCCAAGATCAGACGAGATCGGGCGTTCTTTTTTTTTTTTTTACTTTCTGAAGAAACTCTGCTCCCAAGACTGGGCTTATTGAAGAAACTAAGACTATTTCAGGCTTTTTGAACAAATTCTTAGACTTTTTTTTTTTTTTTTTTTTTTTTTTGACTTTCTGAAGAAACTAAGAGTATTTCAGGCTTTTTGAACACATTCTTAGACTCTTTTTTTTATTTTTATTTTTTTTACATAAAATGCTTCCAGCACCTGGTATTCCCAGGCGGTCTCCCATCCAACAAGGCCCGACCATGCTTCCGAGATCAGACGAGATCGGGCGTTTTTTTTTTTTTTTTGACTTTCTGAAGAAACTCTGCTCCCAAGACTGGGCTTTTTGAAGAAACTAAGACTATTTCAGGCTTTTGGAACACATTCTTAGACTCTTTTTTTTTTTTTTTTTTTTTTTTTTTTTTACCAAAAATGCTTCCAGCACCTGGTATTCCCAGGCGGTCTCCCATCCAACCAGGCCCGACACTGCTTAGCTTCCGAGATCAGACGAGATCGGGCGTTTTTTTTTTTTTTTTTTGACTTTCTGAAGAAACTCTGCTCCCAAGACTGGGCTTCTTGAAGAAACTAAGACTATTTCAGGCTTTTTGAACAAATTCTTAGACTTTTTTTTTTTTTTTTTTTTTTTTTTGACTTTCTGAAGAAACTCTGCTCCCAAGACTGGGCTTCTTGAAGGAACTAAGACTATTTCAGGCTTTTTGAACAAATTCTTAGACTTTTTTTTAATTTTTTTATTTTTTTTTAAATGTTTCCAGAACCTGGTATTCCCAGGCGGTCTCCCATCCAACCAGGCCCGACACTGCTTAGCTTCCAAGATCAGACGAGATCGGCGTTCTTTTTTTTTTTTTTGACTTTCTTAAGAAACTCTGCTCCCAAGACTGGGCTTCTTGAAGAAACTAAGACTATTTCAGGCTTTTTGAACAAATTCTTAGACGTTTTTTTTTTTTTTTTTTTTTTTTTTGACTTTCTGAAGAAACTCTGCTCCCAAGACTGGGCTTTTTGAAGAAACTAAGACTATTTCAGGCTTTTTGAACACATTCTTAGACTCTTTTTTTTATTTTTTTTTTATTTTTTACCAAAAATGCTTCCAGCACCTGGTATTCCCAGGCGGTCTCCCATCCAACCAGGCCCGACACTGCTTAGCTTCCGAGATCAGACGAGATCGGGCGTTTTTTTTGTTTTTTTTTGACTTTCTGAAGAAACTCTGCTCCCAAGACTGGGCTTCTTGAAGAAACTAAGACTATTTCAGGCTTTTTGAACAAATTCTTAGACTTTTTTTTTTTTTTTTTTTTTTTTTTAAATGTTTCCAGAACCTGGTATTCCCAGGCGGTCTCCCATCCAACCAGGCCCGACACTGCTTAGCTTCCAAGATCAGACGAGATCGGGCGTTCTTTTTTTTTTTTTTTACTTTCTGAAGAAACTCTGCTCCCAAGACTGGGCTTCTTGAAGAAACTAAGACTATTTCAGGCTTTTTGAACAAATTCTTAGACTTTTTTTTTTATTTTTATTTTTTTTTGACTTTCTGAAGAAACTAAGAGTATTTCAGGCTTTTTGAACACATTCTTAGACTCTTTTTTTTTCTTTTTTTTTTTTTTACATAAAATGCTTCCAGCACCTGGTATTCCCAGGCGGTCTCCCATCCAACAAGGCCCGACCATGCTTCCGAGATCACACGAGATCGGGCGTTTTTTTTTTTTTTTTTTGACTTTCTGAAGAAACTCTGCTCCCAAGACTGGGCTTCTTGAAGAAACTCAGACTATTTCAGGCTTTTTGAACACATTCTTAGACTCTTTTTTTTTCTTTTTTTTTTTTTTACATAAAATGCTTCCAGCACCTGGTATTCCCAGGCGGTCTCCCATCCAACAAGGCCCGACCATGCTTCCGAGATCAGACGAGATCGGGCGTTCTTTTCTTTTTTTTTGACTTTCTGAAGAAACTCTGCTCCCAAGACTGGGCTTCTTGAAGAAACTAAGACTATTTCAGGCTTTTTGAACAAATTCTTAGACTTTTTTTTTTTTTTTTGACTTTCTGAAGAAACTAAGAGTATTTCAGGCTTTTTGAACACATTCTTAGACTCTTTTTTTTTCTTTTTTTTTTTTTTACATAAAATGCTTCCAGCACCTGGTATTCCCAGGCGGTCTCCCATCCAACAAGGCCCGACCATGCTTCCGAGATCAGACGAGATCGGGCGTTTTTTTTTTTTTTTTTGACTTTCTGAAGAAACTCTGCTCCCAAGACTGGGCTTCTTGAAGAAACTAAGACTATTTCAGGCTTTTTGAACAAATTCTTAGACTTTTTTTTTTTTATTATTTTTTTTTTTGACTTTCTGAAGAAACTAAGAGTATTTCAGGCTTTTTGAACACATTCTTAGACTCTTTTTTTTTTTTTTTTTTTTTTTACATAAAATGCTTCCAGCACCTGGTATTCCCAGGCGGTCTCCCATCCAACAAGGCCCGACCATGCTTCCGAGATCAGACGAGATCGGGCGTTTTTTTTTTTTTTTTGACTTTCTGAAGAAACTCTGCGCCCAAGACTGGGCTTCTTGAAGAAACTAAGACTATTTCAGGCTTTTTGAACAAATTCTTAGACTTTTTTTTTTTTTTTTTTTTTTTGACTTTCTGAAGAAACTAAGAGTATTTCAGGCTTTTTGAACACATTCTTAGACTCTTTTTTTTTTTTTTTTTTGGACTTTCTGAAGAAACTCTGCTCCCAAGACTGGGCTTCTTGAAGAAACTAAGACTATTTCAGGCTTTTTGAACACATTCTTAGACTCTTTTTTTTTCTTTTTTTTTTTTTTACATAAAATGCTTCCAGCACCTGGTATTCCCAGGCGGTCTCCCATCCAACAAGGCCCGACCATGCTTCCGAGATCAGACGAGATCGGGCGTTCTTTTTTTTTTTTTTGACTTTCTGAAGAAACTCTGCTCCCAAGACTGGGCTTCTTGAAGAAACTAAGACTATTTCAGGCTTTTTGAACAAATTCTTAGACTTTTTTTTTTTTTTTTTTTTTTTTTTGACTTTCTGAAGAAACTAAGAGTATTTCAGGCTTTTTGAACACATTCTTAGACTCTTTTTTTTTTTTTTTTTTTTTTTACATAAAATGCTTCCAGCACCTGGTATTCCCAGGCGGTCTCCCATCCAACAAGGCCCGACCATGCTTCCGAGATCAGACGAGATCGGGCATTCTTTTTTTCTTTTTTTTGACTTTCTGAAGAAACTAAGACTATTTCAGGCTTTTTGAACAAATTCTTAGACTTTTTTTTTTTTTTTTTTTTTTTTTTTTTTTTTAATGTTTCCAGAACCTGGTATTCCCAGGCGGTCTCCCATCCAACCAGGCCCGACACTGCTTAGCTTCCAAGATCAGACGAGATCGGGCATTCTTTTTTTCTTTTTTTTGACTTTCTGAAGAAACTCTGCTCCCAAGACTGGGCTTCTTGAAGAAACTAAGACTATTTCAGGCTTTTTGAACAAATTCTTAGACTCTTTTTTTTTATTTATTTTTTTACATAAAATGCTTCCAGCACCTGGTATTCCCAGGCGGTCTCCCATCCAACAAGGCCCGACCATGCTTCCGAGATCAGACGAGATCGGGCGTTTTTTTTTTTTTTTTTGCCTTTCTGAAGAAACTCTGCGCCCAAGACTGGGCTTCTTGAAGAAACTAAGACTATTTCAGGCTTTTTGAACAAATTCTTAGACGTTTTTTTTTTTTTTTTTTTTTTTTTTTGACTTTCTGAAGAAACTCTGCTCCCAAGACTGGGCTTTTTGAAGAAACTAAGACTATTTCAGGCTTTTTGAACACATTCTTAGACTCTTTTTGTATTTATTTTTTTATTTTTTTTACCAAAAATGCTTCCAGCACCTGGTATTCCCAGGCGGTCTCCCATCCAACAAGGCCCGACCATGCTTCCGAGATCAGACGAGATCGGGCGTTTTTTTTTTTTTTTTTTGACTTTCTGAAGAAACTCTGCGCCCAAGACTGGGCTTCTTGAAGAAACTAAGACTATTTCAGGCTTTTTGAACAAATTCTTAGACTTTTTTTTTTTTTTTGACTTTCTGAAGAAACTCTGCTCCCAAGACTGGGCTTCTTGAAGAAACTAAGACTATTTCAGGCTTTTTGAACAAATTCTTAGACTTTTTTTTTTTTTTTTTTTTTTTTTTTGACTTTCTGAAGAAACTAAGAGTATTTCAGGCTTTTTGAACACATTCTTAGACTCTTTTTTTTTTTGTTTTTTTTTTTTTACTTTCTGAAGAAACTCTGCTCCCAAGACTGGGCTTCTTGAAGAAACTAAGACTATTTCAGGCTTTTTGAACAAATTCTTAGACTTTTTTTAATTTTTTTTTTTTTTTTTTAAATGTTTCCAGAACCTGGTATTCCCAGGCGGTCTCCCATCCAACCAGGCCCGACACTGCTTAGCTTCCAAGATCAGACGAGATCGGCGTTCTTTTTTTTTTTTTTGACTTTCTGAAGAAACTCTGCTCCCAAGACTGGGCTTCTTGAAGAAACTAAGACTATTTCAGGCTTTTTGAACAAATTCTTAGACTTTTTTATTTATTTATTTTTATTTTTTTTGACTTTCTGAAGAAACTAAGAGTATTTCAGGCTTTTTGAACACATTCTTAGACTCTTTTTTTTTCTTTTTTTTTTTTTTACATAAAATGCTTCCAGCACCTGGTATTCCCAGGCGGTCTCCCATCCAACAAGGCCCGACCATGCTTCCGAGATCAAACGAGATCGGGCGTTTTTTTTTTTTTTTTTGACTTTCTGAAGAAACTCTGCTCCCAAGACTGGGCTTCTTGAAGAAACTAAGACTATTTCAGGCTTTTTGAACAAATTCTTAGACTTTTTTTTATTTTTTTATTTTTTTTTACATGTTTCCAGAACCTGGTATTCCCAGGCGGTCTCCCATCCAACCAGGCCCGACACTGCTTAGCTTCCAAGATCAGACGAGATCGGGCGTTCTTTTTTTTTTTTTTTACTTTCTGAAGAAACTCTGCTCCCAAGACTGGGCTTCTTGAAGAAACTAAGACTATTTCAGGCTTTTTGAACAAATTCTTAGACTTTTTTTTTTTTTTGACTTTCTGAAGAAACTAAGAGTATTTCAGGCTTTTTGAACACATTCTTAGACTCTTTTTTTTATTTTTATTTTTTTTACATAAAATGCTTCCAGCACCTGGTATTCCCAGGCGGTCTCCCATCCAACAAGGCCCGACCATGCTTCCGAGATCAGACGAGATCGGGCGTTTATTTATTTTTTTTGACTTTCTGAAGAAACTCTGCTCCCAAGACTGGGCTTTTTGAAGAAACTAAGACTATTTCAGGCTTTTGGAACAAATTCTTAGACTTTTTTTTTTTTTTTTTTTTTTTTTTTTTAATGTTTCCAGAACCTGGTATTCCCAGGCGGTCTCCCATCCAACCAGGCCCGACACTGCTTAGCTTCCAAGATCAGACGAGATCGGGCATTCTTTTTTTTTTTTTTGACTTTCTGAAGAAACTCTGCTCCCAAGACTGGGCTTCTTGAAGAAACTAAGACTATTTCAGGCTTTTTGAACAAATTCTTAGACTCTTTTTTTTTTTTTTTTTTTTTTACATAAAATGCTTCCAGCACCTGGTATTCCCAGGCGGTCTCCCATCCAACAAGGCCCGACCATGCTTCCGAGATCAGACGAGATCGGGCGTTTTTTTTTTTTTTTTGACTTTCTGAAGAAACTCTGCGCCCAAGACTGGGCTTCTTGAAGAAACTAAGACTATTTCAGGCTTTTTGAACAAATTCTTAGACTTTTTTTTTTTTTTTTTTTTTTTTTGACTTTCTGAAGAAACTCTGCTCCCAAGACTGGGCTTTTTGAAGAAACTAAGACTATTTCAGGCTTTTTGAAAACATTCTTAGACTCTTTTTTTTTTTTTTTTTTTTTTTTTTTTACCAAAAATGCTTCCAGCACCTGGTATTCCCAGGCGGTCTCCCATCCAACAAGGCCCGACCATGCTTCCGAGATCAGACGAGATCGGGCGTTTTTTTTTTTTTTTGACTTTCTGAAGAAACTCTGCGCCCAAGACTGGGCTTCTTGAAGAAACTAAGACTATTTCAGGCTTTTTGAACAAATTCTTAGACTTTATTTTTTTTTTTTTTTTTTTTTGACTTTCTGAAGAAACTCTGCTCCCAAGACTGGGCTTTTTGAAGAAACTAAGACTATTTCAGGCTTTTTGAACACATTCTTAGACTATTTTTTTTTCTTTTTTTTTTTTTTTACATAAAATGCTTCCAGCACCTGGTATTCCCAGGCGGTCTCCCATCCAACAAGGCCCGACCATGCTTCCGAGATCAGACGAGATCGGGCGTTCTTTTTTTTTTTTTTGACTTTCTGAATAAACTCTGCTCCCAAGACTGGGCTTCTTGAAGAAACTAAGACTATTTCAGGCTTTTTGAACAAATTCTTAGACTTTTTTTTTTTTTTTTTTTTTTTTTTTGACTTTCTGAAGAAACTAAGAGTATTTCAGGCTTTTTGAACACATTCTTAGACTCTTTTTTTTTTTTTTTTTTTTTTACATAAAATGCTTCCAGCACCTGGTATTCCCAGGCGGTCTCCCATCCAACAAGGCCCGACCATGCTTCCGAGATCAGACGAGATCGGGCGTTTTTTTTTTTTTTTTGACTTTCTGAAGAAACTCTGCGCCCAAGACTGGGCTTCTTGAAGAAACTAAGACTATTTCAGGCTTTTTGAACAAATTCTTAGACTTTTTTTTTTTATTTATTTTTTTTTGACTTTCTGAAGAAACTAAGAGTATTTCAGGCTTTTTGAACACATTCTTAGACTCTTTTTTTTATTTTTATTTTTTTTACATAAAATGCTTCCAGCACCTGGTATTCCCGGGCGGTCTCCCATCCAACAAGGCCCGACCATGCTTCCGAGATCAGACGAGATCGGGCGTTTATTTATTTTTTTTGACTTTCTGAAGAAACTCTGCTCCCAAGACTGGGCTTTTTGAAGAAACTAAGACTATTTCAGGCTTTTGGAACAAATTCTTAGACTTTTTTTTTTTTTTTTTTTTTTTTTTTTTAATGTTTCCAGAACCTGGTATTCCCAGGCGGTCTCCCATCCAACCAGGCCCGACACTGCTTAGCTTCCAAGATCAGACGAGATCGGGCGTTTTTTTTTTTTTTTTGACTTTCTGAAGAAACTCTGCGCCCAAGACTGGGCTTCTTGAAGAAACTAAGACTATTTCAGGCTTTTTGAACAAATTCTTAGACTTTTTTTTTTTTTTTTTTTTTTTTTTGACTTTCTGAAGAAACTCTGCTCCCAAGACTGGGCTTTTTGAAGAAACTAAGACTATTTCAGGCTTTTTGAACACATTCTTAGACTATTTTTTTTTCATTTTTTTTTTTTTTACATAAAATGCTTCCAGCACCTGGTATTCCCAGGCGGTCTCCCATCCAACAAGGCCCGACCATGCTTCCGAGATCAGACGAGATCGGGCGTTCTTTTTTTTTTTTTTGACTTTCTGAATAAACTCTGCTCCCAAGACTGGGCTTCTTGAAGAAACTAAGACTATTTCAGGCTTTTTGAACAAATTCTTAGACTTTTTTTTTTTTTTTTTTTTTTTTTTGACTTTCTGAAGAAACTAAGAGTATTTCAGGCTTTTTGAACACATTCTTAGACTCTTTTTTTTTATTTTTTTTTTTTACATAAAATGCTTCCAGCACCTGGTATTCCCAGGCGGTCTCCCATCCAACAAGGCCCGACCATGCTTCCGAGATCAGACGAGATCGGGCGTTTTTTTTTTTTTTTTGACTTTCTGAAGAAACTCTGCGCCCAAGACTGGGCTTCTTGAAGAAACTAAGACTATTTCAGGCTTTTTGAACAAATTCTTAGACTTTTTTTTTTTATTTTTTTTTTTTTTTGACTTTCTGAAGAAACTAAGAGTATTTCAGGCTTTTTGAACACATTCTTAGACTCTTTTTTTTATTTTTATTTTTTTTACATAAAATGCTTCCAGCACCTGGTATTCCCAGGCGGTCTCCCATCCAACAAGGCCCGACCATGCTTCCGAGATCAGACGAGATCGGGCGTTTATTTATTTTTTTTGACTTTCTGAAGAAACTCTGCTCCCAAGACTGGGCTTTTTGAAGAAACTAAGACTATTTCAGGCTTTTGGAACAAATTCTTAGACTTTTTTTTTTTTTTTTTTTTTTTTTTTTAAATGTTTCCAGAACCTGGTATTCCCAGGCGGTCTCCCATCCAACCAGGCCCGACACTGCTTAGCTTCCAAGATCAGACGAGATCGGGCATTCTTTTTTTTTTTTTTGACTTTCTGAAGAAACTCTGCTCCCAAGACTGGGCTTCTTGAAGAAACTAAGACTATTTCAGGCTTTTTGAACAAATTCTTAGACTCTTTTTTTTTTTTTTTTTTTTTTACATAAAATGCTTCCAGCACCTGGTATTCCCAGGCGGTCTCCCATCCAACAAGGCCCGACCATGCTTCCGAGATCAGACGAGATCGGGCGTTTTTTTTTTTTTTTTGACTTTCTGAAGAAACTCTGCGCCCAAGACTGGGCTTCTTGAAGAAACTAAGACTATTTCAGGCTTTTTGAACAAATTCTTAGACTTTTTTTTTTTTTGTTTTTTTTTTTGACTTTCTGAAGAAACTCTGCTCCCAAGACTGGGCTTTTTGAAGAAACTAAGACTATTTCAGGCTTTTTGAAAACATTCTTAGACTCTTTTTTTTTTTTTTTTTTTTTTTTTTTTACCAAAAATGCTTCCAGCACCTGGTATTCCCAGGCGGTCTCCCATCCAACAAGGCCCGACCATGCTTCCGAGATCAGACGAGATCGGGCGTTTTTTTTTTTTTTTTGACTTTCTGAAGAAACTCTGCGCCCAAGACTGGGCTTCTTGAAGAAACTAAGACTATTTCAGGCTTTTTGAACAAATTCTTAGACTTTTTTTTTTTTTTTTTTTTTTTTTGACTTTCTGAAGAAACTCTGCTCCCAAGACTGGGCTTTTTGAAGAAACTAAGACTATTTCAGGCTTTTTGAACACATTCTTAGACTATTTTTTTTTCAATTTTTTTTTTTTTACATAAAATGCTTCCAGCACCTGGTATTCCCAGGCGGTCTCCCATCCAACAAGGCCCGACCATGCTTCCGAGATCAGACGAGATCGGGCGTTTTTTTTTTTTTTTTGACTTTCTGAAGAAACTCTGCGCCCAAGACTGGGCTTCTTGAAGAAACTAAGACTATTTCAGGCTTTTTGAACAAATTCTTAGACTTTTTTTTTTTATTTTTTTTTTTTTTTGACTTTCTGAAGAAACTAAGAGTATTTCAGGCTTTTTGAACACATTCTTAGACTCTTTTTTTTATTTTTATTTTTTTTACATAAAATGCTTCCAGCACCTGGTATTCCCAGGCGGTCTCCCATCCAACAAGGCCCGACCATGCTTCCGAGATCAGACGAGATCGGGCGTTTATTTATTTTTTTTGACTTTCTGAAGAAACTCTGCTCCCAAGACTGGGCTTTTTGAAGAAACTAAGACTATTTCAGGCTTTTGGAACAAATTCTTAGACTTTTTTTTTTTTTTTTTTTTTTTTTTTTAAATGTTTCCAGAACCTGGTATTCCCAGGCGGTCTCCCATCCAACCAGGCCCGACACTGCTTAGCTTCCAAGATCAGACGAGATCGGGCATTCTTTTTTTTTTTTTTGACTTTCTGAAGAAACTCTGCTCCCAAGACTGGGCTTCTTGAAGAAACTAAGACTATTTCAGGCTTTTTGAACAAATTCTTAGACTCTTTTTTTTTTTTTTTTTTTTTTACATAAAATGCTTCCAGCACCTGGTATTCCCAGGCGGTCTCCCATCCAACAAGGCCCGACCATGCTTCCGAGATCAGACGAGATCGGGCGTTTTTTTTTTTTTTTTGACTTTCTGAAGAAACTCTGCGCCCAAGACTGGGCTTCTTGAAGAAACTAAGACTATTTCAGGCTTTTTGAACAAATTCTTAGACTTTTTTTTTTTTTGTTTTTTTTTTTGACTTTCTGAAGAAACTCTGCTCCCAAGACTGGGCTTTTTGAAGAAACTAAGACTATTTCAGGCTTTTTGAAAACATTCTTAGACTCTTTTTTTTTTTTTTTTTTTTTTTTTTTTACCAAAAATGCTTCCAGCACCTGGTATTCCCAGGCGGTCTCCCATCCAACAAGGCCCGACCATGCTTCCGAGATCAGACGAGATCGGGCGTTTTTTTTTTTTTTTTGACTTTCTGAAGAAACTCTGCGCCCAAGACTGGGCTTCTTGAAGAAACTAAGACTATTTCAGGCTTTTTGAACAAATTCTTAGACTTTTTTTTTTTTTTTTTTTTTTTTTGACTTTCTGAAGAAACTCTGCTCCCAAGACTGGGCTTTTTGAAGAAACTAAGACTATTTCAGGCTTTTTGAACACATTCTTAGACTATTTTTTTTTCAATTTTTTTTTTTTTACATAAAATGCTTCCAGCACCTGGTATTCCCAGGCGGTCTCCCATCCAACAAGGCCCGACCATGCTTCCGAGATCAGACGAGATCGGGCGTTCTTTTTTTTTTTTTTGACTTTCTGAATAAACTCTGCTCCCAAGACTGGGCTTCTTGAAGAAACTAAGACTATTTCAGGCTTTTTGAACAAATTCTTAGACTTTTTTTTTTTTTTTTTTTTTTTTTTTTGACTTTCTGAAGAAACTAAGAGTATTTCAGGCTTTTTGAACACATTCTTAGACTCTTTTTTTTTTTTTTTTTTTTTTACATAAAATGCTTCCAGCACCTGGTATTCCCAGGCGGTCTCCCATCCAACAAGGCCCGACCATGCTTCCGAGATCAGACGAGATCGGGCGTTTTTTTTTTTTTTTGACTTTCTGAAGAAACTCTGCTCCCAAGACTGGGCTTCTTGAAGAAACTAAGACTATTTCAGGCTTTTTGAACAAATTCTTAGACTTTTTTTTTTTTTTTTTTTTTTTTTTTTGACTTTCTGAAGAAACTAAGAGTATTTCAGGCTTTTTGAACACATTCTTAGACTCTTTTTTTTTTTTTTTTTTTTTTTTGACTTTCTGAAGAAACTAAGAGTATTTCAGGCTTTTTGAACACATTCTTAGACTCTTTTTTTTTTTTTTTTTTTTTTTTGACTTTCTGAAGAAACTCTGCTCCCAAGACTGGGCTTCTTGAAGAAACTAAGACTATTTCAGGCTTTTTGAACAAATTCTTAGACTTTTTTTTTTTTTTTTTTTTTTTTTTTTTTTTAAATGTTTCCAGAACCTGGTATTCCCAGGCGGTCTCCCATCCAACCAGGCCCGACACTGCTTAGCTTCCAAGATCAGACGAGATCGGGCATTCTTTTTTTTTTTTTGACTTTCTGAAGAAACTCTGCTCCCAAGACTGGGCTTCTTGAAGAAACTAAGACTATTTCAGGCTTTTTGAACAAATTCTTAGACTCTTTTTTTTTTATTTTTTTTTTTACATAAAATGCTTCCAGCACCTGGTATTCCCAGGCGGTCTCCCATCCAACAAGGCCCGACCATGCTTCCGAGATCAGACGAGATCGGGCGTTTTTTTTTTTTTTTTGACTTTCTTAAGAAACTCTGCGCCCAAGACTGGGCTTCTTGAAGAAACTAAGACTATTTCAGGCTTTTTGAACAAATTCTTAGACTTTTTTTTTTTTTTTTTTTTTTTTGACTTTCTGAAGAAACTCTGCTCCCAAGACTGGGCTTTTTGAAGAAACTAAGACTATTTCAGGCTTTTTGAACACATTCTTAGACTCTTTTTTTTTTTTTTTTTTTTTTTTTTTTTTACCAAAAATGCTTCCAGCACCTGGTATTCCCAGGCGGTCTCCCATCCAACAAGGCCCGACCATGCTTCCGAGATCAGACGAGATCGGGCGTTTTTTTTTTTTTTTTGACTTTCTGAAGAAACTCTGCGCCCAAGACTGGGCTTCTTGAAGAAACTAAGACTATTTCAGGCTTTTTGAACAAATTCTTAGACTTTTTTTTTTTTTTTTTTTTTTTTGACTTTCTGAAGAAACTCTGCTCCCAAGACTGGGCTTTTTGAAGAAACTAAGACTATTTCAGGCTTTTTGAACACATTCTTAGACTCTTTTTTTTTTTTTTTTTTTTTTTTTTTACCAAAAATGCTTCCAGCACCTGGTATTCCCAGGCGGTCTCCCATCCAACCAGGCCTGACACTGCTTAGCTTCCGAGATCAGACGAGATCGGGCGTTTTTTTTTTTTTTTTTTTGAACGTCTGAAGAAACTCTGCTCCCAAGACTGGGCTTCTTGAAGAAACTAAGACTATTTCAGGCTTTTTGAACAAATTCTTATATATTTTTTTTTTTTTTATTTTTTTTTTTTTAAATGTTTCCAGAACCTGGTATTCCCAGGCGGTCTCCCATCCAACCAGGCCCGACACTGCTTAGCTTCCGAGATCAGACGAGATCGGGCGTTTTTTTTTTTTTTTTTTTGACTTTCTGAAGAAACTCTGCTCCCAAGACTGGGCTTTTTGAAGAAACTAAGACTATTTCAGGCTTTTTGAACACATTCTTAGACTCTTTTTTTTTTTTTTTTTTTACCAAAAATGCTTCCAGCACCTGGTATTCCCAGGCGGTCTCCCATCCAACCAGGCCTGACACTGCTTAGCTTCCGAGATCAGACGAGATCGGGCGTTTTTTTTTTTTTTTTTTTGAACGTCTGAAGAAACTCTGCTCCCAAGACTGGGCTTCTTGAAGAAACTAAGACTATTTCAGGCTTTTTGAACAAATTCTTAGACTTTTTTTTTTTTTTTTTTTTTTTTTGACTTTCTGAAGAAACTAAGAGTATTTCAGGCTTTTTGAACACATTCTTAGACTCTTTTTTTTATTTATATTTTTTTTACATAAAATGCTTCCAGCACCTGGTATTCCCAGGCGGTCTCCCATCCAACAAGGCCCGACCATGCTTCCGAGATCAGACGAGATCGGGCGTTTTTTTTTTTTTTGACTTTCTGAAGAAACTCTGCTCCCAAGACTGGGCTTCTTGAAGAAACTAAGACTATTTCAGGCTTTTTGAACAAATTCGTAGACTTTTTTTTTTATTTTTTATTTTTATTTTTTTTTTAAATGTTTCCAGAACCTGGTATTCCCAGGCGGTCTCCCATCCAACCAGGCCCGACACTGCTTAGCTTCCAAGATCAGACGAGATCGGGCATTCTTTTTTTTTTTTTTGACTTTCTGAAGAAACTCTGCTCCCAAGACTGGGCTTCTTGAAGAAACTAAGACTATTTCAGGCTTTTTGAACAAATTCTTAGACTCTTTTTTTTTTTACATAAAATGCTTCCAGCACCTGGTATTCCCAGGCGGTCTCCCATCCAACAAGGCCCGACCATGCTTCCGAGATCAGACGAGATCGGGCGTTTTTTTTTTTTTTTTTTTGACTTTCTGAAGAAACTCTGCTCCCAAGACTGGGCTTCTTGAAGAAACTAAGACTATTTCAGGCTTTTTGAACAAATTCTTAGACTTTTTTTTTTTTTTTTTTTTTTTTTTTTGCCTTTCTGAAGAAACTAAGAGTATTTCAGGCTTTTTGAACACATTCTTAGACTCTTTTTTTCTTTCTTTTTTTTTTGACTTTCTGAAGAAACTCTGCTCCCAAGACTGGGCTTCTTGAAGAAACTAAGACTATTTCAGGCTTTTTGAACAAATTCTTAGACTTTTTTTTATTTTTATTTTATTTTTTTAAATGTTTCCAGAACCTGGTATTCCCAGGCGGTCTCCCATCCAACCAGGCCCGACACTGCTTAGCTTCCAAGATCAGACGAGATCGGGCGTTCTTTTTTTTTTTTTTGACTTTCTGAAGAAACTCTGCTCCCAAGACTGGGCTTCTTGAAGAAACTAAGACTATTTCAGGCTTTTTGAACAAATTCTTAGACTTTTTTTTTTTTTTTTTTTTTTTTTGACTTTCTGAAGAAACTAAGAGTATTTCAGGCTTTTTGAACACATTCTTAGACTCTTTTTTTTTCTTTTTTTCTTTTTTTTTACATAAAATGCTTCCAGCACCTGGTATTCCCAGGCGGTCTCCCATCCAACAAGGCCCGACCATGCTTCCGAGATCAGACGAGATCGGGCGTTTTTTTTTTTTTTTTTGACTTTCTGAAGAAACTCTGCTCCCAAGACTGGGCTTCTTGAAGAAACTAAGACTATTTCAGGCTTTTTGAACAAATTCTTAGACTTTTTTTTATTTTTTTAATTTTTTAAAAAATGTTTCCAGAACCTGGTATTCCCAGGCGGTCTCCCATCCAACCAGGCCCGACACTGCTTAGCTTCCAAGATCAGACGAGATCGGGCGTTCTTTTTTTTTTTTTTTTACTTTCTGAAGAAACTCTGCTCCCAAGACTGGGCTTCTTGAAGAAACTAAGACTATTTCAGGCTTTTTGAACAAATTCTTAGACTTTTTTTTATTTTTTTTATTTTTTAAAAAATGTTTCCAGAACCTGGTATTCCCAGGCGGTCTCCCATCCAACCAGGCCCGACACTGCTTAGCTTCCAAGATCAGACGAGATCGGGCGTTTTTTTTTTTTTTTTGACTTTCTGAAGAAACTCTGCGCCCAAGACTGGGCTTCTTGAAGAAACTAAGACTATTTCAGGCTTTTTGAACAAATTCTTAGACTTTTTTTTATTTATTTATTTATTTTTGACTTTCTGAAGAAACTAAGAGTATTTCAGGCTTTTTGAACACATTCTTAGACTCTTTTTCTTTTTTTTTTTTTTGACTTTCTGAAGAAACTCTGCTCCCAAGACTGGGCGTCTTGAAGAAACTAAGACTATTTCAGGCTTTTTGAACAAATTCTTAGACTTTTTTTTTTTTTTTTTTTTTTTTTACATAAAATGCTTCCAGCACCTGGTATTCCCAGGCGGTCTCCCATCCAACAAGGCCCGACCATGCTTCCGAGATCAGACGAGATCGGGCGTTTTTTTTTTTTTTTTTGACTTTCTGAAGAAACTCTGCGCCCAAGACTGGGCTTCTTGAAGAAACTAAGACTATTTCAGGCTTTTTGAACAAATTCTTAGACTTTTTTTTTTTTTTTTTGACTTTCTGAAGAAACTAAGAGTATTTCAGGCTTTTTGAACACATTCTTAGACTCTTTTTTTTTCTTCTTTTTTTTTTTTACATAAAATGCTTCCAGCACCTGGTATTCCCAGGCGGTCTCCCATAAAACAAGGCCCGACCATGCTTCCGAGATCAGACGAGATCGGGCGTTCTTTTTTTTTTTTTGACTTTCTGAAGAAACTCTGCTCGCAAAACTGGGCTTTTTGAAGAAACTAAGACTATTTCAGGCTTTTTGAACAAATTCTTAGACTTTTTTTTTTTTTTTTTTTTTTTTTGACTTTCTGAAGAAACTCTGCTCCCAAGACTGGGCTTTTTGAAGAAACTAAGACTATTTCAGGCTTTTTGAACACATTCTTAGACTCTTTTTTTTTTTTTTTTTTTTTTTTTTTACCAAAAATGCTTCCAGCACCTGGTATTCCCAGGCGGTCTCCCATCCAACAAGGCCCGACCATGCTTCCGAGATCAGACGAGATCGGGCGTTTTTTTTTTTTTTTTGACTTTCTGAAGAAACTCTGCGCCCAAGAC
Source organism: Leuciscus leuciscus (assembly GCF_965113295.1). NCBI lineage: Eukaryota > Metazoa > Chordata > Actinopteri > Cypriniformes > Leuciscidae > Leuciscus > Leuciscus leuciscus. Next base: position 25,737,458 of record NC_138728.1, on the reverse strand, counting down.
TGGGCTTCTTGAAGAAACTAAGACTATTTCAGGCTTTTTGAACAAATTCTTAGACTTTTTTTTTTTTTTTTTTTTTTTTTTGACTTTCTGAAGAAACTCTGCTCCCAAGACTGGGCTTCTTGAAGAAACTAAGACTATTTCAGGCTTTTTGAACAAATTCTTAGACTTTTTTTTTTTTTTTTTTTTTTTTTTTTGACTTTCTGAAGAAACTAAGACTATTTCAGGCTTTTTGAACAAATTCTTAGACTTTTTTTTTTTTTTTTGACTTTCTGAAGAAACTCTGCTCCCAAGACTGGGCTTCTTGAAGAAACTAAGACTATTTCAGGCTTTTTGAACAAATTCTTAGACTTTTTTTAATTTTTTTTTAATTTTTTTAAATGTTTCCAGAACCTGGTATTCCCAGGCGGTCTCCCATCCAACCAGGCCCGACACTGCTTAGCTTCCAAGATCAGACGAGATCGGCGTTCTTTTTTTTTTTTTTGACTTTCTGAAGAAACTCTGCTTCCAAGACTGGGCTTCTTGAAGAAACTAAGACTATTTCAGGCTTTTGGAACAAATTCTTAGACTTTTTTTTTTTTTTTTTTTTTTTTTGACTTTCTGAAGAAACTCTGCTCCCAAGACTGGGCTTTTTGAAGAAACTAAGACTATTTCAGGCTTTTTGAACACATTCTTAGACTCTTTTTTTTTTTTTTTTTTTTTTTTTTTACCAAAAATGCTTCCAGCACCTGGTATTCCCAGGCGGTCTCCCATCCAACAAGGCCCGACCATGCTTCCGAGATCAGACGAGATCGGGCGTTTTTTTTTTTTTTTTGACTTTCTGAAGAAACTCTGCGCCCAAGACTGGGCTTCTTGAAGAAACTAAGACTATTTCAGGCTTTTTGAACAAATTCTTAGACTTTTTTTTTTTTTTTTTTTTTTTTTTTTGACTTTCTGAAGAAACTCTGCTCCCAAGACTGGGCTTCTTGAAGAAACTAAGACTATTTCAGGCTTTTTGAACAAATTCTTAGACTTATTTTTTTTTTTTTTTTTTTTTTTTGACTTTCTGAAGAAACTAAGACTATTTCAGGCTTTTTGAACAAATTCTTAGACTTTTTTTTTTTTTTTTTTTTTTTTTTTTGACTTTCTGAAGAAACTCTGCTCCCAAGACTGGGCTTCTTGAAGAAACTAAGACTATTTCAGGCTTTTTGAATAAAATTCTTAGCCTTTTTTTTTTTTTTTTTTTTTTTTTTTGGACTTTCTGAAGAAACTAAGAGTATTTCAGGCTTTTTGAAAACATTCTTAGACTCTTTTTTTTTTTTTTTTTGACTTTCTGAAGAAACTCTGCTCCCAAGACTGGGCTTCTTGAAGAAACTAAGACTATTTCAGGCTTTTTGAACAAATTCTTAGACTTTTTTTAATTTTTTTTTAATTTTTTTTAATGTTTCCAGAACCTGGTATTCCCAGGCGGTCTCCCATCCAACCAGGCCCGACACTGCTTAGCTTCCAAGATCAGACGAGATCGGCGTTCTTTTTTTTTTTTTTGACTTTCTGAAGAAACTCTGCTCCCAAGACTGGGCTTCTTGAAGAAACTAAGACTATTTCAGGCTTTTTGAACACATTCTTAGACTCTTTTTTTTTCTTTTTTTTTTTTTTACATAAAATGCTTCCAGCACCTGGTATTCCCAGGCGGTCTCCCATCCAACAAGGCCCGACCATGCTTCCGAGATCAGACGAGATCGGGCGTTTTTTTTTTTTTTTTGACTTTCTGAAGAAACTCTGCTCCCAAGACTGGGCTTTTTGAAGAAACTAAGACTATTTCAGGCTTTCGGAACACATTCTTAGACTCTTTTTTTTTTTTATTATTATTTTTTTTTTACCAAAAATGCTTCCAGCACCTGGTATTCCCAGGCGGTCTCCCATCCAACCAGGCCCGACACTGCTTAGCTTCCGAGATCAGACGAGATCGGGCGTTTTTTTTTTTTTTTTTTGACTTTCTGAAGAAACTCTGCTCCCAAGACTGGGCTTCTTGAAGAAACTAAGACTATTTCAGGCTTTTTGAACAAATTCTTAGACTTTTTTTTTTTTTTTTTTTTTTTTTTTTGACTTTCTGAAGAAACTCTGCGCCCAAGACTGGGCTTCTTGAAGAAACTAAGACTATTTCAGGCTTTTTGAACAAATTCTTAGACTTTTTTTTTTTTTTTTTTTTTTTTTTTTGACTTTCTGAAGAAACTCTGCTCCCAAGACTGGGCTTCTTGAAGAAACTAAGACTATTTCAGGCTTTTTGAACAAATTCTTAGACTTTTTTTTTTTTTTTTTTTTTTTTGCCTTTCTGAAGAAACTAAGACTATTTCAGGCTTTTTGAACAAATTCTTAGACTTTTTTTTTTTTTTTGCCTTTCTGAAGAAACTCTGCGCCCAAGACTGGGCTTCTTGAAGAAACTAAGACTATTTCAGGCTTTTTGAACAAATTCTTAGACTTTTTTTTTTTTTGTTTTTTTTTTTGACTTTCTGAAGAAACTCTGCTCCCAAGACTGGGCTTTTTGAAGAAACTAAGACTATTTCAGGCTTTTTGAAAACATTCTTAGACTCTTTTTTTTTTTTTTTTTTTTTTTTTTTTACCAAAAATGCTTCCAGCACCTGGTATTCCCAGGCGGTCTCCCATCCAACAAGGCCCGACCATGCTTCCGAGATCAGACGAGATCGGGCGTTTTTTTTTTTTTTTTGACTTTCTGAAGAAACTCTGCGCCCAAGACTGGGCTTCTTGAAGAAACTAAGACTATTTCAGGCTTTTTGAACAAATTCTTAGACTTTTTTTTTTTTTTTTTTTTTTTTTGACTTTCTGAAGAAACTCTGCTCCCAAGACTGGGCTTTTTGAAGAAACTAAGACATTTTCAGGCTTTTTGAACACATTCTTAGACTATTTTTTTTTCTATTTTTTTTTTTTTACATAAAATGCTTCCAGCACCTGGTATTCCCAGGCGGTCTCCCATCCAACAAGGCCCGACCATGCTTCCGAGATCAGACGAGATCGGGCGTTCTTTTTTTTTTTTTTGACTTTCTGAATAAACTCTGCTCCCAAGACTGGGCTTCTTGAAGAAACTAAGACTATTTCAGGCTTTTTGAACAAATTCTTAGACTTTTTTTTTTTTTTTTTTTTTTTTTTTTGACTTTCTGAAGAAACTAAGAGTATTTCAGGCTTTTTGAACACATTCTTAGACTCTTTTTTTTTTTTTTTTTTTTTTACATAAAATGCTTCCAGCACCTGGTATTCCCAGGCGGTCTCCCATCCAACAAGGCCCGACCATGCTTCCGAGATCAGACGAGATCGGGCGTTTTTTTTTTTTTTTGACTTTCTGAAGAAACTCTGCTCCCAAGACTGGGCTTCTTGAAGAAACTAAGACTATTTCAGGCTTTTTGAACAAATTCTTAGACTTTTTTTTTTTTTTTTTTTTTTTTTTTTGACTTTCTGAAGAAACTAAGAGTATTTCAGGCTTTTTGAACACATTCTTAGACTCTTTTTTTTTTTTTTTTTTTTTTTTGACTTTCTGAAGAAACTCTGCTCCCAAGACTGGGCTTCTTGAAGAAACTAAGACTATTTCAGGCTTTTTGAACAAATTCTTAGACTTTTTTTTTTTTTTTTTAAATGTTTCCAGAACCTGGTATTCCCAGGCGGTCTCCCATCCAACCAGGCCCGACACTGCTTAGCTTCCAAGATCAGACGAGATCGGGCATTCTTTTTTTTTTTTTGACTTTCTGAAGAAACTCTGCTCCCAAGACTGGGCTTCTTGAAGAAACTAAGACTATTTCAGGCTTTTTGAACAAATTCTTAGACTCTTTTTTTTTTATTTTTTTTTTTACATAAAATGCTTCCAGCACCTGGTATTCCCAGGCGGTCTCCCATCCAACAAGGCCCGACCATGCTTCCGAGATCAGACGAGATCGGGCGTTTTTTTTTTTTTTTTGACTTTCTGAAGAAACTCTGCGCCCAAGACTGGGCTTCTTGAAGAAACTAAGACTATTTCAGGCTTTTTGAACAAATTCTTAGACTTTTTTTTTTTTTTTTTTTTTTTTGACTTTCTGAAGAAACTCTGCTCCCAAGACTGGGCTTTTTGAAGAAACTAAGACTATTTCAGGCTTTTTGAACACATTCTTAGACTCTTTTTTTTTTTTTTTTTTTTTTTTTTTACCAAAAATGCTTCCAGCACCTGGTATTCCCAGGCGGTCTCCCATCCAACCAGGCCTGACACTGCTTAGCTTCCGAGATCAGACGAGATCGGGCGTTTTTTTTTGTTTTTTTTTGAACGTCTGAAGAAACTCTGCTCCCAAGACTGGGCTTCTTGAAGAAACTAAGACTATTTCAGGCTTTTTGAACAAATTCTTATATATTTTTTTTTTTTTTTTTTTTTTTTTTTTAAATGTTTCCAGAACCTGGTATTCCCAGGCGGTCTCCCATCCAACCAGGCCCGACACTGCTTAGCTTCCGAGAACAGACGAGATCGGGCGTTTTTTTTTTTTTTTTTTTGACTTTCTGAAGAAACTCTGCTCCCAAGACTGGGCTTTTTGAAGAAACTAAGACTATTTCAGGCTTTTTGAACACATTCTTAGACTCTTTTTTTTTTTTTTTTTTTACCAAAAATGCTTCCAGCACCTGGTATTCCCAGGCGGTCTCCCATCCAACCAGGCCTGACACTGCTTAGCTTCCGAGATCAGACGAGATCGGGCGTTTTTTTTTTTTTTTTTTTGAACGTCTGAAGAAACTCTGCTCCCAAGACTGGGCTTCTTGAAGAAACTAAGACTATTTCAGGCTTTTTGAACAAATTCTTAGACTTTTTTTTTTTTTTTTTTTTTTTTTGACTTTCTGAAGAAACTAAGAGTATTTCAGGCTTTTTGAACACATTCTTAGACTCTTTTTTTTATTTATATTTTTTTTACATAAAATGCTTCCAGCACCTGGTATTCCCAGGCGGTCTCCCATCCAACAAGGCCCGACCATGCTTCCGAGATCAGACGAGATCGGGCGTTTTTTTTTTTTTTGACTTTCTGAAGAAACTCTGCTCCCAAGACTGGGCTTCTTGAAGAAACTAAGACTATTTCAGGCTTTTTGAACAAATTCGTAGACTTTTTTTTTTTTTTTTTTTTTTTTTTTTTTTTTTAAATGTTTCCAGAACCTGGTATTCCCAGGCGGTCTCCCATCCAACCAGGCCCGACACTGCTTAGCTTCCAAGATCAGACGAGATCGGGCATTCTTTTTTTTTTTTTTGACTTTCTGAAGAAACTCTGCTCCCAAGACTGGGCTTCTTGAAGAAACTAAGACTATTTCAGGCTTTTTGAACAAATTCTTAGACTCTTTTTTTTTTTACATAAAATGCTTCCAGCACCTGGTATTCCCAGGCGGTCTCCCATCCAACAAGGCCCGACCATGCTTCCGAGATCAGACGAGATCGGGCGTTTTTTTTTTTTTTTTTTTGACTTTCTGAAGAAACTCTGCTCCCAAGACTGGGCTTCTTGAAGAAACTAAGACTATTTCAGGCTTTTTGAACAAATTCTTAGACTTTTTTTTTTTTTTTTTTTTTTTTTTTTGCCTTTCTGAAGAAACTAAGAGTATTTCAGGCTTTTTGAACACATTCTTAGACTCTTTTTTTCTTTCTTTTTTTTTTGACTTTCTGAAGAAACTCTGCTCCCAAGACTGGGCTTCTTGAAGAAACTAAGACTATTTCAGGCTTTTTGAACAAATTCTTAGACTTTTTTTTATTTTTATTTTATTTTTTTAAATGTTTCCAGAACCTGGTATTCCCAGGCGGTCTCCCATCCAACCAGGCCCGACACTGCTTAGCTTCCAAGATCAGACGAGATCGGGCGTTCTTTTTTTTTTTTTTGACTTTCTGAAGAAACTCTGCTCCCAAGACTGGGCTTCTTGAAGAAACTAAGACTATTTCAGGCTTTTTGAACAAATTCTTAGACTTTTTTTTTTTTTTTTTTTTTTTTTGACTTTCTGAAGAAACTAAGAGTATTTCAGGCTTTTTGAACACATTCTTAGACTCTTTTTTTTTCTTTTTTTCTTTTTTTTTACATAAAATGCTTCCAGCACCTGGTATTCCCAGGCGGTCTCCCATCCAACAAGGCCCGACCATGCTTCCGAGATCAGACGAGATCGGGCGTTTTTTTTTTTTTTTTTGACTTTCTGAAGAAACTCTGCTCCCAAGACTGGGCTTCTTGAAGAAACTAAGACTATTTCAGGCTTTTTGAACAAATTCTTAGACTTTTTTTTATTTTTTTAATTTTAAAAAAAATGTTTCCAGAACCTGGTATTCCCAGGCGGTCTCCCATCCAACCAGGCCCGACACTGCTTAGCTTCCAAGATCAGACGAGATCGGGCGTTCTTTTTTTTTTTTTTTTACTTTCTGAAGAAACTCTGCTCCCAAGACTGGGCTTCTTGAAGAAACTAAGACTATTTCAGGCTTTTTGAACAAATTCTTAGACTTTTTTTTATTTTTTTTATTTTTTAAAAAATGTTTCCAGAACCTGGTATTCCCAGGCGGTCTCCCATCCAACCAGGCCCGACACTGCTTAGCTTCCAAGATCAGACGAGATCGGGCGTTTTTTTTTTTTTTTTGACTTTCTGAAGAAACTCTGCGCCCAAGACTGGGCTTCTTGAAGAAACTAAGACTATTTCAGGCTTTTTGAACAAATTCTTAGACTTTTTTTTATTTATTTATTTATTTTTGACTTTCTGAAGAAACTAAGAGTATTTCAGGCTTTTTGAACACATTCTTAGACTCTTTTTTTTTTTTTTTTTTTTGACTTTCTGAAGAAACTCTGCTCCCAAGACTGGGCTTCTTGAAGAAACTAAGACTATTTCAGGCTTTTTGAACAAATTCTTAGACTTTTTTTTTTTTTTTTTTTTTTTTTACATAAAATGCTTCCAGCACCTGGTATTCCCAGGCGGTCTCCCATCCAACAAGGCCCGACCATGCTTCCGAGATCAGACGAGATCGGGCGTTTTTTTTTTTTTTTTTGACTTTCTGAAGAAACTCTGCGCCCAAGACTGGGCTTCTTGAAGAAACTAAGACTATTTCAGGCTTTTTGAACAAATTCTTAGACTTTTTTTTTTTTTTTTTGACTTTCTGAAGAAACTAAGAGTATTTCAGGCTTTTTGAACACATTCTTAGACTCTTTTTTTTTCTTCTTTTTTTTTTTTACATAAAATGCTTCCAGCACCTGGTATTCCCAGGCGGTCTCCCATAAAACAAGGCCCGACCATGCTTCCGAGATCAGACGAGATCGGGCGTTCTTTTTTTTTTTTTGACTTTCTGAAGAAACTCTGCTCGCAAAACTGGGCTTTTTGAAGAAACTAAGACTATTTCAGGCTTTTTGAACACATTCTTAGACTCTTTTTTTTTTATTTTTTTTTTTTTTTACCAAAAATGCTTCCAGCACCTGGTATTCCCAGGCGGTCTCCCATCCAACAAGGCCCGACCATGCTTCCGAGATCAGACGAGATCGGGCGTTTTTTTTTTTTTTTTTTGACTTTCTGAAGAAACTCTGCGCCCAAGACTGGGCTTCTTGAAGAAACTAAGACTATTTCAGGCTTTTTGAACAAATTCTTAGACTTTTTTTTTTTTTTTTTTTTTTTTTGACTTTCTGAAGAAACTCTGCTCCCAAGACTGGGCTTTTTGAAGAAACTAAGACTATTTCAGGCTTTTTGAACAAATTCTTAGACTTTTTTTTTTTTTTTTTTTTTTTTTTTGACTTTCTGAAGAAACTAAGACTATTTCAGGCTTTTTGAACAAATTCTTAGACTTTTTTTTTTTTTTTTTTTTTTTTTTTTGACTTTCTGAAGAAACTCTGCTCCCAAGACTGGGCTTCTTGAAGAAACTAAGACTATTTCAGGCTTTTTGAATAAAATTCTTAGCCTTTTTTTTTTTTTTTTTTTTTTTTTTTGGACTTTCTGAAGAAACTAAGAGTATTTCAGGCTTTTTGAAAACATTCTTAGACTCTTTTTTTTTTTTTTTTTGACTTTCTGAAGAAACTCTGCTCCCAAGACTGGGCTTCTTGAAGAAACTAAGACTATTTCAGGCTTTTTGAACAAATTCTTAGACTTTTTTTAATTTTTTTTTAATTTTTTTTAATGTTTCCAGAACCTGGTATTCCCAGGCGGTCTCCCATCCAACCAGGCCCGACACTGCTTAGCTTCCAAGATCAGACGAGATCGGCGTTCTTTTTTTTTTTTTTGACTTTCTGAAGAAACTCTGCTCCCAAGACTGGGCTTCTTGAAGAAACTAAGACTATTTCAGGCTTTTTGAACACATTCTTAGACTCTTTTTTTTTCTTTTTTTTTTTTTTACATAAAATGCTTCCAGCACCTGGTATTCCCAGGCGGTCTCCCATCCAACAAGGCCCGACCATGCTTCCGAGATCAGACGAGATCGGGCGTTTTTTTTTTTTTTTTGACTTTCTGAAGAAACTCTGCTCCCAAGACTGGGCTTTTTGAAGAAACTAAGACTATTTCAGGCTTTCGGAACACATTCTTAGACTCTTTTTTTTTTTTATTATTATTTTTTTTTTACCAAAAATGCTTCCAGCACCTGGTATTCCCAGGCGGTCTCCCATCCAACCAGGCCCGACACTGCTTAGCTTCCGAGATCAGACGAGATCGGGCGTTTTTTTTTTTTTTTTTTGACTTTCTGAAGAAACTCTGCTCCCAAGACTGGGCTTCTTGAAGAAACTAAGACTATTTCAGGCTTTTTGAACAAATTCTTAGACTTTATTTATTTTTTTTTTTATTTTTTTTGACTTTCTGAAGAAACTCTGCGCCCAAGACTGGGCTTCTTGAAGAAACTAAGACTATTTCAGGCTTTTTGAACAAATTCTTAGACTTTTTTTTTTTTTTTTTTTTTTTTTTTTGACTTTCTGAAGAAACTCTGCTCCCAAGACTGGGCTTCTTGAAGAAACTAAGACTATTTCAGGCTTTTTGAACAAATTCGTAGACTTTTTTTTTTTTTTTTTTTTTTTTTTTGACTTTCTGAAGAAACTAAGAGTATTTCAGGCTTTTTGAACACATTCTTAGACTCTTTTTTTTTCTTTTTTTTTTTTTTACATAAAATGCTTCCAGCACCTGGTATTCCCAGGCGGTCTCCCATCCAACAAGGCCCGACCATGCTTCCGAGATCAAACGAGATTGGGCTTTTTTTTTTTTTTTTGACTTTCTGAAGAAACTCTGCTCCCAAGACTGGGCTTCTTGAAGAAACTAAGACTATTTCAGGCTTTTTGAACAAATTCTTAGACTTTTTTTTTTTTTTTTTTTTTTTTTTGACTTTCTGAAGAAACTCTGCTCCCAAGACGAAACTAAGACTATTTCAGGCTTTTTGAACAAATTCTTAGACTTTTTTTTTTTTTTTTTTTTTTTTTTTGACTTTCTGAAGAAACTAAGACTATTTCAGGCTTTTTGAACAAATTCTTAGACTTTTTTTTTTTTTTTGACTTTCTGAAGAAACTCTGCTCCCAAGACTGGGCTTCTTGAAGAAACTAAGACTATTTCAGGCTTTTTGAATAAAATTCTTAGACTTTTTTTTTTTTTTTTTTTTTTTTTTTGGACTTTCTGAAGAAACTAAGAGTATTTCAGGCTTTTTGAACACATTCTTAGACTCTTTTTTTTTTTTTTTTTTTTTTGACTTTCTGAAGAAACTCTGCTCCCAAGACTGGGCTTCTTGAAGAAACTAAGACTATTTCAGGCTTTTTGAACAAATTCTTAGACTTTTAAAAAAATTTTTTAAATTTTTTTTAATGTTTCCAGAACCTGGTATTCCCAGGCGGTCTCCCATCCAACCAGGCCCGACACTGCTTAGCTTCCAAGATCAGACGAGATCGGCGTTCTTTTTTTTTTTTTTGACTTTCTGAAGAAACTCTGCTCCCAAGACTGGGCTTCTTGAAGAAACTAAGACTATTTCAGGCTTTTTGAACACATTCTTAGACTCTTTTTTTTTCTTTTTTTTTTTTTTACATAAAATGCTTCCAGCACCTGGTATTCCCAGGCGGTCTCCCATCCAACAAGGCCCGACCATGCTTCCGAGATCAGACGAGATCGGGCGTTTTTTTTTTTTTTTTGACTTTCTGAAGAAACTCTGCTCCCAAGACTGGGCTTTTTGAAGAAACTAAGACTATTTCAGGCTTTTGGAACACATTCTTAGACTCTTTTTTTTTTTTATTATTATTTTTTTTTTACCAAAAATGCTTCCAGCACCTGGTATTCCCAGGCGGTCTCCCATCCAACCAGGCCCGACACTGCTTAGCTTCCGAGATCAGACGAGATCGGGCGTTTTTTTTTTTTTTTTTTGACTTTCTGAAGAAACTCTGCTCCCAAGACTGGGCTTCTTGAAGAAACTAAGACTATTTCAGGCTTTTTGAACAAATTCTTAGACTTTTTTTTTTTTTTTTTTTTTTTTTTTGACTTTCTGAAGAAACTCTGCGCCCAAGACTGGGCTTCTTGAAGAAACTAAGACTATTTCAGGCTTTTTAAACAAATTCTTAGACTTTTTTAAAAAATTTTTTTTTTTTTTTAAATGTTTCCAGAACCTGGTATTCCCAGGCGGTCTCCCATCCAACCAGGCCCGACACTGCTTAGCTTTCAAGATCAGACGAGATCGGCGTTCTTTTTTTTTTTTTTGACTTTCTGAAGAAACTCTGCTCCCAAGACTGGGCTTCTTGAAGAAACTAAGACTATTTCAGGCTTTTTGAACAAATTCTTAGACTTTTTGTTTTTTTTTGACTTTCTGAAGAAACTCTGCTCCCAAGACTGGGCTTCTTGAAGAAACTAAGACTATTTCAGGCTTTTTGAATAAAATTCTTAGACTTTTTTTTTTTTTTTTTTTTTTTTTTGACTTTCTGAAGAAACTAAGAGTATTTCAGGCTTTTTGAACACATTCTTAGACTCTTTTTTTTTTTTTTTTTTTTTTGACTTTCTGAAGAAACTCTGCTCCCAAGACTGGGCTTCTTGAAGAAACTAAGACTATTTCAGGCTTTTTGAACAAATTCTTAGACTTTTTTTAATTTTTTTTAAATTTTTTTTAATGTTTCCAGAACCTGGTATTCCCAGGCGGTCTCCCATCCAACCAGGCCCGACACTGCTTAGCTTCCAAGATCAGACGAGATCGGCGTTCTTTTTTTTTTTTTTGACTTTCTGAAGAAACTCTGCTCCCAAGACTGGGCTTCTTGAAGAAACTAAGACTATTTCAGGCTTTTTGAACACATTCTTAGACTCTTTTTTTTTCTTTTTTTTTTTTTTACATAAAATGCTTCCAGCACCTGGTATTCCCAGGCGGTCTCCCATCCAACAAGGCCCGACCATGCTTCCGAGATCAGACGAGATCGGGCGTTCTTTTTTTTTTTTTTGACTTTCTGAAGAAACTCTGCTCCCAAGACTGGGCTTCTTGAAGAAACTAAGACTATTTCAGGCTTTTTGAACAAATTCTTAGACTTTTTTTTTTTTTTTTTTTTTTTTTTGACTTTCTGAAGAAACTAAGAGTATTTCAGGCTTTTTGAACACATTCTTAGACTCTTTTTTTTCTTTTTTTTTTTTTTACATAAAATGCTTCCAGCACCTGGTATTCCCAGGCGGTCTCCCATCCAACAAGGCCCGACCATGCTTCCGAGATCAAACGAGATTGGGCGTTTTTTTTTTTTTTTTTGACTTTCTGAAGAAACTCTGCTCCCAAGACTGGGCTTCTTGAAGAAACTAAGACTATTTCAGGCTTTTTGAACAAATTCTTAGACTTTTTTTTATTTTTTTATTTTTTTTAAAATGTTTCCAGAACCTGGTATTCCCAGGCGGTCTCCCATCCAACCAGGCCCGACACTGCTTAGCTTCCAAGATCAGACGAGATCGGGCGTTCTTTTTTTTTTTTTTTACTTTCTGAAGAAACTCTGCTCCCAAGACTGGGCTTCTTGAAGAAACTAAGACTATTTCAGGCTTTTTGAACAAATTGTTAGACTTTTTTTTTTTTTTTTTTTTTTTTTTTTGACTTTCTGAAGAAACTAAGAGTATTTCAGGCTTTTTGAACACATTCTTAGACTCTTTTTTTAATTTTAATTTTTTTTACATAAAATGCTTCCAGCACCTGGTATTCCCAGGCGGTCTCCCATCCAACAAGGCCCGACCATGCTTCCGAGATCAGACGAGATCGGGCGTTTTTTTTATTTTTTTGACTTTCTGAAGAAACTCTGCTCCCAAGACTGGGCTTTTTGAAGAAACTAAGACTATTTCAGGCTTTTTGAACACATTCTTAGACTCTTTATTTTTTTTTATTTTTTTTTTTTTTACCAAAAATGCTTCCAGCACCTGGTATTCCCAGGCGGTCTCCCATCCAACAAGGCCCGACCATGCTTCCGAGATCAGACGAGATCGGGCGTTTTTTTTTTTTTTTTGACTTTCTGAAGAAACTCTGCGCCCAAGACTGGGCTTCTTGAAGAAACTAAGACTATTTCAGGCTTTTTGAACAAATTCTTAGACTTTTTTTTTTTTTTTTTTTTTTTTTTTGACTTTCTGAAGAAACTCTGCTCCCAAGACTGGGCTTCTTGAAGAAACTAAGACTATTTCAGGCTTTTTGAACAAATTCTTAGACTTTTTTTTTTTTTTTTTTTTTTGACTTTCTGAAGAAACTAAGACTATTTCAGGCTTTTTGAACAAATTCTTAGACTTTTTTTTTTTTTTTGACTTTCTGAAGAAACTCTGCTCCCAAGACTGGGCTTCTTGAAGAAACTAAGACTATTTCAGGCTTTTTGAACAAATTCTTAGACTTTTTTTATTTTATTTATTTTTTTTTAAAATGTTTCCAGAACCTGGTATTCCCAGGCGGTCTCCCATCCAACCAGGCCCGACACTGCTTAGCTTCCAAGATCAGACGAGATCGGCATTCTTTTTTTTTTTTTTGACTTTCTGAAGAAACTCTGCTCCCAAGACTGGGCTTCTTGAAGAAACTAAGACTATTTCAGGCTTTTTGAACAAATTCTTAGACTTTTTTTTTTTTTTTGACTTTCTGAAGAAACTCTGCTCCCAAGACTGGGCTTCTTGAAGAAACTAAGACTATTTCAGGCTTTTTGAACAAATTCTTAGACTTTTTTTTTTTTTTTTTTTTTTTTTTGACTTTCTGAAGAAACTCTGCTCCCAAGACTGGGCTTCTTGAAGAAACTAAGACTATTTCAGGCTTTTTGAACAAATTCTTAGACTTTTTTTTTTTTTTTTTTTTTTTTTTTGACTTTCTGAAGAAACTAAGACTATTTCAGGCTTTTTGAACAAATTCTTAGACTTTTTTTTTTTTTTTTGACTTTCTGAAGAAACTCTGCTCCCAAGACTGGGCTTCTTGAAGAAACTAAGACTATTTCAGGCTTTTTGAACAAATTCTTAGACTTTTTTTAATTTTTTTATTTTTTTTTTAACTGTTTCCAGAACCTGGTATTCCCAGGCGGTCTCCCATCCAACCAGGCCCGACACTGCTTAGCTTCCAAGATCAGACGAGATCGGCGTTCTTTTTTTTTTTTTTGACTTTCTGAAGAAACTCTGCTCCCAAGACTGGGCTTCTTGAAGAAACTAAGACTATTTCAGGCTTTTTGAACAAATTCTTAGACTTTTTTTTTTTTTTTTTTTTTTGACTTTCTGAAGAAACTCTGCTCCCAAGACTGGGCTTTTTGAAGAAACTAAGACTATTTCAGGCTTTTTGAACACATTCTTAGACTCTTTTTTTTATTTTTTATTTTTTTTTACCAAAAATGCTTCCAGCACCTGGTATTCCCAGGCGGTCTCCCATCCAACCAGGCCCGACACTGCTTAGCTTCCGAGATCAGACGAGATCGGGCGTTTTTTTTTTTTTTTTTTGACTTTCTGAAGAAACTCTGCTCCCAAGACTGGGCTTCTTGAAGAAACTAAGACTATTTCAGGCTTTTTGAACAAATTCTTAGACTTTTTTTTTTTTTTTTTTTTTTGACTTTCTGAAGAAACTCTGCTCCCAAGACTGGGCTTTTTGAAGAAACTAAGACTATTTCAGGCTTTTTGAACAAATTCTTAGACTTTTTTTTTTTTTTTTTTTTTTTTTTTAAATGTTTCCAGAACCTGGTATTCCCAGGCGGTCTCCCATCCAACCAGGCCCGACACTGCTTAGCTTCCAAGATCAGACGAGATCGGGCGTTCTTTTTTTTTTTTTTTACTTTCTGAAGAAACTCTGCTCCCAAGACTGGGCTTCTTGATGAAACTAAGACTATTTCAGGCTTTTGGAACAAATTCTTAGACTTTTTTTTTTTTTTTTTTTTTTTTTTGACTTTCTGAAGAAACTAAGAGTATTTCAGGCTTTTTGAACACATTCTTAGACTCTTTTTTTTTCTTTTTTTTTTTTTTACATAAAATGCTTCCAGCACCTGGTATTCCCAGGCGGTCTCCCATCCAACAAGGCCCGACCATGCTTCCGAGATCACACGAGATCGGGCGTTTTTTTTTTTTTTTTTTTACTTTCTGAAGAAACTCTGCTCCCAAGACTGGGCTTCTTGAAGAAACTAAGACTATTTCAGGCTTTTTGAACACATTCTTAGACTCTTTTTTTTTCTTTCTTTTTTTTTTACATAAAATGCTTCCAGCACCTGGTATTCCCAGGCGGTCTCCCATCCAACAAGGCCCGACCATGCTTCCGAGATCAGACGAGATCGGGCGTTCATTTCTTTTTTTTTGACTTTCTGAAGAAACTCTGCTCCCAAGACTGGGCTTCTTGAAGAAACTAAGACTATTTCAGGCTTTTTGAACAAATTCTTAGACTTTTTTTTTTTTTTTTGACTTTCTGAAGAAACTAAGAGTATTTCAGGCTTTTTGAACACATTCTTAGACTCTTTTTTTTTCTTTTTTTTTTTTTTACATAAAATGCTTCCAGCACCTGGTATTCCCAGGCGGTCTCCCATCCAACAAGGCCCGACCATGCTTCCGAGATCAGACGAGATCGGGCGTTTTTTTTTTTTTTTTTGACTTTCTGAAGAAACTCTGCTCCCAAGACTGGGCTTCTTGAAGAAACTAAGACTATTTCAGGCTTTTTGAACAAATTCTTAGACTTTTTTTTTTTTATTTTTTATTTTTTTTACTTTCTGAAGATACTAAGAGTATTTCAGGCTTTTTGAACACATTCTTAGACTCTTTTTTTTTTTTTTTTTTTTTTTATACCAAAAATGCTTCCAGCACCTGGTATTCCCAGGCGGTCTCCCATCCAACAAGGCCCGACCATGCTTCCGAGATCAGACGAGATCGGGCGTTTTTTTTTTTTTTTTGACTTTCTGAAGAAACTCTGCTCCCAAGACTGGGCTTTTTGAAGAAACTAAGACTATTTCAGGCTTTTTGAACACATTCTTAGACTCTTTTATTTTTTTTTTATTTTTTTTTTTTACCAAAAATGCTTCCAGCACCTGGTATT
>NC_138728.1:25699543-25714543 GCF_965113295.1 Leuciscus leuciscus | reverse complement strand
AACAAATTCTTAGACTTTTTTTAATTTTTTTTAAATTTTTTTTAATGTTTCCAGAACCTGGTATTCCCAGGCGGTCTCCCATCCAACCAGGCCCGACACTGCTTAGCTTCCAAGATCAGACGAGATCGGCGTTCTTTTTTTTTTTTTTGACTTTCTGAAGAAACTCTGCTCCCAAGACTGGGCTTCTTGAAGAAACTAAGACTATTTCAGGCTTTTTGAACAAATTCTTAGACTTTTTTTTTTTTTTTGACTTTCTGAAGAAACTCTGCTCCCAAGACTGGGCTTCTTGAAGAAACTAAGACTATTTCAGGCTTTTTGAACAAATTCTTAGACTTTTTTAAATTTTTTTTAAATTTTTTTAAATGTTTCCAGAACCTGGTATTCCCAGGCGGTCTCCCATCCAACCAGGCCCGACACTGCTTAGCTTCCAAGATCAGACGAGATCGGCGTTCTTTTTTTTTTTTTTGACTTTCTGAAGAAACTCTGCTCCCAAGACTGGGCTTCTTGAAGAAACTAAGACTATTTCAGGCTTTTTGAACACATTCTTAGACTCTTTTTTTTTCTTTTTTTTTTTTTTACATAAAATGCTTCCAGCACCTGGTATTCCCAGGCGGTCTCCCATCCAACAAGGCCCGACCATGCTTCCGAGATCAAACGAGATCGGGCGTTTTTTTTTTTTTTTTTGACTTTCTGAAGAAACTCTGCTCCCAAGACTGGGCTTCTTGAAGAAACTAAGACTATTTCAGGCTTTTTGAACAAATTCTTAGACTTTTTTTTATTTTTTAATTTTTTTTTAAATGTTTCCAGAACCTGGTATTCCCAGGCGGTCTCCCATCCAACCAGGCCCGACACTGCTTAGCTTCCAAGATCAGACGAGATCGGGCGTTCTTTTTTTTTTTTTTTACTTTCTGAAGAAACTCTGCTCCCAAGACTGGGCTTCTTGAAGAAACTAAGACTATTTCAGGCTTTTTGAACAAATTCTTAGACTTTTTTTTTTTTTATTTTTTTTTTTTTGACTTTCTGAAGAAACTAAGAGTATTTCAGGCTTTTTGAACACATTCTTAGACTCTTTTTTTTATTTTTTATTTTTTTACATAAAATGCTTCCAGCACCTGGTATTCCCAGGCGGTCTCCCATCCAACAAGGCCCGACCATGCTTCCGAGATCAGACGAGATCGGGCGTTTTTTGTTTTTTTTTGACTTTCTGAAGAAACTCTGCTCCCAAGACTGGGCTTTTTGAAGAAACTAAGACTATTTCAGGCTTTTGGAACACATTCTTAGACTCTTTTTTTTTTTTATTATTTTTTTTTTTTTACCAAAAATGCTTCCAGCACCTGGTATTCCCAGGCGGTCTCCCATCCAACCAGGCCCGACACTGCTTAGCTTCCGAGATCAGACGAGATCGGGCGTTTTTTTTTTTTTTTTTTGACTTTCTGAAGAAACTCTGCTCCCAAGACTGGGCTTCTTGAAGAAACTAAGACTATTTCAGGCTTTTTGAACAAATTCTTAGACTTTTTTTTTTTTTTTTTTTTTTTTTTTTTTTTTAATGTTTCCAGAACCTGGTATTCCCAGGCGGTCTCCCATCCAACCAGGCCCGACACTGCTTAGCTTCCAAGATCAGACGAGATCGGGCATTCTTTTTTTTTTTTTTTTGACTTTCTGAAGAAACTCTGCTCCCAAGACTGGGCTTCTTGAAGAAACTAAGACTATTTCAGGCTTTTTGAACAAATTCTTAGACTCTTTATTTTTTTTTTTTTTTTTTACATAAAATGCTTCCAGCACCTGGTATTCCCAGGCGGTCTCCCATCCAACAAGGCCCGACCATGCTTCCGAGATCAGACGAGATCGGGCGTTTTTTTTTTTTTTTTGACTTTCTGAAGAAACTCTGCGCCCAAGACTGGGCTTCTTGAAGAAACTAAGACTATTTCAGGCTTTTGGAACAAATTCTTAGACTTTTTTTTTTTTTTTTTTTTTTTTTGACTTTCTGAAGAAACTCTGCTCCCAAGACTGGGCTTTTTGAAGAAACTAAGACTATTTCAGGCTTTTTGAACACATTCTTAGACTCTTTTATTTTTTTTTTATTTTTTTTTTTTACCAAAAATGCTTCCAGCACCTGGTATTCCCAGGCGGTCTCCCATCCAACAAGGCCCGACCATGCTTCCGAGATCAGACGAGATTGGGCGTTTTTTTTTTTTTTTGACTTTCTGAAGAAACTCTGCGCCCAAGACTGGGCTTCTTGAAGAAACTAAGACTATTTCAGGCTTTTTGAACAAATTCTTAGACTTTATTTTTTTTTTTTTTTTTTTTTTTGACTTTCTGAAGAAACTCTGCTCCCAAGACTGGGCTTCTTGAAGAAACTAAGACTATTTCAGGCTTTTTGAATAAAATTCTTAGACTTTTTTTTTTTTTTTTTTTTTTTTTGACTTTCTGAAGAAACTAAGAGTATTTCAGGCTTTTTGAACACATTCTTAGACTCTTTTTTTTTTTTTTTTTTTTTTTGACTTTCTGAAGAAACTCTGCTCCCAAGACTGGGCTTCTTGAAGAAACTAAGACTATTTCAGGCTTTTTGAACAAATTCTTAGACTTTTTTAAATTTTTTTAAATTTCTTTTTAATGTTTCCAGAACCTGGTATTCCCAGGCGGTCTCCCATCCAACCAGGCCCGACACTGCTTAGCTTCCAAGATCAGACGAGATCGGCGTTCTTTTTTTTTTTTTTGACTTTCTGAAGAAACTCTGCTCCCAAGACTGGGCTTCTTGAAGAAACTAAGACTATTTCAGGCTTTTTGAACAAATTCTTAGACTTTTTTAAAAAATTTTAAATTTTTTTTTAATGTTTCCAGAACCTGGTATTCCCAGGCGGTCTCCCATCCAACCAGGCCCGACACTGCTTAGCTTCCAAGATCAGACGAGATCGGCGTTCTTTTTTTTTTTTTTTACTTTCTGAAGAAACTCTGCTCCCAAGACTGGGCTTCTTGAAGAAACAAAGACTATTTCAGGCTTTTTGAACACATTCTTAGACTCTTTTTTTTTCTTTTTTTTTTTTTTACATAAAATGCTTCCAGCACCTGGTATTCCCAGGCGGTCTCCCATCCAACAAGGCCCGACCATGCTTCCGAGATCAGACGAGATCGGGCGTTTTTTTTTTTTTTTTTGACTTTCTGAAGAAACTCTGCGCCCAAGACTGGGCTTCTTGAAGAAACTAAGACTATTTCAGGCTTTTGGAACAAATTCTTAGACTTTTTTTTTTTTTTTTTTTTTTTTTTGACTTTCTGAAGAAACTCTGCTCCCAAGACTGGGCTTTTTGAAGAAACTAAGACTATTTCAGGCTTTTTGAACACATTCTTAGACTCTTTTTTTTTTTTTTTTTTTTTTTTCACCAAAAATGCTTCCAGCACCTGGTATTCCCAGGCGGTCTCCCATCCAACAAGGCCCGACCATGCTTCCGAGATCAGACGAGATCGGGCGTTTTTTTTTTTTTTTGACTTTCTGAAGAAACTCTGCGCCCAAGACTGGGCTTCTTGAAGAAACTAAGACTATTTCAGGCTTTTTGAACAAATTCTTAGACTTTTTTTTTTTTTTTTTTTTTTTTTTGACTTTCTGAAGAAACTCTGCTCCCAAGACTGGGCTTCTTGAAGAAACTAAGACTATTTCAGGCTTTTTGAACAAATTCTTAGACTTTTTTTTTTTTTTTTTTTTTTTTTGACTTTCTGAAGAAACTAAGACTATTTCAGGCTTTTTGAACAAATTCTTAGACTTTTTTTTTTTTTTTGACTTTCTGAAGAAACTCTGCTCCCAAGACTGGGCTTCTTGAAGAAACTAAGACTATTTCAGGCTTTTTGAACAAATTCTTAGACTTTTTTTATTTTTTTTTTTTTTTTTTTTAATGTTTCCAGAACCTGGTATTCCCAGGCGGTCTCCCATCCAACCAGGCCCGACACTGCTTAGCTTCCAAGATCAGACGAGATCGGCGTTCTTTTTTTTTTTTTTGACTTTCTGAAGAAACTCTGCTCCCAAGACTGGGCTTCTTGAAGAAACTAAGACTATTTCAGGCTTTTTGAACAAATTCTTAGACTTTTTTTTTTTTTTTGACTTTCTGAAGAAACTCTGCTCCCAAGACTGGGCTTCTTGAAGAAACTAAGACTATTTCAGGCTTTTTGAATAAAATTCTTAGACTTTTTTTTTTTGTTTTTTGACTTTCTGAAGAAACTAAGAGTATTTCAGGCTTTTTGAACACATTCTTAGACTCTTTTTTTTTTTTTTTTTTTTTTGACTTTCTGAAGAAACTCTGCTCCCAAGACTGGGCTTCTTGAAGAAACTAAGACTATTTCAGGCTTTTTGAACAAATTCTTTGACTTTTTTTAAATTTTTTTAAATTTTTTTTAATGTTTCCAGAACCTGGTATTCCCAGGCGGTCTCCCATCCAACCAGGCCCGACACTGCTTAGCTTCCAAGATCAGACGAGATCGGGCGTTCTTTTTTTTTTTTTTTACTTTCTGAAGAAACTCTGCTCCCAAAACTGGGCTTCTTGAAGAAACTAAGACTATTTCAGGCTTTTTGAACAAATTCTTAGACTTTTTTTTTTTTTTTTTTTTTTTTGACTTTCTGAAGAAACTAAGAGTATTTCAGGCTTTTTGAACACATTCTTAGACTCTTTTTTTTTTTTTTTTTTTTTTTTTACATAAAATGCTTCCAGCACCTGGTATTCCCAGGCGGTCTCCCATCCAACAAGGCCCGACCATGCTTCCGAGATCACACGAGATCGGGCGTTTTTTTTTTTTTTTTTGACTTTCTGAAGAAACTCTGCTCCCAAGACTGGGCTTCTTGAAGAAACTAAGACTATTTCAGGCTTTTTGAACACATTCTTAGACTCTTTTTTTTCCTTTTTTTTTTTTTTACATAAAATGCTTCCAGCACCTGGTATTCCCAGGCGGTCTCCCATCCAACAAGGCCCGACCATGCTTCCGAGATCAGACGAGATCGGGCGTTCTTTTCTTTTTTTTTGACTTTCTGAAGAAACTCTGCTCCCAAGACTGGGCTTCTTGAAGAAACTAAGACTATTTCAGGCTTTTTGAACAAATTCTTAGACTTTTTTTTATTTTTTTATTTTTTTTTAAATGTTTCCAGAACCTGGTATTCCCAGGCGGTCTCCCATCCAACCAGGCCCGACACTGCTTAGCTTCCAAGATCAGACGAGATCGGGCGTTCTTTTTCTTTTTTTTACTTTCTGAAGAAACTCTGCTCCCAAGACTGGGCTTCTTGAAGAAACTAAGACTATTTCAGGCTTTTTGAACAAATTCTTAGACTTTTTTTTTTTTTTTTTTTTTTTTTGACTTTCTGAAGAAACTAAGAGTATTTCAGGCTTTTTGAACACATTCTTAGACTCTTTTTTTTTTTTTTTTTTTTTTTACATAAAATGCTTCCAGCACCTGGTATTCCCAGGCGGTCTCCCATCCAACAAGGCCCGACCATGCTTCCGAGATCAGACGAGATCGGGCGTTTTTTTTTTTTTTTTTTGACTTTCTGAAGAAACTCTGCTCCCAAGACTGGGCTTCTTGAAGAAACTAAGACTATTTCAGGCTTTTTGAACAAATTCTTAGACTTTTTTTTTTTTTTTTTTTTATGTTTCCAGAACCTGGTATTCCCAGGCGGTCTCCCATCCAACCAGGCCCGACACTGCTTAGCTTCCAAGATCAGACGAGATCGGGCATTCTTTTTTTTTTTTTGGACTTTCTGAAGAAACTCTGCTCCCAAGACTGGGCTTCTTGAAGAAACTAAGACTATTTCAGGCTTTTTGAACAAATTCTTAGACTCTTTTTTTTTCTTTTTTTTTTTTTACATAAAATGCTTCCAGCACCTGGTATTCCCAGGCGGTCTCCCATCCAACAAGGCCCGACCATGCTTCCGAGATCAGACGAGATCGGGCGTTTTTTTTTTTTTTTTTGCCTTTCTGAAGAAACTCTGCGCCCAAGACTGGGCTTCTTGAAGAAACTAAGACTATTTCAGGCTTTTTGAACAAATTCTTAGACTTTTTTTTTTTTTTTTTTTTTTTTTGACTTTCTGAAGAAACTCTGCTCCCAAGACTGGGCTTTTTGAAGAAACTAAGACTATTTCAGGCTTTTTGAACACATTCTTAGACTCTTTTTTTTTTTTTTTTTTTTTTTTACCAAAAATGCTTCCAGCACCTGGTATTCCCAGGCGGTCTCCCATCCAACAAGGCCCGACCATGCTTCCGAGATCAGACGAGATCGGGCGTTTTTTTTTTTTTTTTGACTTTCTGAAGAAACTCTGCGCCCAAGACTGGGCTTCTTGAAGAAACTAAGACTATTTCAGGCTTTTTGAACAAATTCTTAGACTTTTTTTTTTTTTTTGACTTTCTGAAGAAACTCTGCTCCCAAGACTGGGCTTCTTGAAGAAACTAAGACTATTTCAGGCTTTTTGAACAAATTCTTAGACTTTTTTTTTTTTTTTTTTTTTTTTTTTTGACTTTCTGAAGAAACTAAGAGTATTTCAGGCTTTTTGAACACATTCTTAGACTCTTTTTTTTTTTTTTTTTTTTTTTTTGACTCTCTGAAGAAACTCTGCTCCCAAGACTGGGCTTCTTGAAGAAACTAAGACTATTTCAGGCTTTTTGAACAAATTCTTAGACTTTTTTTTTTTTTTTTTTTTTTGACTTTCTGAAGAAACTAAGAGTATTTCAGGCTTTTTGAACACATTCTTAGACTCTTTTTTGTTCTTTTTTTTTTTTTTACATAAAATGCTTCCAGCACCTGGTATTCCCAGGCGGTCTCCCATCCAACAAGGCCCGACCATGCTTCCGAGATCAAACGAGATCGGGCGTTTTTTTTTTTTTTTTTGACTTTCTGAAGAAACTCTGCTCCCAAGACTGGGCTTCTTGAAGAAACTAAGACTATTTCAGGCTTTTTGAACAAATTCTTAGACTTTTTTTAATTTTTTTATTTTTTTTTACATGTTTCCAGAACCTGGTATTCCCAGGCGGTCTCCCATCCAACCAGGCCCGACACTGCTTAGCTTCCAAGATCAGACGAGATCGGGCGTTCTTTTTTTTTTTTTTACTTTCTGAAGAAACTCTGCTCCCAAGACTGGGCTTCTTGAAGAAACTAAGACTATTTCAGGCTTTTTGAACAAATTCTTAGACTTTTTTTTTTTTTTTTTTTTTTTTGACTTTCTGAAGAAACTAAGAGTATTTCAGGCTTTTTGAACACATTCTTAGACTCTTTTTTTTATTTTTATTTTTTTTACATAAAATGCTTCCAGCACCTGGTATTCCCAGGCGGTCTCCCATCCAACAAGGCCCGACCATGCTTCCGAGATCAGACGAGATCGGGCGTTTTTTGTTTTTTTTTGACTTTCTGAAGAAACTCTGCTCCCAAGACTGGGCTTTTTGAAGAAACTAAGACTATTTCAGGCTTTTGGAACACATTCTTAGACTCTTTTTTTTTTTTTTTTTTTTTTTTTTTTTACCAAAAATGCTTCCAGCACCTGGTATTCCCAGGCGGTCTCCCATCCAACCAGGCCCGACACTGCTTAGCTTCCGAGATCAGACGAGATCGGGCGTTTTTTTTTTTTTTTTTGACTTTCTGAAGAAACTCTGCTCCCAAGACTGGGCTTCTTGAAGAAACTAAGACTATTTCAGGCTTTTTGAACAAATTCTTAGACTTTTTTTTTTTTTTTTTTTTTTTTTGACTTTCTGAAGAAACTCTGCTCCCAAGACTGGGCTTCTTGAAGAAACTAAGACTATTTCAGGCTTTTTGAACACATTCTTAGACTCTTTTTTTTATTTATTTTATTTTTTTACCAAAAATGCTTCCAGCACCTGGTATTCCCAGGCGGTCTCCCATCCAACCAGGCCCGACACTGCTTAGCTTCCGAGATCAGACGAGATCGGGCGTATTTTTTTTTTTTTTTTGACTTTCTGAAGAAACTCTGCTCCCAAGACTGGGCTTCTTGAAGAAACTAAGACTATTTCAGGCTTTTTGAACAAATTCTTAGACTTTTTTTATTTTTTTTTTTTTTTTTTTTAAATGTTTCCAGAACCTGGTATTCCCAGGCGGTCTCCCATCCAACCAGGCCCGACACTGCTTAGCTTCCGAGATCAGACGAGATCGGGCGTTTTTTTTTTTTTTTTTTTGACTTTCTGAAGAAACTCTGCTCCCAAGACTGGGCTTTTTGAAGAAACTAAGACTATTTCAGGCTTTTTGAACACATTCTTAGACTCTTTTTTTTTTTTTTTTTTACCAAAAATGCTTCCAGCACCTGGTATTCCCAGGCGGTCTCCCATCCAACCAGGCCTGACACTGCTTAGCTTCCGAGATCAGACGAGATCGGGCGTTTTTTTTTTTTTTTTTTTGAACGTCTGAAGAAACTCTGCTCCCAAGACTGGGCTTCTTGAAGAAACTAAGACTATTTCAGGCTTTTTGAACAAATTCTTAGACTTTTTTTTTTTTTTTTTTTTTTTTTGACTTTCTGAAGAAACTAAGAGTATTTCAGGCTTTTTGAACACATTCTTAGACTTTTTTTTTTTTTTTTTTTTTTTTTTGACTTTCTGAAGAAACTAAGAGTATTTCAGGCTTTTTGAACACATTCTTAGACTCTTTTTTTTTCTTTTTTTTTTTTTTACATAAAATGCTTCCAGCACCTGGTATTCCCAGGCGGTCTCCCATCCAACAAGGCCCGACCATGCTTCCGAGATCAAACGAGATTGGGCGTTTTTTTTTTTTTTTTTGACTTTCTGAAGAAACTCTGCTCCCAAGACTGGGCTTCTTGAAGAAACTAAGACTATTTCAGGCTTTTTGAACAAATTGTTAGACTTTTTTTTTTTTTTTTGACTTTCTGAAGAAACTAAGAGTATTTCAGGCTTTTTGAACACATTCTTAGACTCTTTTTTTTATTTTTATTTTTTTTACATAAAATGCTTCCAGCACCTGGTATTCCCAGGCGGTCTCCCATCCAACAAGGCCCGACCATGCTTCCGAGATCAGACGAGATCGGGCGTTTTTTTTTTGACTTTCTGAAGAAACTCTGCGCCCAAGACTGGGCTTCTTGAAGAAACTAAGACTATTTCAGGCTTTTTGAACAAATTCTTAGACTCTTTTTTTATTTTATTTTTTTTTTACATAAAATGCTTCCAGCACCTGGTATTCCCAGGCGGTCTCCCATCCAACAAGGCCCGACCATGCTTCCGAGATCAGACGAGATCGGGCGTTTTTTTTTTTTTTTTGACTTTCTGAAGAAACTCTGCGCCCAAGACTGGGCTTCTTGAAGAAACTAAGAGTATTTCAGGCTTTTTGAACACATTCTTAGACTCTTTTTTTTTCTTTTTCTTTTTTTTTACATAAAATGCTTCCAGCACCTGGTATTCCCAGGCGGTCTCCCATCCAACAAGGCCCGACCATGCTTCCGAGATCAAACGAGATCGGGCGTTCTTTTTTTTTTTTTTTTACTTTCTGAAGAAACTCTGCTCCCAAGACTGGGCTTCTTGAAGAAACTAAGACTATTTCAGGCTTTTTGAACAAATTCTTAGACTTTTTTTTTTTTTTTTTTTTTTTTTTTGACTTTCTGAAGAAACTAAGAGTATTTCAGGCTTTTTGAACACATTCTTAGACTCTTTTTTTTATTTTTATTTTTTTTACATAAAATGCTTCCAGCACCTGGTATTCCCAGGCAGTCTCCCATCCAACAAGGCCCGACCATGCTTCCGAGATCAGACGAGATCGGGCGTTTTTTTTTTTTTTTTGACTTTCTGAAGAAACTCTGCTCCCAAGACTGGGCTTTTTGAAGAAACTAAGACTATTTCAGGCTTTTGGAACACATTCTTAGACTCTTTTTTTTTTTTATTATTTTTTTTTTTTTACCAAAAATGCTTCCAGCACCTGGTATTCCCAGGCGGTCTCCCATCCAACCAGGCCCGACACTGCTTAGCTTCCGAGATCAGACGAGATCGGGCGTTTTTTTTTTTTTTTTTGACTTTCTGAAGAAACTCTGCTCCCAAGACTGGGCTTCTTGAAGAAACTAAGACTATTTCAGGCTTTTTGAACAAATTCTTAGACTTTTTTAAATTTTTTTTAAATTTTTTTTAATGTTTCCAGAACCTGGTATTCCCAGGCGGTCTCCCATCCAACCAGGCCCGACACTGCTTAGCTTCCAAGATCAGACGAGATCGGCGTTCTTTTTTTTTTTTTTGACTTTCTGAAGAAACTCTGCTCCCAAGACTGGGCTTCTTGAAGAAACTAAGACTATTTCAGGCTTTTTGAACAAATTCTTAGACTTTTTTTTTTTTTTTGACTTTCTGAAGAAACTCTGCTCCCAAGACTGGGCTTCTTGAAGAAACTAAGACTATTTCAGGCTTTTTGAACAAATTCTTAGACTTTTTTAAATTTTTTTTAATTTTTTTTAAATGTTTCCAGAACCTGGTATTCCCAGGCGGTCTCCCATCCAACCAGGCCCGACACTGCTTAGCTTCCAAGATCAGACGAGATCGGCGTTCTTTTTTTTTTTTTTGACTTTCTGAAGAAACTCTGCTCCCAAGACTGGGCTTCTTGAAGAAACTAAGACTATTTCAGGCTTTTTGAACAAATTCTTAGACTTTTTTAAATTTTTTTTAAATTTTTTTAAATGTTTCCAGAACCTGGTATTCCCAGGCGGTCTCCCATCCAACAAGGCCCGACCATGCTTCCGAGATCAAACGAGATCGGGCGTTTTTTTTTTTTTTTTTGACTTTCTGAAGAAACTCTGCTCCCAAGACTGGGCTTCTTGAAGAAACTAAGACTATTTCAGGCTTTTTGAACAAATTCTTAGACTTTTTTTTATTTTTTTATTTTTTTTTAAATGTTTCCAGAACCTGGTATTCCCAGGCGGTCTCCCATCCAACCAGGCCCGACACTGCTTAGCTTCCAAGATCAGACGAGATCGGGCGTTCTTTTTTTTTTTTTTTACTTTCTGAAGAAACTCTGCTCCCAAGACTGGGCTTCTTGAAGAAACTAAGACTATTTCAGGCTTTTTGAACAAATTCTTAGACTTTTTTTTTTTTTTTTTTTTTTTTTTTGACTTTCTGAAGAAACTAAGAGTATTTCAGGCTTTTTGAACACATTCTTAGACTCTTTTTTTTATTTTTATTTTTTTTACATAAAATGCTTCCAGCACCTGGTATTCCCAGGCGGTCTCCCATCCAACAAGGCCCGACCATGCTTCCGAGATCAGACGAGATCGGGCGTTTTTTTTTTTTTTTTGACTTTCTGAAGAAACTCTGCTCCCAAGACTGGGCTTTTTGAAGAAACTAAGACTATTTCAGGCTTTTGGAACACATTCTTAGACTCTTTTTTTTTTTTATTATTTTTATTTTTTTACCAAAAATGCTTCCAGCACCTGGTATTCCCAGGCGGTCTCCCATCCAACCAGGCCCGACACTGCTTAGCTTCCGAGATCAGACGAGATCGGGCGTTTTTTTTTTTTTTTTTTGACTTTCTGAAGAAACTCTGCTCCCAAGACTGGGCTTCTTGAAGAAACTAAGACTATTTCAGGCTTTTTGAACAAATTCTTAGACTATTTTTTTTTTTTTTTAATGTTTCCAGAACCTGGTATTCCCAGGCGGTCTCCCATCCAACCAGGCCCGACACTGCTTAGCTTCCAAGATCAGACGAGATCGGGCATTCTTTTTTTTTTTTTTTGACTTTCTGAAGAAACTCTGCTCCCAAGACTGGGCTTCTTGAAGAAACTAAGACTATTTCAGGCTTTTTGAACAAATTCTTAGACTCTTTATTTTTATTTTATTTTTTTACATAAAATGCTTCCAGCACCTGGTATTCCCAGGCGGTCTCCCATCCAACAAGGCCCGACCATGCTTCCGAGATCAGACGAGATCGGGCGTTTTTTTTTTTTTTTTGACTTTCTGAAGAAACTCTGCGCCCAAGACTGGGCTTCTTGAAGAAACTAAGACTATTTCAGGCTTTTGGAACAAATTCTTAGACTTTTTTTTTTTTTTTTTTTTTTTTTTGACTTTCTGAAGAAACTCTGCTCCCAAGACTGGGCTTTTTGAAGAAACTAAGACTATTTCAGGCTTTTTGAACACATTCTTAGACTCTTTTTTTTTTTTTTTTTTTTTTTTTACCAAAAATGCTTCCAGCACCTGGTATTCCCAGGCGGTCTCCCATCCAACAAGGCCCGACCATGCTTCCGAGATCAGACGAGATCGGGCGTTTTTTTTTTTTTTTTGACTTTCTGAAGAAACTCTGCTCCCAAGACTGGGCTTTTTGAAGAAACTAAGACTATTTCAGGCTTTTTGAACACATTCTTAGACTCTTTTATTTTTATTTTATTTTTTTTTTTTACCAAAAATGCTTCCAGCACCTGGTATTCCCAGGCGGTCTCCCATCCAACAAGGCCCGACCATGCTTCCGAGATCAGACGAGATTGGGCGTTTTTTTTTTTTTTTGACTTTCTGAAGAAACTCTGCGCCCAAGACTGGGCTTCTTGAAGAAACTAAGACTATTTCAGGCTTTTTGAACAAATTCTTAGACTTTATTTTATTTTTTTTTTTTTTTTTGACTTTCTGAAGAAACTCTGCTCCCAAGACTGGGCTTCTTGAAGAAACTAAGACTATTTCAGGCTTTTTGAACAAATTCAGACTTTTTTTTTTTTTCTTTTTTTTTTTGACTTTCTGAAGAAACTAAGACTATTTCAGGCTTTTTGAACAAATTCTTAGACTTTTTTTTTTTTTTTGACTTTCTGAAGAAACTCTGCTCCCAAGACTGGGCTTCTTGAAGAAACTAAGACTATTTCAGGCTTTTTGAACAAATTCTTAGACTTTTTTTAATTTTTTTTTTTTTTTTTTAAATGTTTCCAGAACCTGGTATTCCCAGGCGGTCTCCCATCCAACCAGGCCCGACACTGCTTAGCTTCCAAGATCAGACGAGATCGGCGTTCTTTTTTTTTTTTTTGACTTTCTGAAGAAACTCTGCTCCCAAGACTGGGCTTCTTGAAGAAACTAAGACTATTTCAGGCTTTTTGAACAAATTCTTAGACTTTTTTTTTTTTTTTGACTTTCTGAAGAAACTCTGCTCCCAAGACTGGGCTTCTTGAAGAAACTAAGACTATTTCAGGCTTTTTGAATAAAATTCTAGACTTTTTTTTTTTTTTTTTTTTTTTTTTGACTTTCTGAAGAAACTAAGAGTATTTCAGGCTTTTTGAACACATTCTTAGACTCTTTTTTTTTTTTTTTTTTTTTTTGACTTTCTGAAGAAACTCTGCTCCCAAGACTGGGCTTCTTGAAGAAACTAAGACTATTTCAGGCTTTTTGAACAAATTCTTAGACTTTTTTAAAATTTTTTTAAATTTTTTTTAATGTTTCCAGAACCTGGTATTCCCAGGCGGTCTCCCATCCAACCAGGCCCGACACTGCTTAGCTTCCAAGATCAGACGAGATCGGCGTTCTTTTTTTTTTTTTTGACTTTCTGAAGAAACTCTGCTCCCAAGACTGGGCTTCTTGAAGAAACTAAGACTATTTCAGGCTTTTTGAACACATTCTTAGAGTCTTTTTTTTTCTTTTTTTTTTTTTTACATAAAATGCTTCCAGCACCTGGTATTCCCAGGCGGTCTCCCATCCAACAAGGCCCGACCATGCTTCCGAGATCAGACGAGATCGGGCGTTTTTTTTTTTTTTTTGACTTTCTGAAGAAACTCTGCTCCCAAGACTGGGCTTTTTGAAGAAACTAAGACTATTTCAGGCTTTTGGAACACATTCTTAGACTCTTTTTTTTTTTTATTATTTTTTTTTTTTTACCAAAAATGCTTCCAGCACCTGGTATTCCCAGGCGGTCTCCCATCCAACCAGGCCCGACACTGCTTAGCTTCCGAGATCAGACGAGATCGGGCGTTTTTTTTTTTTTTTTTTGACTTTCTGAAGAAACTCTGCTCCCAAGACTGGGCTTCTTGAAGAAACTAAGACTATTTCAGGCTTTTTGAACAAATTCTTAGACTTTTTTTTTTTTTTTTTTTTTTTTTTTGACTTTCTGAAGAAACTCTGCGCCCAAGACTGGGCTTCTTGAAGAAACTAAGACTATTTCAGGCTTTTTGAACAAATTCTTAGACTTTTTTTATTTTTTTATTTTTTTTTATTTGACTTTCTGAAGAAACTCTGCTCCCAAGACTGGGCTTCTTGAAGAAACTAAGACTATTTCAGGCTTTTTGAACAAATTCTTAGACTTTTTTTTTTTTTTTTTTTTTTTGACTTTCTGAAGAAACTAAGACTATTTCAGGCTTTTTGAACAAATTCTTAGACTTTTTTTTTTTTTTGACTTTCTGAAGAAACTCTGCTCCCAAGACTGGGCTTCTTGAAGAAACTAAGACTATTTCAGGCTTTTTGAACAAATTCTTAGACTTTTTTTAATTTTTTTTTTTTTTTTTTAAATGTTTCCAGAACCTGGTATTCCCAGGCGGTCTCCCATCCAACCAGGCCCGACACTGCTTAGCTTCCAAGATCAGACGAGATCGGCGTTCTTTTTTTTTTTTTTGACTTTCTGAAGAAACTCTGCTCCCAAGACTGGGCTTCTTGAAGAAACTAAGACTATTTCAGGCTTTTTGAACAAATTCTTAGACTTTTTTTTTTTTTTTTTTTTTTTTTTTGACTTTCTGAAGAAACTAAGAGTATTTCAGGCTTTTTGAACACATTCTTAGACTCTTTTTTTTTTTTTTACATAAAATGCTTCCAGCACCTGGTATTCCCAGGCGGTCTCCCATCCAACAAGGCCCGACCATGCTTCCGAGATCAAACGAGATTGGGCGTTTTTTTTTTTTTTTTTGACTTTCTGAAGAAACTCTGCTCCCAAGACTGGGCTTCTTGAAGAAACTAAGACTATTTCAGGCTTTTTGAACAAATTCTTAGACTTTTTTTTTTTTTTTTTTTTTTTTTTTGACTTTCTGAAGAAACTCTGCTCCCAAGACTGGGCTTCTTGAAGAAACTAAGACTATTTCAGGCTTTTTGAACA